>NC_138296.1:43462500-43987500 GCF_965601325.2 Salmo salar
TTCCCACTCATTCTCCCAACCCACTCACTCACTAACTCTCTCTCTCCTGGTGGGGTATTCATCAAATATTTCCCCCAAGCCTTTCTGCTGGCTGATCCCACCCACTTCCTGTCTTCCTACCTCTCCGCTCCTCTCTTCTCCTCTCCACGGCCGCCCCAGCCCGTTTGTTGACATTGGTGGTTTGGTGCTTCCAAGGGAGACGTTTTGTAGAATAGACCCAAGTCACACATGTCAGGCTGATGGGAGACAGAGCAGAGCAGGCCCTGTTGTTCACAGTCTCTCTGTGCACCATCCAGTTACATGTAGGATTACTGCACACGTCTTATGGGGGTGTACTTGACTGATTATTAACATCAACGTTTCCGTGAAGCTTTAAAAGTCAGTGGAAGTTAGTGGACCCTACGGTCTTGTCAGGGATTGGAGCAGTTGATAGGTTAGGATTGGAGAGGGGTATTATTTATTGGTGCAAAATTGGGGTATTTACTTACAGGTGCAGAAGTTGAATAAAGTTGGATCCATCTAGATTTTCAACAACAAATGAAGCTATGACTGGTCGACGCTGTGAAAGGAGGGAGGGAGGTTCCTTTGGAAGGAGATCTGTCTTTGAAGAGTTAGCTACAACCAGCATCTTACAGATGCTGTCCCAGTGTTCAAAGGTCAGGGGTCATCTCATTCCTCTGAAATAGGGATTTAGACTATCTACTTTACCCTATTGACCTCTCAACCCAGTCACTTACAGGACTTCCTGAGTCCCCGCTGGGTCAAGCGTTGAACTTAACCCCCATCTCATCTCTCCACCCCTCACCCTACTGCTGTTAGGTATGCTGGAGGGTTACGCTATGAGGCTACAGTTAGTTGGTGAATAGAGGGGTGTTGCGCTATTGGCCCATTATGTACTGGATAGTGGATTGTGGAGCCCTTTAACTACAGTACCTGACCAGAAGTTCCCTCTGAGGAATATCCTGCTGTATATACTGTATATGTATATATATATATATTTTTTTTATTTAACCTTTATTTAACTAGGCAAGTCAGTTAAGAACAAATTCTTATTTACAATGACGGCCTACACCGGCCAAACCCGGAAGACGCTGGGACAATTGTGCGCCGCCCTATGGGAAACCCAATCACGGCCGGTTGTGATACACCCTGGATTTGAACCAGGGTGTCTGTAGTGACGCCTCAAGCACTGAGATGCTGCGCCACCCAATACTATGTGACAGAAAGGCCATGTAATGGAAAAAAAGAGAATTAAAGGAATGACGATGTGGACTGTGAGTATAATAAGCTCGTCTCGTGTATGTTGTGTGTGTATGTGCATGTGTAACGCATGCTTGTGCGTATGTGTGTGTACAGCAGGTCTCCCTGGCCAGCCTGAGGGGTCATATTAACTAGCAGTGGAGGATCATGGGGTTTTGAACTGTCGCCGCGGGCACATCTGTTCCCAGAGAGAGAGGGAGCCTGTGGTGGAGCAGAGGGACTGGTGTCAGGGCCAGGGCAGGGCGAGAAGGGGACACATTCCCAGTTTAAACTTCTGACCCCTTCGCCCAAGTTAACCCACAACCCCTCTCTGGCTCCAGTACGGTATTAATACCCCTAGCACTACCATCCTGTCACACTGAGCACACCTGCCTGTCACACTAGTACACCCCTCAATCTGGACTGGAAGATACTTTGTGTTATACTGTCTTACTGGTACACTGCTAGTGTTGTGTTGAGAGATGGGAGTTTACTGCGTGAGGAATGTTTTGCTTTAAAGAGCCTCTTCTGTTTAAGCAGGCCACTGTGGTGTATGCCCACAGTAGGTCAGGAGTTGAACTGACTGGCTGTGTGCGTATTGACTGAGCATACACAAACTAACCCAGCGTTTTGCTACCTCACCCTCTGGACAATAAAACAAGGGACAGTTTAGAACTTACAATAGAAATCTCTGGCCCCACCCTCCGCCCCTTCAGTCAGAGTAGGGAACATTTAATACTTTTCCCTGGGTTCTGTTGAACTCTTTTAGGAGTCTGGAAACATTGATTTATCTCCTTTTAAACGGTATTCTGCTGAAAAATAAAAAAGCTAATCTGAGTTTACAAAACATGTTATCTTTCTCTGAGCTGAGTTACAGTAGGCGCATACAGTGCTGTAAGTATTTCGGATGAAGTATAAGGCTATTCCAAGGACACCGAAGACGTGCGTGCCCTCAGTAGAATTACATAACAGAACACCATTACCCCCCGTTACTCATACATAGAGGAATATTCCATAGGCACTAATTCCTCAACTGACCAAAAAATGAAAACAAGACAAGAAACAAAAGCTTAAGCTCCCTTATCATCGACTTTAATCTTTAAACCAAAAAACAGGCAGGAAAGAACTTCACAGCCTTGAGACAAAATGAGGGAGAAAAAAACAGGGAGATAGGAGATAGGGAAGGAGGGATAACGGGATAACGGGATAGGACAGATGCTGGGCTTGCGATGAAGAGGTCGAAGACAAAACAAGGAAAAAGCCAAGCAAACAGTGAGGAGAGACAGAGGCCAGACGCCCTCATATTGCCTGGTATTTTCACATTAAAGGGAAAAGGCAGGAGAGATAAGGCTTGATGGAATGCACACTGCGCACTTCAATACAGTTACACTCCGTCTATTCTGTCCTCGGGCAAGGCTCACTGCTCAAAAGCCAAAACAGCATTTCAAATCGTTTTTTGGAGTTAGTGTGCGTGCAATGCCACTCTTCCGTGCATGGTGGAGATTGGAGAGGTAGAAGGAGGCAGTCAAACTGAGGTTTGTGGAGAATCAAGGGAGGGTTAAAGGCTCAGTGTTTGGGAGAGAGGAGAGAGGATAACTTATTGAGAGTTAAGGGACTGGGCAGATGGCCAGGGTCCTTGAGCTATTTTTAGCTCTTTCGACTGTGTGCTCAGTACTCAGAATACAGAATGTGTGGTACTTTGCCAAACTAAAACTCTGGACCGACCTGTGTGTGTGTGTGTGTGTGTGTGTGTGTGTGTGTGTGTGTGTGTGTGTGTGTGTGTGTGTGTGTGTGTGTGTGTGTGTGTGTGTGTGTGTGTGTGTGTGTGTGTGTAGTAAGTGTGTGCGTGACTGTGTGTGTGTGTGTGTGTGTGTGTGTGTGTGTGTGTGTGTGTGTGTGTGTGTGTGTGTGTGTGTGTGTGTGTGTAGTAAGTGTGTGCGTGACTGTGTGTGTGTGTGTGTGTGTGTGTGTGTGTGTGTGTGTGTGTGTGTGTGTGTGTCTGCATGTATACATGGTGGGGGAATGTGTTGGCTGGTAGTCACACCAGGGTGTTGCTGAAAGATGGTCATGTCAGAAACATTGGCAGATTCAGTGGAAACCCTTTGCCCTGTGCGACTAATACGATGCCTGTGTATCTGTAGTTGGTTTTGCCCTAGTTTCCTGTGTTTTGATATCAGCCTTGAGAAAGGCTCTTAGCAATACAAGCAGTATAATTATTGAATATGGGAAAACAAGTGGCCACTGCTGTACCTCGAACTTAGCAAAGAACCTTCACAGAGGACCTTTGCAAACCTCTGCTCCTTTGATTTGGTTCTGCCTGTGGGAGTGTTTAGCTCAATGTAAGGTAGTAAGGTTTAAAAGCTCGTCAGCATGTCTTCCATGTATATACTGTAAGCGTGTGTGTGTGTGTGTGTGTTGTCTCAGGTTCTTCTGAGGCCCAGATCCAGAATGTTGCTAGGCACCGTGACCTCTAAAAGCAACAGTTCTATAAATGCTAGGAGCAACATCCATCTCTTAACATCCCCACCAATCAATACGAATGGACTTATTTTTCTTTGGCTTGACCTCTCTCTCTCTCTCTCTCTCTCTCTCTCTCTCTCTCTCTCTCTCTCTCTCTCTCTCTCTCTCTCTCTCTCTCTCTCTCTCTCTCTCTTGCTCTCTCTCATCATGCAGGAACACAGACTGCAGTATCAGACATTTAACACAGGCTCAATGTGGGTTTGACCTGCAAACAACTGGTGCAACACAAGCCTGCTTGGATTAAAGAAACATCACATGATTACTTTCCATTTAAATTCCTATTCTGCCACTAGTCTGCTGCCCTGCTAGGCCTGATAGAGGAAAAGCAGCCAATCCAGAGAAGCACTCCCCCCTCCCCACACACACAACACACACGCACGCGCACACACACACACACACACACACACAGACACACACACACACACACACACACACACACACACACACACACACACACACACACACACACACACGCTCTGGGCTGAGTGGGGGCCATCTGCAGCGCTGAGAGGACAGGCCGTACTGCCAGAGATACTTTACTGGAGCTCAGCTCTCTGCTCCAAGGAAAAGGAATCAGCACTGGCCCAGGGTGAAGGAGAAAAGGCCTGTAGGACTGTCTGGCCAACTCTGTGTGTGTGTCTCAGGTCTCAGTGTGTGTGTGTGTGTGTGTGTGTGTGTGTGTGTGTGTGTGTGTGTGTGTGTGTGTGTGTGTGTGTGTGTGTGTGTGTGTGTGTGTGTGTGTCTAGGGTGGTTTGAGGGGGTTGGTGTGGGAGATTCCTAGTAAATATGTTTGGTGAACCCATGGATCACCTCAAGCCTTTCTGCTTTGAGTCTCAGTACAGTTTTTTACAATCACTTTGGCACTAATTTCAGAACTTTGATGTCATTTTTCTAAACTCTAGACACAAAACTCACAACCGATTAACTCTAACACTTTTTCCAATTGCTTGGATACAATACACATAAAGCTAAGATCATTTGTTCATTGAACTAAAATCACCTGTTCAAAATGACACAACTTAACATCAAAGTATTACCATTTCAGAATGCAATTCACACTGTTGCATTACTCTTAATGCATAGATTTATGGAAACTGACGAACAATATTCCATGTTTAGATCATGAACGTTTCAGGATAATGAGATCCATTGCCACCAATTACCGTGGAACATGAACCAATTGGACTACATTATCTATGAATGCAATATTTCATCATCATTCTTTATCAGAACTGTTTCTATGGTCCCATGTACCACTTTCCAGACCATGTTTTCAGATTACACATTACTGTACACTCACAGCCCACTTTATTAGGTACACCTATCGAGTACTGGGTAGGACCCCCTTTTGCCTCCACAACAGCCTGAATTATTCACGGTGTTGTACGTTAAGAGATGCTCTTCTGCACACCACTGTTTTGAACGACTGTTATTTGAGCATTTGTGTCCTTCTGTTAGCTTGAATGAGTCTGGACATTCTCCTCTGACCTCTCTCATTAACAAGGTGTTTTTGCACACAGAACTGCCGCTCACCGAATGTGTTTTGTTTATCGCACCATTCTCTGTAAACTCTAGAGACTGTGGTGCGTAAAAATCCCAGGAGGGCAGCTGTTTCTGAGATGCTGGAACCGCCATGTGCGGCACCAACAATCATACTACTGTCAAAGTTGCTTAGATTACGCATCTTGCCCGTTCTAATGTTAGGTCGAACAACAACTAAAGCTCTCTACTCTATATATTGAGTTGCAGGCAGCCACATGTTTCGCTGTTCGAAGAAGCAGGCTATTTACGTTAACACGTAGGTGTACCTAATAAAGTGCCCAGTGAGTGTATGTATGCAGGCCCTTGTAATTGCTTTTCCAACACTGCCAACTCATTAGTGATGATTGATTTCACATTGTGGTACGAGTATATAGTGAAATGAGTCGTATCCACGTACAACAACATAGCAATAACAAGGAGCCGGTAGGTGATCCAGGTCACAATAGAGGTCAAGCAGTGGGAGGAGGAAGACGAGGAAGACGTAGTGGTCAAATGAATGGCAGGGGACAAGCACCCCTTCTGAGAGGTGGTCATGGGCCTCGTTTGAGAGGTGTGTTGGGAACGTGGTAGAGGACAAGGCATCAAAGAGTGTCCAATGAAATCCGAGCAATAGTTGTAGACCATGTGGTAAATCATGGCACGACAATGACTGAGGCAGCTACAGTGGTCTTCAGCATGCACTAAACATTAGGCTACTCTCAACTGTCAAATGACTGTATACTGCATGCCAGTGTGTACCACAGAGTAGGTGATGTGACTAAATGTGTTCTTACTGTCATTTTCCCTGCAGAATCGAGACTAGGCCAAAGAGGGGAGGCAGAGTAAAAATTCTGACTGATCAACAAGTGGTCAGTTTGGCTCGGGACAGAAATGATATTCGCCATACAGAAATTTGGCTGCACATCTTGGACAAAGATGACATGTTCAACAATGTGGAAGCCATAAGTTTGCCGACTATTGCACGCATGCTGAAAAGGCACCAGGTGTCTCTAAAACAGCTGTACCGTGGGCCTTCTGAAAGAAATGCAGACAGAGTGAAGCAACTGAGGACTGAGTATGTTCAGGTATGTTCAGTTTCAAGATGCCTGTTGTGAGAAATTCCCCCAAAATTCCACATCATTGTAATCAGTAATTCTCTTTCCAAAATGTATTTTTAGAGGGGTGATGGAGCTGGATGCTGATGAAAACCATCACAAATTCCTATTTTTGGATGAGGCAGGCTTCAACCTGGCCAAGTCAAGGAGGAGAGGTCCAAATTTAAATTGGCCAGCAGGCAACCATCCAAGTACCTGGATCCAACATCACCATGTGTGTTTTGGAAGATGGTGTGGTGGGACACAGACCTTGTATTGGATCATATAATGCAGCTCTCCTTGATGAGCTAAATCAGGTCTGTAGAGCTAATGGCATGAGCTATGTCATTTGTTTTACATTTAACTAGGCAAGTCAGTTAAGAACAAATTCTTATTTTCAATGACGGCCTAGTGGGTTAACTGCCTTGTTCAGGGGCAGAACGACAGATTTTTACCTTGTCAGCTCAGGGGATTTGATCTTGCAACCTTCCGGTTACTAGTCCAACACTCTAACCACTAGGCTACATGCCACCCCTTATGTCATTGTGTGGGGTAATGCCAGGTTCCACCATGCACAAATGGTGCAAGCATGGTTTCAGGCCCATCCACAATTGACCACCCTGTACTTACCCCCATACTCTCCTTTCCTTAACCTGATTGAGGAATTTTTCTCCACATGGAGGTGGAAGGTATATGATAGGCGCCCTCACGAACAAGCCACCCTTCTCCAGGCCATGAATGACGCATGCAATGACATCACGTCAGACCAGTGTCAGGCCTGGATTCACCATGCCCGAAGATTCTTCCCAAGATGTTTGGCTAATGAAAACATCCATTGTGATGTGGATGAGAACCTGTGGCCAAATCCACAAGACAGGGTTGATGGAAATATAGAAGTACAGTAATCAATTCTTTGTTTTGCTTTTTACAGTAAGCCAGGTGAGGAACACTGCAGTTCACATTTTACTGTAGTTTTTTCTTTTTTGTAGCTAATTATTTTTGCTTGACTCAAAGAAACCTATGTTGTGATTATATTGTATTTCATCAATACATTTCAGATTTTGTTCAATGATTCCACTGTGTCTGTAGTATTCTCTCTACTAGTCCTTTTACAGTGATGTATTTACGTGTAGTACCATAATGAAACATGCATCACATATTTTGTACTACAATATTTAATGATTGTACGAACATCTACACAGTGAAACTATCGGTATATGGTGTGTGGGTGATCGAAATGAATGTTCCTATGGTATTTCATGATAAGTGAGTTATTTGAACCAATGATTCTGCAAGTGCAAGGTTTCTTTAAAGATATGAATGCACAATGCAATGTTTTGAACGTTGGACAGCCTGTGTTACAAGTGATGACCGGTTTGAGTTTTGTGTCTAGAGTTTTGAAAATGACTACAAGGTTCTGAAATTAGTGCCAAAGTGATTGTAAAAAACTGTAGTAACATTGAGGATGAACACACAGTGTTAGTGAGACCAAACCAAGTAAATCACAGGGTTTCCCACCTCATTGTGTCCGTTATCTAAGATCTTGTTCCACAGGCACAAGGTGTCCTTTGTTGACAAACTCCATTGGAAACAGTCTCGTACTGTATACTCAGACTCATTGTTTGTGTTGTGCTAAGTTGAATTCCCATCACTCAAACCAGTCCTTTCTCACATTCGGTCACCTGATCCCATCTGTTTTCCTTTACCCTCTCGTCCCAGCTGCAATTGTCAAGTGCTACAGTCAGCAATCAACATCAAACAAAAAGAGAAGACAGGGCAACAACAAGAGAAGACAGTGGGAAAACAAACTGGCAGACAGTCTAAACACGAATGGTTTGTCTGGCGTGTGGGGAAATATAGGACCAGGCAGGGGGAAGTGTGCATGAGTCTGTGTGTGTGTGTGTGTGTGTGTGTGTGTGTGTGTGTGTGTGTGTGTGTGTGTGTGTGTGTGTGTGTGTGTGTGTGTGTGTGTGTGCGGGCAAACGTGCCTGTGTGTCTGCCTGTGTGTGGGATTGGCAGCAAACAGTGGGAACAAAAGAGCCTCAGCTCTTGCTCCAGTAGGCCACAGCTGTTGGTATTTAAACTCAGTGCAGGTGCGGCCGTCTTTGTGAAGCTACCAGTGCGTCTCCATCGTCTCCTTGTGTTTGAGTGTTTGTTGGAGATGTGTGTGTGAACAGTTAATATTGAGCTAAAGAAATACATGGAATATGCAGAAGACTTTCAGCTTTGCAAAAACAATTTGGAGATGAACAGAGCGAGTGTGTGTGTGTGTGTGTGTGTGTGTGTGTGTGGTGTGTGTGTGTGTGTGTGTGTGTGTGTGTGTGTGTGTGTGTGTGTGTGTGTGTGTGTGCACGTGCGAATGTGTAAGAGAAAGATGATGAAGTGGTCCTTCATTAGCAGCGTGTTGGTGGAGGCCCAGTGACACCCAGACAGTGTTCACACTCCCCAGTCACGTGACCTGAGTGAACCCCACCATGCTGCTGTCATGGCACTTCAACATAGTAAAGTGGAATGTGATGATAGAGCAGTGAATACTGGCCAAGGCTTATTATAACCCTACCTCTACTGCTCTGGCTGAAAAGACGAAAAAGGATTAGTTCCTCTCAGTGCCATCGGGGAAACTTTACTTAGGGGGAAGTTATTTCACGTAAGAAGAAATTCACAAAGCATTTTTAGGAAGTTGCTGGAGATGCACTTGTGAGATATCTGTTGCACTGTACACTCTTCCTGAATTGTAAAGTAAACTATTCAATTTTTTTTTTAGGATAGCTGGGAAATCACTCTTTTAAGCGTGTTTGCTTGCTTATTTTGTTTGTCTATGTCCGCTCTAAGTCCTGAGTGTTGGAGCGGGCTCTGCTTGTTGTAGCAGCTGTCCAGGAGGCACCAGTAGAGCTAACAGTGTGGCTGGACCAGGAGGGGGACTGACACCAGGTGGGATCCCAGTCTGGATGCCCCCTGCTGGGCATGCTCTCAGCTGGGACTTAGTCATACTGGTGGAGGTCACACAGGTGGACAACAGGCCACCAGTGTGTGGGGTCCTCGTGGCTCCCATGGGTGGGGGCCGGAGAAATGCCTGTCTACAAAAAGCACCCAGCTATCATGTGTAGTACACTTCAACATCATAAAGAGAGACATTCAGTTCTCTCTGATGGAAACACACTTGCTCACACACACGCATGCACGCACGCATGCACACACACACACACACACACACAGAGGTCCTCTTCAATTTACTGTAACTTCATTGTTTGTTTGTCACACAGTATACACATATACATGAAGAACGTGCTCATCATACCCCGTTTTTCCTTCCATCCGTCTTCATGACATCTAGCACTCATCCATGATCAGTGAAACTATCTCTGGGGAACATGTGGGTGTGCGTCAGGACTTGTCTGCATCCCCGGTTGTGTATTGTGTATGTTTTTGTGTGTGTATTCAGTATTTTTGGTATTTTATTAGGATCCCCATTAGCTGTTGCGATAGCAGCAGCTACTATTCCTGGGGTCCACATGAGGCCTACATTTATGATTTACATAATACAGAACATTAATATTCGAGGCCTACATTTATGATTTACATAATACAGAACATTAATAATCAAACATTTATGATTTACATTTCGATATATGACATTTGCATTCAGTAGCATCTACTGTAGCCTATCAGTTACACATACAGTACAGTACATATCAGTACAGTACATATCAGTACAATACATATCAGTACAGCACATACATTTACATTACATTACATTTAAGTCATTTAGCAGACGCTCTTATCCAGAGCGACTTACAAAATGGTGCATTCACCTTATGATATCCAGTGGAACAACCACTTTACAATAGTGCATCTAAATATTTTAAGGGGGGGGGGGGGGGGTAGAAGGATTACTTTATCCTAGGTATTCCTTAAAGAGGTGGGGTTTCAGGTGTCTCCGGAAGGTGGTGATTGACTCCGCTGTCCTGGCGTCATGAGGGAGCTTGTTCCACCATTGGCGTGCCAGAGCAGCGAACAGTTTTGACTGGGCTGAGCGGGAACTGTGCTTCCTCAGAGGTAGGGGGGCCAGCAGGCCAGTGGTGGATGAACGCAGTGCCCTTGTTTGGGTGTAGGGCCTGATCAGAGCCTGAAGGTATGGAGGTGCCGTTCCCTTCACAGCTCCGTAGGCAATCACCATGGTCTTGTAGCGGATGCGAGCTTCAACTGGAAGCCAGTGGAGAGAGCGGAGGAGCGGGGTGACGTGAGAGAACTTGGGAAGGTTGAACACCAGACGGGCTGCGGCGTTCTGGATGAGTTGTAGGGGTTTAATGGCACAGGCAGGGAGCCCAGCCAACAGCGAGTTGCAGTAATCCAGACGGGAGATGACAAGTGCCTGGATTAGGACCTGCGCCGCTTCCTGTGTGAGGCAGGGTCGTACTCTGCGAATGTTGTAGAGCATGAACCTACAGGATCAGTACATACAACCTACATACCAGTACAGTACATATCAGTACAGCACATACCAGTACATATACATCAGTACAACACATATCAGTACAGTACATATCAGTACAATACATACCAGTACATACATACATACATACATACATACATACATACATACATACATACATACATACATACATACATACATACATACATACATACATACATACATACATACATACATACATACATACATACCAGTACAATACATATCAGTACATACCACAGGAGGTTGGTGGCACCTTAATTGGGGAGGACAGGCACGGAGTAATGGCTGGAGTGGAATCAGTGGAAAGGTATCAACCACATCAAACACATGGTTTCCATGTGCTTGATGCCATCCCATTCGTTCTGTTCCAGCCATTATTATGAGCCGTCCTCCCCTCAACAGCCTCCACTGGTACATAAATATCAGTACATACACACCAAATATTTAGGTAAAACAGGCGAGAGGTGGTGTGCTGTGAGGTGTTTATCTGTTTTTTAAAGCCAGGATTTCTGTTCACTTGATTTGGGGGCTGTGAAAATAAATGTATGGTTTGGTAAGTGTGTGTGTCAACACATTAATGTTTCCTATAAAAACAAGTATCGATACTTACGAGAGAGACTGGCATGCATAGTATTGGGCCAGCTACAGTTTTTCTAGGTCCTACTTTGCAGCACCGGACCAGTGTGTGTGTGTGTGTGTGTGTGTGTGTGTGTGTGTGTGTGTGTGTGTGTGTGTGTGTGTGTGTGTGTGTGTGTGTGTGTGTGTGTGTGTGTGTGTGTGTGAGAGAGAGAGAGAGAGAGAGAGAGAATGAGTGAGAAAAGTGCTAAACTATAAAAATGATCATTTTAGGAATATGTAACAATTTTGAAGTAGCATATTGACCCAGTAGCTATTTGCACATTATTAATCCAGTGTGTTCAGTTTTTATACATTTCCTAGTGTCAGTAAAAAGGCACATTTTTGAGGGGGAGAATAAAGTCTAGTGATGAATAGTCAAGGTGAGATGTGGACAGCAGCAGTCACAGCCTGCATCCTTCAGGGACTGAGCTTTAACATTGAGCCTCAGGTGACATCTAGTGGTCAGTTGATGTATAACACAAGAATGCAACGAATCCTAGACAGACATTTTCAACACATATTTTCAACTCATTAATGCTATACATACAAATGAATCAAAAAAAGAATACATTGATCAAGTAAATAGTAGTCAATTTCAGTGAGCAGAATCATTGCCTTCAAAACATATTTTGGAATGTTGATTGTCATATGATTCATATGACGTCCTTGGAGCAACATTTAGTTATGATGTCTGTGGGACATTTAGGTATGATGTCTGTGGGACATTTAGGTATAATGTCTGGGACATTTAGTTATGATGTCTGTGGGACATTTAAGTATGATGTCTGGGACATTTTGGTGCGACGAGGCTCTATGAAACGGTTTGTTAAGCAGTTGATCCATTACTTTCATTAACTATTATAGCCTGTCATGTAACATAGACTAGAGTGTAAAGTCCCTAGGGTTTAATTAATATCCACTGGGCCAGTCATAGACCAGTATACTACACTGAACAAAAATATAAACACAACATATAAAGTGTTGGTCCTATGCCTCATGAGCTGAAATAAAAGATACATATGTTCAAAAAGCTTATTTGTCTCAAATGTTACCAAAAATGTGTTTACATCCCTGTTAGAGAGCATTTCTCCTTTGCCAAGATAATCCCTCCACCTGACAGGTGTGGCATATCAAGAAGCTGATTAAACAGCATGATCATTGCACAGGTGCACCTTGTGCAGGGGACAATAAAATACCACTCTAAAATGTGCAGTTATATCACACAACACAATGCCTCAAGTTTTGAGGGAGCGTGCAATTGGCATGCTGAATGCAGGAATGTCCACCAGAGCTGTTGCCAGATAATTGAATGTTAATTTCTCTACCATAAGCCGCCTCCAACGTCGTTTTGGAGAATTTGGCAGTACGTACAACTGGCCTCACAACCACAGACAATGTGTATGGCGTCGTTTGGGCGAGCGGTTTACTGATATCAACGTTGTGAACAGAGTGCCCCATGGTGGCGGTGGGGTTATGCTATGGGCAGGCATAAGCTACGGACAATGAACACAATTGCATTTTATCGATGGTAGTTTGAATGCACAGAGATACCGTGACGAGATCCTGAGGCCCATTGTAATACCATTCATCCACCACCATCACCTCATGTTTCAGCATGATAATGCACGGCCTCATGTCGTAAGGATCTGTCCACAATTCCTGGAAGCTGAAAATGTCCCAGTTCTTCCATGACCTGCATACTCACCAGACATGTCACTCATTGAGCATGTTTGGGATGCTCTGGATCGACGTGTATGACAGCGTGTTCCAGTTCCCGCCAATGTCCAGCAACTTTGCACAGCCATTGAAGAGGAGTGGGACAACATCCCACAGGCCACAATCAACAGCCTGATCAACTCTATGCGTAGGAGATGTGTCGCGCTGCATAAGGCAAATGGTGGTCACACCAGATACTGATTGGTTGTCTGATCCACGCCCCTACCCATTTTTTGATTTTGAAACATTTATCTTACATTTTTTCTATTGGATTAACTGGTAGTTAAAATAACTACATTGAGAAGATATCATTATGTTGTGTTCAGGTGATTAAACTAATGTACTCATTATATTTCACAGTAAACTTCTATTTTGGATCAATGGTTGTGTGGTGAAAGACGTCTCCAAACAAAATGAATGCACAACGAAAGTTTTTTTTCATGTAATACTGGCTGTGTTACAAATGCTAACAGTTTGGAGTTCTGTTTTGAAAATTCACCACAAACTGTAAGAAGAGACAGGTCAAGGTCACCCTGTAAACAGATGGTAATCAAGATGGATGTTGCATTCAGTTCGACGGCTGACCCCAACCTGAATGTATACGCGTGTGTGAATGAGAGAGATTAACATTTTCTAGTGTGTGTGTGTGTGTGGTGTGTGTGTGTGTGTGTGTGCGCGTGTGTGTTTGTCTGTCTGCAATTTTTTTTATTTATGACTTTTAGGTTTTATCTAATCTTCCTTGGCCGTACGGCCCATAACTCTATTTTTATCCCTGTTGTTGACCAACCACTGTTTTGATGAGAGAACCAATCCAATCAATGTGACATGCATTTTAAAACCAAAGATTATTATGCTTTATTCAAGCAATTAGTGTGAAGAAAAACAACTCTAGACTATTACTCCTCCTCCTCTTCCTCCTCCTCATCTTCTTAGAGAGTATAGGCTTCATATATTCCATTTCCAGAGGTATATAGTATGTTTTGGTATTGCTGGGGGAGATGGAGGCAGAGAGATTACAAAATGCCAATCTGATTTGATTGAAAATGCAAATCCCACACTGGCCTCGACGTCCAATCTCACCCCACCCCGGCACTGACACTGCCGCTGCCCGCTGTCCCATAAACCCACTTCTTAATCCCAAAGCCTTTTTAGTTTATAGCCAGTATGCCACCCATGTCATAGATAAATCCCCCAGTCAATCTGACCAGCCCGCCCCCACCCTATCCTCTCTGCCTCTGCCTGTCTCAGCATCAACCACAAACTGGCAGTCACTAACCTGGGCCACACATTATCAGTCTCTTGTCATTCTGTTGGTACCTATTCAGGGCCCTATTGTAGGTCAAGGGCAGTCCTCCACATAACTGGTTGCGGTGTAGCCTACTGTAGACTACTCTCTCTTGTACAGCACAGTATTATTCTCGACCACATAATTAGGGAGCAACGGCAGACATTATAAACGTCAGAATTGTCGTCAGCCTTTTGGGCTCAGGGGAGTAAGAGGCTTTTGACCAAATTGATGATGCTCTCTGATAGGCTCAGTGCGCCTGTGACCAGTGCGAGGCCGCGAGAAGTACAGCATGCCAAGCCCACTGATGGAATATGGGAGATGCCAAAGCGGTATACGAGTGTAACGATGCGGGAAATGAACAACCTTATTCTACGACTGTAAAACGAATCGCATAAATCCTGGGTTACTAAGCTTCTGACTAAGTGTATTTGCGGAACTATTGACAACAAAGTCAAACGTATAGCGTTAAAATTACCTACTGGGAAACAGAAGTAGCTTGCTGGACAAAAAAAAGTTTTTTTTCTCTCCCACCCCTTCCTTCCTACCTTCCTTCCTCTGGACCAAAAACTACGCTGAATTCTGGAGGATCCACAGAAGTCACAGTGTCAAAGCACGCGTTGCCAGTATTTCACATCCACAAAGAGATCACAATGATCACTTGGAAATGTGTCCCCTATATGTGACCTTTATTAAAAACAATTTACATAAAATATAGCCTAGCAGTGCGCGCTCTCGGTGAAGCGCAGCATCAGCACCACTAACTGATGCGCGTCCCCGCCCCGGCAGAGGCTACCCGAGATCCCGGGAAGAGGAGTTGGAGCTGCGCGAGTTAAAGTTGGAAAAGGGGGGTGAAAGGATGCTACCGTGCCCTGTGGATAGGAGAACACAATCTACGATCTAATTAACATAGCATGTGCGGAGACGCGTGTCCTCTGTAAAGGATGTTTTGCAAAATATTGAGCATAAGCCTTTTATTTTGGGGTTTTCAAGAATGCTCATCACGTAAGTCTTGTGAAACAGTAATGGTCATTTATGTCAGTGTCTTGTCCTTCGTTAGCCTATTGCTTTCAGATGAATGAAATAGCCTAAGCATGTATATGCAGCATATCGATAACAATATTGACATAAAAAGGGATTCATTGTACAAATGTGAATCAAGAAAGAAGTGGCTTAAATCTCTGGGCAATAGGTGCATCTAGTCTTTGAAGGGCAGAACATCTGATTTAAAATGACCAATAATCATCAAAACATTGTATAAGGGTTAATGATGGCTGTTATGTTTTACACAGTTGCATATTCTATATATTTTTGCTTTGAATTCTGAGGAAAGTCAAGTGGCATGTTTCCTGCGGGCTGAGGGCGCGCGGCGGTTACAGTCTCGTACTGGGCTTTCTGCATTGCAGTGCTTTCTCGCGCCAGCGTGCAAGTTTCTGCATCGCATGGTTCATTTCCCGCCCACCTCTCTAGCACTCTTGTAACGGTCATGCCAAATTACCACTGTGACATAGAAAATATCCCAAACTGTGTGATAATGATGGCTCTGAAAATGTGCTTTATTATCTGTAAAAGCAAAAGGAAGGATTAGAGCCGTGTCCTAAACTGCCTGCCGCGTGCGGGACCACCCCACTGCAGTACTTTCGCAGAGTGTGTGCTCATCACCTGTCCGCGAGCAAAACGTCCCCTTCATGTAGGAACACGCATGACGCGGCAAAAATTCCTAATAGGAATTCCGTGATCAATGACGTATATCGTTTTTTAATAGTCGCTTTTTGACGTGGTTGCACAGCAGGGTACAACATGCAAGGTCATATGGAGATGGATTTGAGATGCATGTGGGGAAAAACTTGGAGGTGTCTTTTTCCATACATCAATGTCGAAATTACCTCAGAATATCTGAACTGCATTGATCATGAATGAATTAAAGGCTGCAGCGTGATTCACCAAGCAGTTAAAAAAAAAAAGATAGGGTGGGGTGGAGGGGGAGGGAAAGGGAGGTAGGGTGGAGGGAGAGAGGGGGGACGGTGGGCTAGGACCACCTGACACCATGATATTTGGATGTACCATGTAAAGGTCTAAACTTCTGAAAAACATTGTTACTTCACTTCATATCACTGCATATAGTACAGTAAACAGGGCAGGTAGTTTGTTTTTCTTTCTCTAGGCTGTATTAGTGATTACTAGTGAATACTTAGTGCCCCAGTGCCCTCTTGGTGCTGTGGCGGTGTTAGCCTACTGTAAGAGGATCACACGGGCAGGCTATCCTGCGCTGCTGGACTATCAGATAGAGTGATTAAGGTGGGATTTAAATATCTGGGGCATTTGGGTGTGATATTGTGGTGAGTTGTACTGTATGTCCATGTATGGTACATTTGGTTGTATAAATATGTTGTGAACACTTGTTATGGTCATGTGGTGCGACCTGTATTTTTTGGTGTGGTCTCACATGGATTCCATTTTGGGTAACTAGGTGGTGTTATAGAATCCATGTGTGTGTTGGGGTAACCACACTGGTCAGTTTTCCTAGATGTGTTTACACCAGTAGAGTATTTGGCATTTTGCTCTGTGGTCTATTGCGTTACTACTGTATGCCTTCAGTATTGAGGGAAGTTGGTTGTAAGTACTGGCTATTAGGGGTGTAGAATCACACTACGGTGTTTGGAAGCTGACTGGTTTACTGTGATGGTGTTGTGGTGATTTACCCCCTGTAGTTTGGCCTGCCGGCCTGTGAATCTGGGTGCTGGCAGGCATATGAGGCAGTGCCCACGACTCAGGCTGTGAGTCAGGCAGGCAGGCAGGCAGCCAGGCATATACTCTACATCTGCTGTGGATGGGATGTGAGGTACACAGTGGAACTGAGCCAGATTAAAATGGAGACTCCATTCCTGGGACATGCACATCTGGGGTGGGGCTAACACACAGCATTGCTGGAGCACGTGAGTGAGTGAGTGAGTGAGTGAGTGAGTGAGTGAGTGAGTGAGTGAGTGAGTGAGTGAGTGAGTGAGTGGAATTGATATGGAGTATAGAGGTCCACCAGTGTGGAAACTTTGTTCGGTTCTATTCTTAGACAGATATACGATGCTGTGGGACGATTCGTCCTGTATATGAGATGTTTTGGGGCTTTGATGTCTTTCATATTTAGCAATTTTTAAAAAAACTTTCCCTCTGTCCTCTGTGTCGCCAGGCAGACACTCCCCACTGTGAGGCCTGACGTTGGCTATGAATAATTCAGTCTGCACTCTAACACGCACCAACCTGCCTTCCACTCTGTGTGCCACACAACCCCAATACAAAAACATGGCATTTAACATTAGGATTCTTGACTCCTAACCACACATGAAAAAGCAGAGTATTCATCACACTGTACATCATTTATCATGGGCCATTGCATGATGTGACCGAAGGAGGCTGTTTCAATATGCACAGCAATTGTGATGTGTCAGCCCAGACAGCCCCTTGCAGCCTCTCCATCCCACAGTAACACTAGACTGATGCGTCAGCATCTCTGATAAGCCGGCAGCAGCTCTTCACACTTATAGTCAACTGAGCCAAGCCCTTAATGATAGATGGATTGAGAGAACCCCTGGTGGTGGTGTAGAGAGAGAGAGAGAGAGAGAGAGACTATGTACAGACTCAGTGAGCATAGCCTTGCTATTGAGAAAGGCCGCTGTAGGCAGACCTTGCCAGGCTTGACAGGCTGTGCACATTGCCCACAAAATGAGGTGGAAACTGAGATGCACTTCCTAACCTCCTGCTAAATGTATGACCATATTAGTGACACGTATTTCCCTCAGATTACACAGACCCTCAAAGAATTCTAAAAAACAAACCCAATTTTGATAAACTCCTACATCTATTGGGTGAAATACCACAGTGTGCCATCACAGCAGCAAGATTTGTGACTTGTTGCCACAAGAAAAGGGCAACAAGTGAAGAACAAACACCATTGTAAATACAACCCATATTTACATTTATTTATTTTCCCTTTTGTACTTGAACTATTTGCACATAATATGACATTTGAAATGTCTTTATTATTTTGGAACTTTGGTGAGTGTAATGTTTACTGTTAATTTGTATCATTTATTTCACTTTTGTTTATTATCTACTTCACTTGCTTTGGCAATTTTAACATATGTTTCCCATGCAATAAATACCTTAAATACTATTTATGAGAGAGAAAGAGAGAGAGATAGAGAGAGAGAGAAAGAGGGAGGGGGAGAGAGAGAGAGGGAGAGGGTGAGAGAGAAGTAGCATGATCGAGAGAGGGGGTGAGAGAGAAAGATGGAGAGAGAGAGAGAGAGAGAGAGGAGAGAGAGAGAAAAAAAAGTGAGAGGGAGAGAGAAGAAGAGGAAGAGAGAGCGGGGGGTGGAATGTTCTGGATAAGCTCTGGGTACATCTTTTAGTAACTGCGACACAGCGACACTCACTCGAGAGGTATTTGAGATAAGAGATAAAATGAGAGGAAGAGAGAGGGAAGGTGTTAGGTAAGGCGCTCCCTCATGATTTTGGCTCAGGAGAGAGAGAGAGAGAGAGAGAGAGAGAGAGAGAGATATTGAAAAGAAGAGGCGTGCTGAGTGAGATGGAGGGATAGGTGATGTGAGGAGAAAGAAGAGGGTGGAGGGAGGTTTGGAGTCAGATGGAGGGGGGAGAGGAAGAGAGAAGAGCATCCTTTCAGTAGGGGGTGGGCATTGAGTGGCAAGGCCTGGGTTAACCTCCAGCAGTCGTATTGGCTCTCTGCTTTCTGTATGCCTTTAATACCTGTAGTTCTTCTCCACCCTCTACAACCCTCTACACGGAAATGTGTACCTTAAACTGGAAGTAAACTTCAACGAGTGTAGGGGTAGTTATAGGCTTTGTTGTTGGAGTCAGCTGAAGAATCATTGACTTGACTTTTTTACCTTTATTTAACTAGGCAAGTCAGTTAAGAACAAATTCTTCTTTTCAATGACAGCCTAGGAACAGTGGGTTAACTGCCTTGCTCAAGGACAGAACAACAGATTTGTACCTTGTCAGCTAGGGGATTTGAACTTGCAACCTTTCGGTTACTAGCCCAATGCACTAACCACTAGGCTACCCTACCGACTAACAAACTATAGGCAGCAGAGTTTTGTACTTCATGACGTACTTCATTAACAGCGAGTTCTCAGTCTGTAATGTCTGCAGGAGAGGATCAGGGGACATGGCCAGAAAGGTCACCCAGTCCAGACTCAGATACCCAGACAGAGACCGTATACTATAACACTCAAGGTCAAAGGCAGCACATGTCTCTGGCTCAGCTGATTTCTTTCCACCTGAATGGACTTGTCCTTGGATGACAGCATTGAAGGTCCCGTGACAGATTGAGCTGTTTTGACGGTGGGAAATGAAATGGAAGGTGTTTAGGCTCAGAGTGAGTGGCATAGTGTACTACTAACTGTTGTGACAAGGACCTCTCTGCCTGACCAGTTCAATGATGCTGTCTCACATACTGTGGGGTAGTATGGAGAGTACAGAGATAAGGTTTAATTCTTCAGCTGAGGTTATCCCCTGATAGTTGTTCCTGTTTGAGCTCCTCCGCTCCGACGCTCCTGTCTCCATTTATTTTCTCCCTCTTCAAGAGGTGTTCCAATAGATGAGTCTACTCCCTCCCTCCCTCCCTCCCTCCCTCCCTCCCTCCCTCCGCAGGCTGAATACTAATTCTGCAAACGTCTCCCCTTTTTTTTCGACCTCCCTCTGTCGCTCCCTGTCTCCCTCCCTCATCGGTTTGACCTCAGAGAAGGCTGTATTAATAGAAGCTACAATGGTGAAACTAGTTTTAAACAACAACCGTGTCACAGAGAGGGTTACTCAAGACATGCGGGTGGGGGTGGGGGCATTGTTTTAGCCTCCCCAGGTTTTATACTGTGAGATTTGGGGCTCTCTTTTTTTTCCCCCCCTTGTCTTTTTTTCTCCCTCCATCTTCTCAGCCTGTTTGTCCATCTGTCCCTCTATCTCTTCCTCTTCTACCCATCTACATGACTCTGAGCTGGGCGGAGGAGTAACAGACACGTCACGACATTGCAGAAGATAAGGCAGTGTTTTCTAGTGGCCGTGGCGAGGACATAGTGGGTTTATCTGTGCCAGTGACAAGATTAGGCAGAATTATAGTGATTCCTAATTGCTGAGGGTATTTATCGAGGAGGGGGGGACGGCGGATGAGACAGACGGTTGATGAGACGATGAGGGAACGCCTATGATTTATTTTGCTGCTATCTGTCCACTAGGCACCCGTAGAATAACACCAGCTATCTCCCTGAGAGACAGTCAGTATCATTAACTGCATACTATTTCATGCAAAACAGATGATCCCCCCCCCCACACCACACACACACACACACACACACACACACACACACACACACACACACACACACACACACACCGTCCATTTCCAAATGTGTTTGCAAAGCTGAAAACCCTCTGCATATTCCATTTATTTCTTTAGCTCAATAAAAAGGGGACGGGTGGAGGTTCTCTTCTTGATAACGATCATTCATCTCACAGGCACAGTGGAAAAATGCTTACTGGCTTCTGGTTCCATGCCTGACTCAATCCACCATCCATTACTGCTTAAATAAAGACATTAGTTAGGTCTCTGCATCTTTATCTGGGAGGATTGATGGTTAGATTCATCAGTATAGCTCCACCTGTTCTTAAGGAGCCATTTTATACTGTAGCAGTACAGATGACTGCACCATGCACTGTGCAGATGGGAGGTCATATTGTGGAAGGGTTATTACTGCACACCACAGAGAGGCCTAATTATTCTGTGCTTTTATTTTCCTGCCTCTGAATGTAAATCAGACTTTTATGAATGTTCATAGCTTGTGCCCAGCTACAGGACAGATTATGCAGTGCCTTATTAGTTGCAATCCAACGTCTGTCCCTTATCTGTGTGAGGAGAGGCACCACTAGACGTGTCGGTGTCAGAGTCGAGGTGATGTGGGTAAGGCGGAGTCAGGCGCAGGACACAGAGATGAGTAATAATAGTCACTTTACTCAAAAATAATCCTCCAACAAGGAGAAGGGAAATCCAGAATCACATAAACGAGACAACTGACAACAATAAACACGCACAAAACCATGATGGCTCCAGAGGGTTAAATAGGGAAATAACTCAGACGAAATGGGAACCTGGTGTGTACGATACAGACAAAACAAATGGAAAAAGAAATGTAGATCGGTGGAGGCCAGAAAGCCGGTGACGTCGACCGCCGAACGAACAAGGAGAGGCACCAACTTCAGCGGAAGTCGTGACAGTTGGGTTCTGTTCAGTTCAGGGAAGATGGACGTGTATTTTGAATCCATTTTTGTAATCACATGTTATCATGTGATTTGTACGGTTTTGGAGAATGATGTATTATGTAGTCTGAGTATTACTGTAATCTCTGTCTTTAACCACCTCTTCTCGCTCATCTTTTGTTCTAGATGAGTGTGTTGATCCCTTGGTATCTTCGCTCTATGCCAACTCCTTCTTGGCCTCTTCCAGATATAACTTTTTGTACTCGGCCAACTTTGCCAAATTGTATGGTTAGTTTTCTACTTCATTGATTCATTTGTTGTTTTATGTCTTTATGTAGACTATTTGGTGTTGTGTATGTGATTGGATGATTTATGTTGTGTATATTGCCTATTATCTATAGTATGTGTGTGTTCTGTGTGATGAGAACTGTGTGTGTGTGTGTGTATATGGCCAGTGTGTGAATATTGCCTATATCTTTGTGTGTGTTTTGTGTGTAATGAAGTCAGAGTTTGAATTCTGGTTGATGACGTGTGTGTGTGTTGCGTTCCTCCTCCAGGAAGCAGTGGCTGGTCCCCCTCCCCCCGGGACAGACAGCCCTGGCTGCAGATTGATCTGAAGAGGAAGTACCGCATCCAGGCCATCGCCACTCAGGGCACCTTCAATTCCTATGACTGGGTCACCAAGTACACCCTTCTCTATGGTGACCGCCCCGACTCCTGGACGCCCTACGTTATGAAAGGAGGGAACTCGGTAGGGAGGGGAGAGTGGGAGGGGTTTAACTCAAATGATTTATTATTTGTTCTCTGCTTGAAAGTTGTCTACAGGCTAGGAGTGACTGGTAGGAAGATGATTAAACTATGACATTTGAGCGAACTATCCATTTAGGTTGGGGTCTTTCAGGTAAAAAAAAACAGTCATTCAAATGTAATCCTTGGCAGTCTGTTCACACTGGGCACAGACTTCAAATCAATGTCTACTCCACGTTGTTTCAACGAAATTTCATTGAAATTCATTGAAGTAACGTGGAAACAACGTTGTTTCAACCAGTGTGTTCCCAGTGGGTCGTTTGATTTCATGTTCATTTTAGAAATGTTCACCACGGAGTAACAGTTAGAGACAACATTACCACATTATCCCTCAGTGAGAGAGTCTGACAACACTAATCTGTTTTCGTCTGTTTATTAGTGAATAATAACGCTTATTCTCTCTCATATATATATATATATATTTTTTTTTTTTCTCTCTCTCTCTCTGCTGTGCACAGACGATGCCTGGGAACTGGAACTACCACCAGGTGAAGAGGAATGTGTTCCACTACGCCTTCACAGCCAAACACATCCGCCTCCTGCCCCTGGGGTGGAACACAGAGAATGGAGGCAAGATCGGCGTCAGGCTGGAGGTGTTTGGCTGTGCTTACGGTAAGGACATCGTTCAGAATTATTGGAACTATAATTTGCTGTAGGAGTCTTCTTCGAAATCTCAAGATAGCACACTCAACAGTCATGCAACTAACACAGTTGACAGTCAGTAACTCACCTCAACAGTCAATTGAGTCAACCCTCACAACTCAATGACACCAACGTCAAACAGTATCTATCAAACATCTATCTACACCATATCACAGGAATGCTTTTGAGGCCCTCTCAACCATTTGAATCTTCATTGGATCACAAATGTGCCATTCAACCTCTAACATCTAACCACTTTCCCCTTCTCTCTCGGCCAGACTCCTACGTGATGCAGATGAACGGGGACGACTCGGTGGCCTACATGTTCCCAGGGAAGAGGTTCCGGACCCTGCAGGACCATTTTGCCGTGAACTTTAAGACCCTGGAGCAGGACGGGCTGCTGCTACACAGTGAGGGAGTCCAGGGAGACATCTTGACCCTGGAGCTGAGGAAAGGACGCCTCGTCCTCACCATCGGCCTAGGTAGGATCAGCTGGAATGCGTGGGGTACGGCTGGGCAGAGACTCTAAACAGGCCAGAGTGCTGTATGCCATGGATGGAGGACAGATAAGAAGAACTCAGGTCTGTGAAGGATCAAATCGAATAAATGGAAGTCAAAGGAAATTCAATCTGTTTATTGTCATAAACACAAGATACAGGATACAAAGAAATGCTTAATGGAACATAAATATTCACGTTGTGGGGTGATTATGCAATCTGATAGACTGGGATGTGGTTTAGGGGTTCAGTTTCCTAGATTAGATTTAATTATCTTTACTGGATGAAAAACAAGGCGTGAATATCGCTGGCAATCCTCCATTACTGCTGAAGTAGACATTAGGCTTCTGTATCTGTGAGGAGAACTCAGGTTGGTATAGCCATTACTTCAGCTCCACCTTCTCCAAAGGAAACATTGATAGAAAAATGTATACATGCGTAACTGAAGTCGCTTTGGATGAAAGCATCTGCTAAACGGCATACAGTATAGCTTGAACTATAGCGAACTTGATTATTGAGTGAGTTTTACCCATTAGTACTCCCATCATCCTATCAGATTCTTACGTCATTCATTTCTGTTCTCCTATCAAAGGAAGCAGTACAGTCAACCAGGTGGACGGTCGGACCACAATGACCGTTGGCAACATACTAGATGACCAGCACTGGCACTACGTCACCATCAAGCGCTACGGTCGACAGGTCAACTTCACAGTCGACGCCCACACTGAGACGGCCATTAGCAAAGGAGATTTCAACTACATTGACCTGGACACTCAGGTTGGTCGTAGAACTAGACGCTAAGGTGTGTCTGGACATGTTTTTTGTTGTTGAACATTAGAAGGTAGTGGGCCTGGAGAGTTTGGAGTCAGGCTTGTGACAGTGGTCCATAATGACAGGAATGAAGTGGTCATTGAAGGGGTCCATGGTCGTAGACAGGGATCAGCCTACTATTTACCTGGCGCCTGCTAGTCATTCAGGGTGTACTTTGTTGATATAAAACATGATCTAAACCTACAAATAAATGTGTGACTTTGAGTATAATATTCCATTGATCATAAGGGTACATGAATTTCATTCATTCCTCTGCTGGTACTCTCCTAGATGTATGTGGGCGGAGTGATTGAGCCCAATGTGCCCCACCTCCCAGAGGTTCCTAACTTCCGTGGCTGCCTGGAGAACGTCTTCATCAACGGGATCAACGTCATCAACATGGCCCAGGACCAGGAGCCTGAGATACGCATCCCTCGGCAGGTGTAGCTTCTCATCAGACTTCACCTCTGCATCACCTACTCGTTTACTCACACACACACACACACACACACGATTTACCTGTGACCTACAGTGATGTCGCTAATCTTTTTTCGTAGTTAGTTGTAAATGCAATTATTTCTTCCTCGTACCTCGTGTTCTTTTTTCCCCAGAAAAAGATGCACTACGCGTGCCGTGACATCCTGTGGAAACCCATGACCTTCGCCGGGCCCAACAACTACCTGCAAGTGCCTGGGTTCTTCAGGAAGCCTCGGATGTTTGTCAAGTTTAAGTTCCGTTCCTGGGACTACACAGGCATGCTGATGTTCACACGCTTCGCTGATGACCTGGGAGCCTTGGAGCTGGGCCTGAGTGAGGGACAGGTCAATGTCACACTCTTTCAGCCAGGCAAGAAGAAACTACAGTTCGCAGCAGGTGAGCCAAAATATGGAACTGAACTCACCCTGCCTTGTTAATAAATTCTTACCCTTCTACAAATTATAAGTAATGTGCAGAACATTTGTTGAGAGGGTAGAAGAGGCAGCTTTGGCAAATGAATACTGTATTATGTTGCATTCATACCGATTGCTCATTCATTACATCTAAAGCTGTTCTAATAGTGTTTCTGTGTGTTCTCCTCATCAGGTTACCGTTTGAATGATGGTTTCTGGCACACGGTAGACGTAGCAGCCAGGGACAACCTACTGTCCATCACCATAGATGAGGAGGAGGGCTCTCCGCTGAAAATCACCAACCCTTTCACTGTCCGCACAGGGGACCGCTACTTCTTTGGAGGTGAGCTGTTCACCACACCTGTTCTGGCTCTTCACTTTACTGTTCCCAACATCAACATACATTACCATAGCAACCACTGGAGGTGAGCTGTTCACCACACCTGTTCTGGCTCTTCACTTTACTGTTCCCAACATCAACATACATTACCATAGCAACCACTGGAGGTGAGCTGTTCACCACACCTGTTCTGGCTCTTCACTTTACTGTTCCCAACATCAACATACATTACCATAGCAACCACTGGAGGTGAGCTGTTCACCACACCTGTTCTGGCTCTTCACTTTACTGTTCCCAACATCAACATACATTACCATAGCAACCACTGGAGGTGAGCTGTTCACCACACCTGGGGTACATCCCGAATGGCACCCAATTCCCTTTATTAGTGCACTACGTTTGCTCTTATATACCAGAACACTGTTCATCTACATAATTTGTTTTATAATTATTATTTTTTACTTTTGTCATTTAGCAGACATTCTTCTCCAGAGCGACTTACAGGAGCAATTAGGGTTAAGTGCTTGCTCAAGGGCACATCAGCAGATGTATAACCTAGTCAGCTTGGGGAGTTGAACCAGTGACCATTCCGTTACTGGCCCAACGCTCTTAAGCGCTAGCCACCATTTTGATGTTCTCACTATCAAAATAACAACCCAATAGGAACATATCTTCACACCTCCCTCTGTGCTTTGGTCCTCAGGGTGTCCGAAGACTAACAACACGATCAGGAAGTGTGAGACCAAGCTGAACCACTTCCACGGCTGCATGCAGCAGATCTTTATCGACAACGAGCCGGTGGACATCGACATCATCCTGCAGCGACGCTGGGGACGCTACGCTGAACTGTTGTTGGGCACCTGTGGTATCACTGACAGGTAGGGGGCATCAGTAACAGAGCAGAGGGAGGGGGGCATCAGAGACATATATACAGAAGAGGGCAGAGGCACAGACTAAGATATTATGGTGAAATGTTTGTTTGCAACAGGCTAGACCATGGCCTGGGCAATTCTTTTCCATGGAGGGCCACATTAGAATATATTTTTGCCATCGCGGGCCAGAATCATACATCATGTGTATGACTGTATTGACAGATATATCTACTGTAAATCACATCCAGATATGCTACTTATTTTACTTTAACACGCACAGAAATAAACCACATCCATGTTCTCCTTTTGGTAGGTATTTTCTTTATTAAACAGGCAATGAACTACACGGAGGGAAAGTACACTGCATTCAGCACCACGGACAGAACTCTTGTTAACGGTTATGCACAAAAACACAAGACAGAGAGAGAGCTCAACATTACATTTAAACTACTCAATCAGTGTGAGGAGTGGAGTCTCTGATGGGCATCGACTAGAGCTGTGAAATCAGGTATAGGTTCTGTCGTCGCTATGCGCATGATTGCTGAGAGGCGAGAGTCAGTAAGAGATGATCTGTGACTTGTTATATTTCATCACTGAAAATGTCTGTTCGCATGCATAGGTTGACGCAAACATCTTCTGAGCATGACTCCGAATCTTTGGAAAGTTTTGTTCAGCGAGAGATGCATAGAACCTCGTCAGTGACATTGTTTTGAATAGTTCTCCAATCACTGCATCAGACTGAAGATCGATAAGCTCAAGTTGCAGGTCAGTGGGAGCGTTATCCACATCGAAGGTGAAAGGAGAGGAAACCAACAGCATGTCATTGTCCAACACTTTGAAATCCTCAAAACGACGAGAAAACTCACCGTTCAAAGCATGTAGCAGCGATGTATACTTCTCCCACTGGTCATCTGATAGGGAACAGACTAGTAGTGTCGGAAGGTGGGTGAGATTGTTGGCTTCTACTTGGCTGGTCAGGAGGAGTAATTTTCCCTTCAAGGCTTTGACAAGGCTGTGTCACACCCTGATCAGTTTCACCTGTCTTTGTTATTGTCTCCACCCCCTCCAGGTGTCGCTTGTTATCCCTGGTGTATATATCCCTGTGTTTCCTGTCTCTCTGTGCCAGTTCATCTTGTATGTTCAAGTCAACCAGTGTGGTTTTCCCATGCTCCTGCCTTTTCTATTCTCTTTTACTAGTCCTCCTGGTTTTGACCCTTGCCTGTTTTCTGGACTCTGTACCCGCCTGCCCTGACCTTGAGCCTGCCTGCCACACTGTACCTCCTGGACTCTGAACTGGTTTTGACCTTTTGCCTGTCTACGACCATTCTCTTGCCTACCTCTTTTGGATGTAATAAATATCAAAGACTCAAACCATCTGCCTCCCGTGTCTGCATCTGGTTCTCGCCTTGTGCCCTTATAGGCTGTACATCTGATGTGAAAAAAGGCCCTTCCCTTGTAGTTTGGAATTCAGTTCATTCATGAGGGCCATGATGTCCACGGTGAAGACAAAATCAGCCAATCATTCTTTATCTTGCAGTTAAGGGAAATCCACATATTACCCTTTCATTTGCAAAAACTCAGCAATCTCTGACTTCAGGTTCCACACCCTTTTAAACACCTTCCCCAAACTCAGCCATTTCACGTTTGTGTGGTAGGGGAGATCTGCATGACCAGACTCTGTCTCTTCCAACAGTGCGACAAACTGCCTGTGGTTTAAAGATTTTGCTCTTATGAAGTGTACCACTTTAGTGACTGTATCCACAACATGGCTCATTTTCAGAACACATTTACAGAGCATTTCCTGATGAACAATGCAATAATGATCTGGGTTCAGCTCAGCTACTTGACTTTGTATCCTTTTCAAAAGGCCAATGTTTTTTTCCTGTCAAGTTTGGGCACCCATCAGTGGTCACACTGGATAACTTTTCAAATCTCAGTCCCAGCTTTGCCACACACTTATTAACCTCCTCCAATAAATCTTTCCTTGTGCTCTTCATTGACTGCACTGAAGCAAGCTCCACTGTAATTTCAAAGTCTAGGCTTATGCCTTGTAAGAATTTCAACAACAGCGTCGTGTCACATGCATCACTGCTCTCATCCAGGGCCAAGGAGAAATAGGTGAAATCCTTTACTTTGTCTTTCAACTGTTTTTCATATTCTCTGCGATGTTCTCAACAAGACATGTAACTATTCGTCTTGACAGGGAAACATATTCAAACAGCTCTTTATTGTCGTGCCAAAGTATTGCTGCAGAGTCAATGAAACATTCTTTAATGAATTCACCCTCAGCGAATGGCTTGCTATGTTTAGCAATTTTGTGGGACAGTACATAGCTAGCTCTCGCAATTCTGTCGTTTGCTGAATGCAGTTTTGTGAAAAGTCCTTGATGCTTTTGCAACTAAGAAAGCAACTCTTTCGATGCACTTGCCCTCTGCTCACAAGACATATTCCTATATTTCTGTGCATGCTTCGTCTGGAAGTGTCGGGTCAAGTTGTAGTCTTTCAAGACTGTGATGCTGTCTTTGCACACTAAGCACACAGCTTTCCCCGATACCTCAATAAATACATATTTCGATGTTCACTCTTGCTGGAACACACTACATTCATTGTCTACTTTCCTTTTCTTTGAAATCTTTGAAAAACTCATTTTTTGCGCAATTTCTAGCTAGCTACTATTTGTAACTGTGACGTGTGTGTCAGCCTGTCAGTCACTGTCTGTCCTCTTGCAGTCGTTATTTATACGTGCCTTATAAATAAATGTCCCACAAGCGGTGGGAGTTAAATCATTACACAAAGGCGAGTATTCATTGGGCTTTTAATTTGAATAACAAATACGTTTTTCAAAACTTTACTATCGCAAATTCTTTATGTTATCTGAGCATGTTTCCGCGGGCCGTATTGAATCAGGTCGTAGGCTGCATACGGCCCCCGGGCCGGCCTTTGCCCAGGCCTGGGCTAGACAGTAGTAGTAGCACAAGGGCAAAGGTTACATACAGTATCCATGATGAATCCATGGGTAAACTGATTGGATGCATTCTAAACGCTATACTCAGCCTTGTAATATCAGTGGAGTGCAGAGATAGTGTTGGAATGTTCCATCCTGATTCCTGATGGACCAATGTGACAGAGAGGCAAGGCTCATTGCTATAGGGATGAATCATTCTGAGAACGCCTCTCATCTCATCCCCCATGGCATACGTGGGACTTCTAACACTCAGACACCTCCAGGAGATGACAGGGGCTATGCTCAGTTGAATGCACCTGCCTGGACAGGGAGGATTATTTACATCAGAGTAGGATCCTTGTTATGGTATCCTAGGTATATGATATAACGTTTTTTTGACGGCCGCGCCACATGTAACCTCTCTCACTGCAAAACGTTTGCGAGATCAACATTTTAGAAAAACGTCAATGTAATGTCATGTAGAACTAAACTTCAGTCCACAGCTTTCTACAATCACTCCTTTCTCCTCCCCCACTTCTCCCCTCCTTTTATATGAAAAAGATTTGGGAGGAGCGCCATTTTCTCTTCAAAACAATGTGCAAAGACCATTGTGTTCAAAACCTTTGTGTACTAGTATGTATTCTTATCACATGCTTACATCAGTATGTTACATATTCATCTACTTTATGATTTATGATACTTTCTGGTGCCTTCTCTGTTTCACGAGGGTATCAGCATGACTATGTATGTTGAGCAGTCAACCCTGGTGTTTCAGAGTCTTTTCACACATCGTTTTTGAGCTATAGTTCGAATCAAAGTTCGATTATTTGTTACATTGTATTTTTTTTCATTTGGTTCAGTTGGTTTCACATTGCCAAATATCAAACAAACAAAAATTCCTAACCAAAACCACGTGTCCATGTAAGCCATTTATTTATTGGACAAAAATGCTCACGTTAAATCCCTCTATGATTATCATCAAGCATCACTTGTGTGCTCCGATCTTCATATTATTTTTGCTTAGATCTTCCAACAACATGCGGGCGGAAACAACGCAATAACCGCTCTAACTACAACGTGAATAGCCTATATTCAGTATCCCACTGTCTATCTCCGTTATAGCCCCCGTCTCCCCTAATCTGCATCGATTGCGCTCTTAAATACGCTGGTATTCACAGAATGTTTCAAATATCTCAAGTTATGATGCTGTGTGCTTTTCATCAAATGCTCGCAGTCAAACAACCAATAATACTGCCCGACTTTTCCTGTATGGTCTGTACTGCGTTCTCACCTGCAAGAACCGCACCATGGTACACATTTAATTGGACCGAGACCAGCCTTTTTGAGCGAACCACTGTGCATTGTTTAGTGTGCGCCCTAGTGCGGATAGAGTATTCACACAAGTCCAAACTATCCGAACTAAGGTGGTAAACACACCAGAGTTCAACTTAGGAGTTGTGCAGTATTATTGGTTGTTTGACTGCGAACATTTGCTGAAATGCACACAGCATCATAACTTGATACAGTATTTCTAAAACATTCTGTCGGTAGCAATGCATTTATGAGTGCATCCGATGCAGATTAGGGGAGACGGGAAAATGTGAAAAACCCAACAGCTTTTCAGTTCTTGATACATACCGGTGTGCCTGGCACCTACTACCATACCCTGTTCAAAGGCAATTCAATATTTTGTCTTTCCCATTCAACCTCTGAATGGCACACACAAGCCATATATCTCAATTGTCTCAAGACTTAAAAATCCTTTGATAACCTGTCTCCTCCCCTTCATATACACTGATTGAAGTGTATTTAACAAGTGACATCAATAAGGGATCATAGCTTTCACATGGATTCACCTGGTCAGTCTATGTCATGGAAAGAGATGTTTTGTGTACTTAGTGTACAGAGAGAGCATTCATAAAGTATTCAGACCCCTTGACTTTTTCCACATTTTGTTGTATTACAGACTTATTCAAAACATTTATTAAATCATTTTTCCTCCTCATCAACCTACACACAATACCCCATAATGACGAAGCAAAAACAGGTTTTTGGAATATTTTGCAAAAAATAAATAAAATGAAATATCACATTTCCATAGGTATTCAGACCCAACTTTGTTGAAGCACCTTTGGCAGCGATTACAGCCTTGAGTCTTCTTGGGTATGACGTTACAAGCTTGGCACACCTGTATTTGGGGAGTTTCTCCCATTCTTCTCTGCAGATCCTCTCAAGCTCTGTCATGTTGGAATGGGAGCGTCGCTGCACATCCCCACAGCATGATGCTGCCACCACCATGCTTCACCGTAGGGATGGTGCCAGGTTTTCTCCAGACGTGACACTTGGCATTCAGGCCAAAGAGTTCAATCTTGGTTTCATCAGACCAGAGAATTTTGTTTCTAATGGTCTGACAGTCCTTTAGGTGCCTTTTGGCAAACTCCTAGAGGGCTGTCATGTGCCTTTTACTGAGGAGTGGCTTCCGTCTGGCAACTCTATCATAAAGGCCTGATTGTTGGTGTGTTGAAGAGATGGTTGTTCTTCTGGAAGGTCCTCCCATCTCCACAGAGGAACTCTGGAGCTCTGTCAGAGTGACCATCAGATTCTTGGTCATCTCCCTGACCAAGGCCCTTCTCCCCCGATTGCTCAGTTTGGCCGGGCGGCTAGCTCTATGAAGAGTCTTGGTGGATCCAAGCTTCTTCCATTTAAGAATGATGGCGGCCACTGTGTTCTTGGGGACCTTCAATGCTGCAGAAATGTTTTGGTACCCTTCCCCAGATCTGTACTTCAACACAATCCTGGCTCGGAGCTCTACGGACAATTCCTTTGACCTCATGGCTTGGTTTTTGCTCTGACATGCACTGTCAGCTGTGGGACCTTATATAGACAGGTGTGTGCCTTTCCAAATCATGTCCAATCAATTGAATTTACCACAGGTGGACTCCAATCAAGTTGTAGAAACATCTTAAGGATGATCAATGGAAACAGGATGCACCAGAGCTTAATTTTGAGTCTCATAGCAAAGGGTCTGAATACTTATGTAAATAAGGTATTTCTGTTTTTTATTTGAAATACATTTGCAAAAATGTCCCCAAAAATATTTTTGCTTTGTCATTATGGGGTATTGTGTGTAGATTATTGAGGGAAACAATCATTTAATCCATTTTAGAATAAGACTGTAACGTACCAAAATGTGGAAAAAGTCAAGGGGTCTGAATACTTTCCCAATGCACTGTACATGCCCCATTTCACTTTTACCCACACTCCTGCATGGTATGCTCTCTAGATGTACTCCAAACCCCTGTGAACACGAGGGCAGATGCATCCAGTCCTGGGATGACTTCATATGTCTGTGTGAGAACACAGGCTACAAAGGGGAGGTGTGCCATATGTGTGAGTATTTCCTGAGAGAGCCTAATGTTGTTTGCGAGTACTAATGACAGCATATTGTCGTAACCTCACCAGTGTAACAACCAGTTTGTTGAGGCCTATATCCTGCGGTAGTGTGAGACGGACCCATGTCATCATTAAAACCTTGCTGGTGTAAGTTAAAACACTACTTCTGCTTCTCTCTCCCCCAACAGCGGTCTACAAAGAGTCGTGTGAGGCCTACAGACTTACTGGCAAATCCTGGTCAGGGAATTATACCATAGACCCGGACCTGAGCGGACCCTTGAAACCATTCGAGGTGTACTGCACGATGAAATGTGAGTAACTGGCTTTTCAAATGTATTTTCTACATTCATACAATGTACTAGCATACAGTGATATTATACCATCTGACCAACATGACTCCATGGTGCATATGGAACATAACGGTAGTCAGCGCTTACAGTACCTTTTAGAAATGGACTCTTCTTGAACATATTGAGGCAGAGACCCTGATACTAAACTGTGTTCAGGTTGAGGTGAATGTTGACTCTATGTTCCATGAGGAATGAAAAGGCAACAGCAGCAGCAGAGGAGACAGCAGGTCCATCTGTTGGATGTTGATCATGTAATAATGAACTCCAACAAGGACAGTGGAGAACCAGTTTGGGGCCAGATCAGTAATTGGTTGTGGGGACAGAGTATTCTCCATCCAACCCTATCCAATTAACCAAAACCTGTTACTGTAGGTTCCATGTAAATCCCTTAGATTAGTCAGGGTCTACTGCGTTAGAGCTGTCTGTGATTAATATCAGATCTCTGGACACAGCATGGCACAAAAACAGATTCCTCAGTAGTAGATGTGCTTTCTCTCACGTTGTCTCTCTCTCACTTACGCAATCATACATTTTTACCCTTTCATGTCAACCCCTTCCTTGTCTGTTGACAAAGCCGACAAGGCATGGACGATAGTGATGCATGACCGTATCGACGGCATCAAGGTGACCGGTAGCACGGTGGACCGTCCTTACATAGGAGACGTCAACTACTGGAATGCCTCCTGGGACGATGTCACAGCACTGGCCAACACCTCCATGTACTGTGAACAGTGGATCGACTACTCCTGCTACAAGTCACGCATCATCAACACATCCAGTGAGTAGGAGTGGTTAGGGCCTATGGGCAATGGTAGCTATTGAAAGCACCTGAATCTGTACCTATTTGTAAATATATATCATAGAACATTTCAATGATTAAATCATAATAATCACATTCCTTTGCTCTATTGTCATGTCATTCAGATGGGAGACCGTACAGTTTCTGGATTGGTCGAAATAACGAGAGTCATGAGTACTGGGGCGGGGCTTTCCCTGAGAGTGGGAAGTGTGGCTGTGCTATAAACCAGACCTGCACTGACGCCAGGTTTCACTGTAACTGTGACGCTGACTATCGCCAATGGTGAGAGAGAAAGGATTTGAAAAACTCTTTTCTATAACTTTTAGAAAAGTGTTTCCATAGATTGATATACATTACTGTACAAATGGAACCTGTTGTGCAGGTACTCAGACAAGGGCTATCTGATGTGGAAGGACCACCTTCCAGTGAGGAAGGTGGTGGTAGGGGACACCAACAGGACCGGGTCAAAGGCCCACATCAGCCTCGGGCCCCTACGTTGCCACGGCGACAGTGAGTTGTAGTAAAACCATTCTGCGGTATATCATTTGTCAAATGATTGTTGATCCTGGTTCTGGTTTGGATCTCATGGCCTCTTTGTCCTCACAGGGAGCATCTGGAATACCATATCGTTCACCAAGCCCACCTACATCGAGTTCCCCACCTTCAGGCCAGGCAGCACCGTCGACATCTCCTTCCACTTTAAAACCTACCGCCCCCACGGAGTCTTCCTGGAGAACTCAGACGACTGGCTCCGTAACTTCATACGCATTGAGCTCAACAGTAAATTACCACAGATTACCTAGTGTGAATCATAGGAAATTACTCATATATAGGTATATAATATACACTATTTAAAAGACGCTTTTCTCCAAAGCGAGTATACAATTTACATAAGGGTTGCCCCAGCGGGAATCAAACCCACAACCTTTGGCACGGTAAGTACCATGCTCTACCGACTGAGCCACATAGGACAAAGGCAAGAAACATAATTTCTGAATTACAATTTCCGAAATGTTTTTTTTGCAATGAAACTTATAACTTGAATGAATGAATGAAAATGTTTACAAATGATATTATCAATATTTTCCGGTATTTATTTCTATAATATATTTCATCCCTCATTCTGTTTTGTCTCTTCTTCATTCTTCTCCCAGCCACCCAGAACCTGGTCTTCATATTCATGGTGGGAGACGGCATCCTCAACGTGACGCTACGCTCGCCGGTGCCTCTGAATGACAACGAGTGGCATTTTGTCCAGGCAGAGCTCAACGTCAAGTTGGCCAGGATCAAGGTGGACTACCAGCCATGGGCTGTGAGACGCTTCCCTGGCCAAACCTTTGTCACCATGGAGTTCACCCACCCTCTCCTCGTGGGTACGTCACCTGGCTGCTGGGGCTGGGGAGGGCAGGGTGGTGGTCCACAAGGATTTTGGACTTCTCCCATTGGTGGATGTGGTCCAATGGGAGCACTACAGCACGGGAAACAGACATTTTTTGTTGTTGTTCTTATAACGAACACTTATTTATTCTTCTTAATCCAAAATGCTAAACTTTGCAATGTGATGATTAACTGATGGTGTCCCAATATATCCAGGCGCAGCCAATCGCACGCTGTGGCCATTCCTGGGCTGTCTCCGAGGGTTACGAATGAACGGTGTAACCCTTGACTTGGAAGGCAAAGCGAATGAGGAACAGGGTATACGGCGGAACTGTACGGGCCAGTGTCTGAACGCGACCATACCGTGTCGAAACGCCGCCCAGTGTATCGAGGGCTACGCAGCCTACACCTGTGACTGCGGCAACACTGCCTTCGACGGATTCTACTGCCACAAAGGTGAGCTCTACACAGGTTGGGTTACCTCGGTTATTCATGGAGCCCCAGAATCACTAAGACTGCCTTAAGCATACTGGGTAACAGTAACAAAAACCTTGATTTATTTTGACAGTGTTGGCGATAACCACAAAGATATATAATAGAAATATGCATTTAGCTCAACCTGATCCTGTTTGTACCCCCTTAGACATTGGGGCCTACTTTGAGATAGGCTCGTGGTTGCGCTACAACATCAGAAAGAAGCCTACGACCAATGAGGAGTGGTGGGCTAACTGGCTGGACCCCCACTACCACAACTTCAGCCTGGGCTACAACGACACCAGTGATGAGATAGAGTTCAGCTTCAGTACCTTCCAGACGCCGGCTGTACTGCTCTACATCAGCTCTTTCGTCCAGGACTACATGGCTGTCATCCTGAAGAAAGATGGTAGGAACGCTCGGCAGGAAGGAGTGCTTTAACATTATGGTTATTATGGTTAAGATTCAAGGCAGAGTGTGTTTGGTTGAACTGGCTTTTGAATGAAGATTTTACTGTCACTGATTGAAGTTGGATTACTGTATGTTCCACAGGAGGCTGCTGAGGGGAGGACGGCTCATAATAATGGCTGGAAGGTTGCAAATGGCATGGCATTCCACTGATTCCGCTCCAGCCATTATCACGAGCCTGTCCTCCCCAATTAAGGTGCCACCAACCTCCTTTGGTATGTTCTTTAGTCATCCCATTTATTTGAGTGGAAACACAAAGCAAGATAGGACTTGGACAAAAATATATCACTGTACTTTACAATCTTTTAAATATTTTTTTTCTTTAACTAGGCAAGTCAGTTAAGAACAAATTCTTATTTCTATGATGGCCTACCAAAAGGCAAAAGTCCTCCTGCGGGGACAGGGGCTGGGATTTTAAAAAACATTTTGTTTTGGGACAAAACACACATCACACAAGAGACAACACACCACTACATAAAGAGAGACCTATAATACAACAACATAGCAAGGCAGCAACACATGACAACACAGCATGGTAGCAACACAACATGACAACAATATGGCAGCAACATGACAACACAGCATGGTAGGAACACAACATGACAACAATATGGCAGCAACACATGACAACACAGCATGGTAGCAACACAACATGACAACAATATGGCAGCAACATGACAACACAGCATGGTAGCACCACAACATGACAACAACATGGTAGCAACGCAACATGGCAGCAGCACAACATGGTAGCAGCACAAAACATGGTACAAACATTATTGGGCACAGACAACAGCACAAAGGGCAAGAAGGTAGAGACGACGATGCATCACGCAAAGCAGCCACAAGCCATACTACAATGCCTTACATTATGAACTGTGGAGTGTATTGTTGCACCATCCCTCCACAGGAACCTTAGACATGAGGTATAGGTTGGGGTTGATTACCCACAAGTACCAGTTGTCCTTCAGGAACCTGGCAGATGGATACCCCCACTACGTCAACATAACCAGACACAACAGGACCATCAAGACACAGGTGCGCTGATGCTCCACCCCAAATGTCTACACCTGTTAACACTACCTACCTCCTTCACCACCGTTTCAAAGTCAATCACAAATCAGGATTGTCTGGTACCACATTGCTTGATTTTTAAGTTGTGTGCATTTGTGTATTTTCAGTCTTTGACTTATTTGTTCATGTTGACAGGTTTATGGTTGTGTGTGAATATCAATGTGTTTGTGTTGATGTGTGTAACTCCTAGGTGGACTACATGGAGCCGATAGTGGAGAAGATCACCCTAGTGGAGGACGGCAGGTTTGACTCACCCAAGAACATCTTCCTGGGGAGAGTGATGGGTAAGATTACATTTCACCCCCCCCCCAGCTGAAACATTTCTGCTTCCCTCTTGAGAATTGATTTGGTCACACTTTATTTGGATCGTCCGGATAGTCCATCTGTAGGTGCTCTACAGATGGTCATACTCTCAACAAACTATCTGTTGATAAACAACTGCTTGCTAAGGTTATTGTAACAGTTAGGGTTAGAATAATGGTTAGGGTAAGAGTTAAGTTTAGGGTTAGGATAAGGGTTAGATCTAGGGTTAGTAGATAGTTGAAATGTTACTGATAGTCTGTAGAGCATCTACAGATGGACTATCCAAATAAACTGTTACCCATGGAAGTAAGGTATAAGTTGTCCCCACTGTAAGTTTGGGAATTAGCTGAGGTGGATGTGCACATTGTAACTCCTCTGTACCTCTCTCTAACCCCCTCAGAGGTGGGTGACATTGACTATGAGATCCAGAGGCATAACAGTCCTGGTCTGGTGGGCTGTATATCTGGGGTGAGGTACAACATCTACGCCCCTCTTAAGACCCTCTTCCGGCCGAACGAGACGGAACCGCCGGTCACCGTGCAGGGCTTCGTCTCCGAGTCTAACTGTGGGGCCTTCCCTCCTGTCCATGGATATGTCCCCTGGGAGGCGGACCACTGGTTCACTTCTATAGGTGAGACGACATATCCCAGAAGCCTTCAGTAGATCTACTTTACACGGGACTACATATCCCATCAGCAATCATGACCTAGTGATGATAGTATACGTTCCCCATAATAACATAATTTATGTATTTTTTCATTTCAGAATACATCTATATCCACGATGACCTAGGCCTGTTTTGGTTGACGGGTAAGTCTTTACTGCTTACGATTCACAATAATGTGAATCATTTCTCATGAAACTATACTTTGATGATTTTTGTGAAATCTATTACTGTGTTCATCTATCGTCTGCCATCTGTGAGTCCTGACCTTAGTTTACCTCTAGATTCAGATTAAGCCTTCTCTCACTCTCTCCCTCTCTCTCTTCCTCTTGCTACCTCTCTCTCTCTCTCTCTCTCTCTCGCTCTCTTTTTCTTTTGCTCACTCTCTCTCTCCCCTACTGACACAGATCGGCGGTAGTTGAAATTCTAATTTTTATTTTCCTAAAATCCCCTAATCCTAAAATCTGAGACTATCAGATTCCAGAATAGGCTTTACGTCCTCACGCTAAAAGCAAAACATGTGACGTGTACCAGAACAAATGCTGGAATGTAGAAGGATATTTTCTCGTCTCTGCTGAATATGAGAGGCGAAGGAAGCCCAGGACCAGACAGCAGCTCAGAGAGTCTGTAGTCTGTACTCTATCCCTGTCTGAGATCCTCACTGGATCAACTATATTTAGAGCTGCTCCTCCCTCCACTATTCATCACAGATATATGCTTCAGCTTAATGTACTGGATAAATCTGTACAGGGGTGTTATGGTAACGCAGAACATCTGAGTTTGATTTCTGATGTCTGGGCCGGTCCTGCTGTCCCCTTGCCGACCTCCTCCAGTTATTGGACATCATTTGAGATGGATGGCTCCCTCGTAACAATATGTGGCTGTATAAGAAATGATACCTCTTGTCTCTAAAGTGAAGTTAAGTGAGTTTGGCAGAGAACCAACTGAGTCATAATGATATTTATTGAAAGGGATATTTGTGTCCTCCATCGAGATACAGGTATATTTTTTTCACAGTGACAATTCCAACGTGAGTCATAGAACCCTACTGTGACGAACAATGGATTTTCAGCTGTTTGCTTTTTTAACCACACCTTGACTGTGTGTGTTTCTCCCTCTAGTTGTCGTCATCGCGGCCGTGATATTGCTGTTCATAGGTCTGTACAGCATCTACATCTATCTGTACCGGTACAAGGGCAGCTACCACACCAACGAGCCCAAGAACTTCCTGGAGTCCCCTGGAGGCAGCAGCTCCAGGCCCCTGACAGGGACCCTGGAGAAGAAGCGATTTCCAGAGATAGAGGAAGACTTTCGGAGTGACTAGCCTCAGGCTGGGGAATGGTGGGAGGGAGGAGGGGGTGGGAGGGATTGAAGTGGGGAGGTTTTGGGGCTTACAACAACCACAATACCTGTTTATGTTTTATAATTCCTTTAACTTTTTTGATTTACTTTTCGGTTTTGTTTTCCTTTCCCCAGGCATGTGTTATCTTAAGCCTGGTGCTCGACATAGTGTTGTTTTTCTGATGGGTTCATAGTTTTGCAGGCTTCGGAGATCAAATCAAGCCCGTATTGCGTGAGTGACGACCGACCAAGCTCACACTGTATTGAAGGGTTGACCAACTGAAGTGCCTCGACTGAGCAAAACGAGATCAGAAATAACCCCATGAGTTCATTCAGGATTTGAGACATAAACTGAGGGAATTAGATTTCAGGTCACGTTGAATTGTGACATTTTTACATCTTACTAATATCCTCACATGCAGTAACACGTATTCAGCAGCCTCTTCTGTTTTTTAGGTCTGTTATTGAGATCACTTGATAGATCAATGCCATCTACTGTGTAACTCTTTCCGACAATCCACTCTTGCAGCCATTTTGATAAAGACATCCAAACTATCCCACTCGTCCCATCCTTTGATTAGTGAGCCAGGATTCACCACAGAGAGATGCTGCAACGGTGCCGCAACAACAACCACAGCAACAACAACAACAAGCACAATCTGGCATCTGCAAACAGTCTTTCCTGCTTAACACCAATTGAAGAAACTATAAAAAGCATGGAGCTCTAAGCTTTGAGATGACATATCTAAAGAATAATGGAAGGTATATAAACATATATTTGTTGTATTGCAGCCTATGAAATTGCATACCTATACAAAAGAGGAATATGTATTAATGGTTAGTTTCATTAGATAGCAGCTTTGCCAATTACAGTATGCTCTGCGACTCCTAACCGATTCCCAACCAATCAATTAAGCAGTCATGTACGATCAACAAAACATACTGAATACATGTGACATTTGGCTTGAAATATAAGACGATCGCCATATTCTTGTTCAGAATCCTCAGAGTAACATATGAAATGGGCGGGTAGCGCTCAGAAGCCGTGGTAGTTTGACGTTTCCCCAACGGTAGTGCTGTCGTGTTATTGTGAGACTGACCGTTGGTGCACTGCAGAAAATGGAATGGAGATGTTGAACCGAACCAGGGACAGGACTCCTTATTGCTATTAATCCTCATTCCAAGCTTCACTTTCTGTTTGACTTCCAGTAGCTAGTGAACATGCAGCCATTTTTTTTTTTTTAAATAGATTTCTTAAATGCAGCCAAAATCTGGGTGCTATTTCAGATTCAGAGGCCCCGGCGTGGAGGGGCCTCTACCAACAGCAGCCCTGTCGACCAGCCTGGTCAGGAATCATTACAAATGTCTTTCAGGAAAAGAGCTGCTCCGCATGAACATCCGGACATGCAAACACACACACACACACACACACACACACACTGGCATATTGTATAGAGGACCACAACAATGTCAATGCCAGTCTTGTACTTCTTCTCACCACACTAGACTATTTTTGCATCTGACTGCTCTGTAGGACAGTACTGTGCTGTGCCGCCCCCGCTGCTGTTGCTTCTTACCCACTGGGCACTGGTTGAATCAACGTTGTTTCCACATTATTTCAATGAAATTACGTTGAACCAACGTGGAATAGACGTTGAATTGACGTCTGTGCCCAGTGGGTAGGTGCTTCTTATGGTGCTTCTCTTCCTTTAGGTCCAATGATATTTCCCTGTCTGGAAAGTCACGATTTCAGGTTAGACGGTGGGTGAGGTTACGGTCAGGGAAGATGTTCCCAGTAGGTGAAATGCCATTGGACCCATGTAATGTGTGGCGTGGTAACCAAAGCTTAGGTCTCTGACATCATCACCCAGCGCCCTTTGAAGCTAAAGCAGTAATACATCATTGAAAAAAAAGAGAGAAAATCATAAGCTATGCATATATAGAGCATGATGATCGCACCTTGCAATGAAATGCAATAAAATCAGCCGCTTCCAGCGCAGATCACCTAAAGATATTTTTTTTGTGTCTGTTCCGTTCGCAGCAACTTGCAGCAGTTAGGATCCTAGACATAATATGTATATGTGAATATATTAATAAGGTGTTTATCGACTTTTTCATTCCTATGGTTTGTATGAAACAGTTGAAAATGAGGCTGAGAGGTTTGAATGTAAATCCTAATCATGACCCTGTAATATGGACAGGCTCTGCAGCAAGACCTGCTCTGCTCCTCTGTGTGTGTGTGCTCTGTATGGTATGTACACTCATTAAACAGAAAACTATTCAGCATAGCTTTCTCACATGTTCAGGATGTGGACAATACAGTACCCTCCCGATGTTTCAGTAGAAACATCATAGAACATATTTCAACATCTTTGGTTTAGCCTGTTAAAGAGGACAACCCGTTAAGACTAGATGGTAAAAGGCATTACAATTACAATCAATTATAAGATAGAATTGGCAATGCCTGGCTTTTTCCCAAGCCATATTTGTAAGAATGTACCATTTTCAATAGTATAAATGTTAGCATTGGGCAATTAGAGTAGTAACATGTTCCACCTCTGGAGAAATAGGATTTTTTTGTTTGTTTTTGTACAGAGATGTACAATCACCTGTTACAGAGTTCATATTAAACCAGTCAACAACCTGGGTCAAATGTGCTTTGAAGCCTTTTAGGGAAATAGTCGACTTATTGATATATTATGTAAATGTCTACGCTGCGATGCGTTTATTTGAAATGGACTACAGTACATGCACATCCTGCCTAGCATCACTGCGATGCCACACCTTAGCTAGTCCATCCATGCGTGGTCCCTGGAGTGTGTGTGCTTGAATGTACAGTAGACGTGTTGGTTTGTGTGTTCACAGTTCTGTTTGTCACCTAACCCTCCCTACTGATGATGAGGATAGTCTCTGCACTGATGATGTGAATGATCCAACTCACTTGTTGTTGTCCACCAATAGCAGAACAGTGAGCAGATAGTGATTGGGTGCAGTCCGGACAGGCTCCTCCCTCCTCGGATGTTGCTCTACAGCTTTTGGTAATCAGTGACTACACTGAAAAGAACAGGAAGACCAGAACATTGTTTATGCTCCCAATTCACCGCTTTATTGACAACGTTTTGATCTGAACCGGATCTTCATCAGGTCAAAATATCAGTATTTTTAAGGATTTGCATATGACCACAACCTTTACTACACTGTATGACACCATCAGCTCTTAGATCTGTGCTGATTGGCGGTCTATAGCAAGTTCCCTACCTTACACTCTTAGAAAAAAGGGTTCTTCAGCTGTCCCCATATGAGAACCTTTTTGGGTTCCATGTAGAACCCAAAAAGGGTTCTACCTGGAACCCAAAAGGGTTATTCAAAGTGTTCTCCTATGGGGACAGCCAAATAACCCTTTATGGTTCTATATAGCACCTTTGTTTTCTAAGAGTGGAATATCAACTTAAACTTGGCCATCCCTATAGGGTGACCGCCAGGGTGAGCAGCTAAGGTTCTCTGTGTAAAGGAGACTCAAATGTAATAAGGGGTTGAGGGAGTGAGCACAAGGGTGAAGGAGACGAGGATTCTCTCCGTCCTACAAGCAGGGTGTCATCATATGACAGACTAGTGTTGTTCCCTACAGCAGAGGAGTGGCCTACAGATAGAGCTAGGGCCAGGCTAGAGGGAGGAGCAGGCAGGGGAGTCTAAGAGGGCCAGACCCCTCTGTGGGTCGCTACCCGATAGAATCTTGCAAGAGGAGGCACCAGACAGTTAGTGACTGTATGACCTAATGTAGCAGGTGTAAAATAAATGCCTGAGCGGGGTCCCCACATCTGGTTTTCAGGGGGAAAAGAAGCTAGGTTGAAGATACTGTATCCATGAAAACCGGATGTTTCAGGTTTCTTAAAACCCTGCTGAAGGTGGTGACCGACTGCAGGACTTTGTGTTTGTGACCACACTGAAATCGTGGAGGTATTTTTTCTCTCCTTTTCTGTTATGTTGGTTTTGTTTTGCAAAAATTTCACTGTAAATGACCATAACTATGTTAATCAAAGCAAAACCAAACTGACACTTCAATAAAGAATCTTGAAGGAAATTCAAATGGTGTATTTTCCCTTTACCTGTTAACAAAGGCACAATGTGTCTGTCTAGTGTACAGTCATAATAAATCCATGTTGGTATAGGGAAAATTGGAACACCGCAGATGAAACCAGTGGGGAAATTAAGTTGGTGTTACCTGAAGCCAAGCTCCAGCACCTCATGGTATTCAAAGAGTAAAGTAGGATATAGTACAATACTCCATGGTTAGTGTTAGGGTTGTGGCTGAGGCTAGGGGTACAGTCGTTGCCAAAAGTTTTGAGAATTACACAAATATTAATTTCCACAAAGTTTGCTGCTTCAGTGTCTAGATATTTTTGGCAGTTGTTACTATGGAATACTGAAGTATAATTACAAGCATTTCATAAGTGTCAAAGGCTTTTATTGATAATTACATGAAGTTGATGCAAAGAGTCAATATTTTCAGTGTTGACCTTTCTTTTTCAAGACTTCTGCAAACCGCCCTGGCATGCTGTCAATTAACTACTGGGCCACGTCCTGACTGATGGCAGCCCATTGTTGCATAATCAATGCTTGGAGTTTGTCAGAATTTGTGGGTTTTTGTTTGTCCACCCGCCTCTTGAGGATTGACCACAAGTTCTCAATGGGATTAAGGTCTGGGGAGTTTCCTGGCCATGGACCCAAAATATCGATGTTTTGTTCCCCGAGCCACTTAGTTATCACTTTTGCCTTATGGCAAGGGGCTCCATCATTCTGGAAAAGACATTGTTCGTCACCAAACTGTTCCTGGATGGTTGGGAGAAGTTGCTCTCGGAGGATGTGTTGGTACCATTCTTTATTCATGGCTGTGTTCTTAGGCAAAATTGGCTGAGAAGCAACCCCACACATGAATGGTCTCAGGATGCTTTACTGTTGGCATGACACAGGACTGATGGTAGCGCTCACCTTGTCTTCTCCGGACAAGCTTTTTTCCGGATGCTCCCAACAATCGGAAAGGGGATTCATCAGAGAAAATGACTTTACCCCAGTCTTCAGCAGTCCAATCCCTGTACCTTTGCAGAATATCAGTCTGTCCCTGATGTTTTTCCTGGAGAGAAGAGGCTTCTTTGCTGCCCTTCTTGACACCAGGCCATCCTCCAAAAGTCTTCGCCTCACTGTACGTGCAGATGCACTCTGTACTGGTGGTGCTTCAATCCCGCAGCTGAATCAGCTTTAGGAGATGGTCCTGGCGCTTGCTGGACTTTCTTGGGCGCCCTGAAGCCTTCTTCACAACAATTGAACCGCTCTCCTTGAAGTTCTTGATGATCCGATAAATAGTTGATTTAGGTGCAATCTTACTGGCAACAATATCCTTGCCTGTGAAGCCCTTTTTGTGCAAAGCAATGATGACTGCACGTGTTTCCTTGCAGGTAACCATGGTTGACAGAGGAAGAACAATGATTCCAAGCACCACCCTCCTTTTGAAGCTTCCAGTCTGTTATTCGAACTCAATCAGCATGACAGAGTGATCTCCAGCCTTGTCCTCGTCAACACTCACACCTGTGTTAACGAGAGAATCACTGACATGATGTCAGCTGGTCCTTTTGTGGCAGGGCTGAAATGCAGTGGAAATGTTTTTGTTGGGTTTCAGTTAATTTGCATGGCAAAGAGGGACTTTGCAATTAATTGCAATTCATCTGATCACTCTTCATAACATTCTGGAGTATATGCCAATTGCTATCATATAAACTGAGGCAGCAGACTGTGAAAATTAATATTTGTGTCATTCTCAAAACTTTTGGCCACGACTGTAGTGTTGAACCAGGATGTGGACAAGAAGCTAGGGTTAGGGATAGGGTTGTGGTTGAGGGTTAGTGTTGAACCGGGATGTTGACATGAAACTAGGGCTAGGGTTGTGGTTGAGGGTTAGTGTTGAACCGGGATGTGGACATGAAACTAGGGTTAGGGCTAGGGTTGTGGGTTAGTGTTGAACCAGGATGTGGACATGAAACTAGGGTTAGGGCTAGGGTTGTGGTTGAGGGTTAGTGTTGAACCGAGATGTGGACATGAAACTAGGGTTAGGGCTAGGGTTGTGGTTGAGGGTTAGTGTTGAACCGGGATGTGGACATGAAACTAGGGTTAGGGCTAGGGTTGTGGGTTAGTGTATAACCAGGATGTGGACATGAAACTAGGGTTAGGGCTAGGGTTGTGGTTGAGGGTTAGTGTTGAACCGAGATGTGGACATGAAACTAGGGTTAGGGCTAGTGTTGTGGTTGAGGGTTAGTGTTGAACCAGGATGTGGACATGAAATTAGGGTTATGCTAGGGTTGTGGTTGAGGGTTAGTGTTGAACCAGGATGTGGACATGAAATTAGGGTTAGGGCTAGGGTTGTGGGTTAGTGTTGAACCAGGATATGGACAAGAAGCTAGGGTTAGTGTTGAACCGGGATGTGGACATGAAACTAGGGTTAGGGCTAGGGTTGTGGTTGAGGGTTAGTGTTGAACCGGGATGTGGACATGAAACTAGGGCTAGGGTTGTGGTTGAGGGTTAGTGTTGAACCGGGATGTGGACATGAAATTAGGGTTAGGGCTAGGGTTGTGGGTTAGTGTTGAACCAGGATATGGACAAGAAGCTGGGTTAGGGTTGAGGGTTAGTGTTGAACCAGGATGTGGACATGAAACTAGGGCTAGGGTTGTGGTTGAGGGTTAGTGTTGAACAGGGATGTGGACATGAAACTAGGGCTAGGGTTGTGGTTGAGGGTTAGTGTTGAACCGGGATGTGGACATGAAACTAGGGCTAGGGTTGTAGTTGAGGGTTAGTGTTGAACCGGGATGTGGACATAAAACTAGGGTTAGGGCTGTGGTTGAGGGTTATTGTTGAACCGGGATGTGGACATAAAACTCGGGTTAGGGCTGTGGTTGAGGCTACATTTAGGGTGGTGGTTGAGACTAGGGTATGTTCAACCCTGACTCATCCTAGCCCCCCACCCCCCCCGAAATAGCGCTCCCCGCTCCCTCACTTTGACTGACAATGGTACTCAACGACAAGATGCATATAGTAATAATGTATAAAGTTAAAGTTTTATTTTCATAGGCATAAGTTGTACATAACGCTAAATTCCATATTGTTTCAGTCATCTCTGTGCAGAAAGATCTCATCTTGTCGTGGGTGTAAATGTTTTGGACTTAAGGATAAAATCCTGGGTGAATATCAGACCTGGATGTCAGTTCCACAATTCACTTTTATATAGTGTGACAACCTGATCAGATGGATGGTTGTACGTACACAACATCCAGGTGGGGCACTTGAAAATTGGAATTGTCAAAAAAACCCTTTATTTTTCCTATTTCATTTTCCCGTGACGAGTATAACCGTAAAATGGTTACCTGTAACACAGTCCTGTCCATTATATACAATACAAACACCATAATGACAACCCTTCTCTTTCAGTTTAGATTCATTTGGCACTCACAGCTAGTTCAGGGAAGACTATAGTGTTCATGGTTCTTATATACGAATATAGTCTTTTTGGAGTTAGAAGAGCTGACGCTCATGTAAACTGAATGGCAAATGCTTCATAAAGTATACATATCACTGAGTACCAATGGCACCGGTGACTAGAGTTGTCAAACTAAAGGAGGAATGAGATCTCCCATCAACCACCACTTCAGAGTTCACATTCAGTTAGTCGGTTTCTCGTACGGTAGGGCATATTTTTTTGAAGAACATTGATATAAATGCACAAGTTATTTCATTATGTATGAAGGGGTGGTGTTGATGCTATAGCCACAGAGACAGATCAGATACAGAGCTTAAGCATTATCATGAGTTTAGCATTGCCTCCAAAAGCTACCAGGAAGAGGCTATTTCTGAGTAACAGGAAAGATAACATGACAGGATATTGAGCTCCTCCATAGAGCTGCATTTGAAAATAAAAGCTAATTTTCTTGCTAATGTGCTTACAGTTCATTTTAAACCAAAAGACAACACGTGCGCTGTCTTGCACTGTTAATAGATACACTGTAGGCTAAAAGCTAGCGTTGCTCATTGAGAGGACAAGCAATAGTTAATAGATGTGAGTACAGTAACAAAAATACAGAGAGAATAACACACAGCATGTTTTCATGTTAGAAATAACAACAATGCCGTGAGGCTGATGGTACAGTATAAGAGATACATTGAATATATACTGTAGATAGTAGGTTTTGTTGCCATTCTAATTGCTTGTTTCGTTCCAGAAGCTTCCCGTACACAGTTTCGATAGGTGAGTGATAAAGCAGTGGGGAAGTGTGTCATACAGAGAAGAAGTGATTTCACTGATGTGGTAGCAGGAGGAAATTGTCACCAAGGGAGAAGAAAACCATTTAGTCACAGCACTGTTGTCAATGCCCCCATTGTCAGTAACATAGATCAGCCATTTTAATTCATCTCCATTATGGTGAATGTTTCACAGAGGCCAATAGAGCTTGTTTGTTGTGGCGTTGTGGGGAGGAGCAGAAGCGTTACCAGGTGGCGGAGGGAGGGGGGGGGGTCAGTCAGCAAAGGGTCAGTGCGGGTGGTTGAAATGCAGCAGGTTAATGCTAGGCCACGTCGACCTCTCTCTCTATGCCCACATACTTCAGGGCATCATCCTGGCTGTACCTGTAAGGGGCAGGAGACAGAGAGTCAGGACAGTGTGAAGCGTCAGTGTAAAAAAAAAACACGTAAGTCATCCCACAAATATCAGAGACAACCAAAGAAGGACTGCGATACCGTATTGTATCGAAGGCTCCAGTGTTCCCATGGCCACAAGGCTCTACCTATAGTCGAAGAAGAGCTCCTCCCCCTGTAGGATAGCCCGTTTGGCAAAGATCCCGATGCGATGGTCTCCATTCACCATGACCACTGCAACAACAACAGCCATCACATCACTGATTTGTACACGTCACCAAACCAAATCATCCCACAACACAAGGCTTTGTAATTTTCTACGTGATCCTACCCTTAGCGTAGCAGTTTGGGTTCACCGAGTGATTCGCGAATCGGATTTTATTCCCTTTCCTTGTGGCGTCCACGACAAAGTCTGTTGAGACATAACAGGAACAGTGTCGGCTCAGCGATCACAGAACACAGCGACTGTGATGCCCTTTAAAGGGTTAACTGTGCGTCATCAGAGTGTTGAGGAGTCATTATTACCATTGTTCAGGTTGAAGAGGAAGCTGGACATGTATTTGTCGTAGATCCTCCCCCGTCGGTCCGCCTCATCCTGCGAGATGAGCTGCAGACACAGACAGTTTCAGAGTGTGATGGTCAGACTAAATGTTTTATACATTAATACAAAGACGTTCATACAAACGCATACTGATACCGTATAAACCCCACACCCAACTATACCCCATTACATGATAAAGAAAGCTACGTTCAACAGTTTTACGTAGCCTCACCTCTCCACAGTACTCTGAGATGAACTCATTCTTCTGAACTGACTCTTTGATGAAGGTGCCCCACCCTGCCACGTTTGAGGGGGCCAGCAGGAGGTGCTGGGAGAGGTCAGAGGTTAAAGTTGGCTGACATTTACAGAAAATGACAAGACAACACTGGAATAATACAACTGTGCCTTTAATTCCTCAGCAAGTCATAAGCATGTTAATATGGGTTCTGACTCTGACCTGAATTCAGACACAGCACATCATCAGCTATCAAGCTACCTGTAAAACCAGCTTCTATTTTCTATTCCTTTGGACTGGAACATGACCCGCTGGCCTACCTTCTTGAGCCCCCTTTGGATGCTGCAGTTCTTGCAGGAGACTACCTTGCTGTCCCAGTGGTCCGCGGCTCCACAGGTCATACACAGATCTGGGTCACATTCCCTCACCGCCAGGTAGCAGGGACACTGCTTGGTGTTGCACTGGGTCTTACAGCGGCAGCCCGGGAAACGGTTCTGGCCTGGAGAACAACATAACACCCCAGGGTAGTGTTCAGAGTCAGACAGGGGAACGTTCAGCGGAGAGGTTTATAGTCGCTTTTAGAAACAGCATAGAAACATACTGCTGTAACAGAGAGGCCATATGAGTTATATGCCTCAGTGGACTAGAAAACTATTTTGTAACAGAATTCTCTGTGGCTGTGTGGCGAACGGCAACCGCATTTTCATTAATGAACGCTGCCTCAACGGTAAAAAAAAAAAGCTGCTGCTCTGTAATGTAACTCATCAATCACTGACCTCTGCTGGCAGCTATGCTGAAATACAGCTGTGCTGAGAGTAATGGAAAGCCTTCCGGGCAGAGGAAGAAGGAAAATGAGCAGCAGACAACTTAAAACGTCCCTCTCCTCTCCAACAGGTTTAGCTGTAGGACAATACTCCATAACCAGAGCAGTAACATTAGTCTTGTCTCTCCTCCTTCCTAAGTCTTCCTCCCTACAGTTTGTGTGGCTGTGGGTGTGCATCACCGAACAGTGTTCAGTCGTAGCGGTCTGTCTCGTATAAATGTAGGGATGGATGTTGTAGCTCAGGCACCGTGCCTGTCACATCTCTTTGATTCCTCTCCAGGGCTGTGGAGCTCACACATAAAACCCTCCATACGCTGCTTCCTGTCAGAACCAAGGAGGGGGGAGGGAGAACTGTATTTCTATTAGAACACAAAATGAGCCAAACCTGTGAATTCAGAGCCAAGCTCTCTCTCTCTCTGTCTCTCTCTCTGTCTCTCTCTCAACATTCCTTCCTTCCGCCCTGTGGCCATTTGTGGAAGTGCGTGGGCCCAGCGGTTCTGGCTCATTTCTCCTGGGATGAATGTGTCAGAGCATTGTGAACACAGCCCCATGCTGAACAGATGCCCATGCAGCTAACCAAACCCTGCCTGCCAGAGGACAGCTTATCCTGCGAACACACAGCGAGGAGGATCGCCTTACACACTGTTCCACTGTCTATTATGGCCTGTCAAAAGGGCCTTTTTATCCACCGAGTGAAAGAGAGCTAGGCTTCAGCAGAATTGTCCTGTGAACACATTCCTATTCCCATTACAGAGTTGAGCTGTGAAACCTCTCGCTGTCAGTACAGGTAATTGTAGTAAACATTTACCACAGCCAGTTTAGTGGAAGGAATGTTCAGTATGTGTTGAAATATGTCTTTTTTTATACTGATATGTCTTGGACTTCTGCAAAGGGTCTGTCTGAGTTGGGAAGCGGTGTGTGTGTGTGTTAGGACGTGGTGGAGGCAGTGGATGTGTGTTTGGGTAAGGTGACACTCACACTCGTGCTCACACTGGCAGAACTTCTCACAGAAATTCTGGGTCATCACACAGGGACAGGAGCTGTCACATGGGTGGTCCGGGTGGTCACATGGCTGGTAGTTGTACACCTGATTGGACAAGTTATCTAGAGAGGACAAAGGCTTTAATTATACAATGAGCAGATACATCATTTTGAATTAGTGTATAAGAAATGCATTTGACAATGTTAATTTGACTATTTCAATACTTCAGTCAAGTGAAGAACTCACCTTTCTTGAGCTGTATCTTTGCCCATAACCTACAGAAAAAATGAAAAACACTTTCAATAATCATGACTATTTCTGTACAAAGGTATTTGAAAAGAGCAGTTACTTTCATGTTCTGCAAGGTTTCATCTATTTCTCCCACTGATCTGTGTGTGTCAGTGTCCATTCTCACTACATTCCTATGAGGTCATGCTGCAACAGGGACAGGGAGTGAGCGAGTGTAAAAGTTGGCGGCCATCTTGCCTGTGCTTCCTCTTCTTCTTCTGAGGGGAGTTGCCACCATCCTCCAACGGAACACGATGGATCAGGACCTCTTTCACAGCAAACTCATACACCTTAAGAAGAGAGGGAACACACACATTAAACACACACATGCAGGCACATTTGTCCACGCATACACACAGATATGACGCAACTATACACAACTATGCAGAATCTTGTGCGATTCTGGACTTGGTCCCATTGTGTCGTTGAGTGTCTCTCAAATTAAGCTGGGAAGCGCATCGCTGCATGTGAGTACTCCATAAAACACCCCGCCCTCTCCTCCCTTATCAGAACCCACCACCATCTCAGCGTAATGCATGCACACGCGCACACGCACACACACACCTCCCCGCCATCCCACTCCCCACACACACCCGCAAAGCCCCAAACCACTTCTGCCTGCCAAAGAAAACAGATTTGGCTTCCTCCCTAAAACAGACATAGACACATTACGCAGAAGGAGGGACTGGGAAGCTCGTAGCAGCGGCGTTTCCATCCAGCCAAACCACAGGCTCTCTGAGGGGTAACAGGGCCATGCTATAGAGTCACACTGGCGTTGTGTTGGGGGCCGGGATGCTGCTGCAGGGGGCAAAGCTACTTTGCGATGTTTGTGGCGGATCTCTGTCGTCGCGCTTCCCCCTCTTTGTTTCTCGGTCTTTGTCTCTCTGTTTTGTTTTGGAGGATTGGAACGTGTCTCTCAATAGCTTTGTAAATCTGATCAGAAGGCCTAATATGTTCCCCATACAATACTCCCATAACTCCCCCATAGTAGAGACGCATAACACCCCCACAATACCTCAGATAGGAAGGGATCCGTTTGCTATAAGCCGTCTGAGCCCGGAGACCGTGACGGAGTCTCGGAGAATAACAAAGATGTCATGTCGTAAAAGTCCTAATTTATGACTCCGCGTGTTGTTTACATTCCATTTGTAATCATCCCAATTTTCCACACAGTATTATGAGTTACGACACTTGTATCAATGCCAACACACTGCAACACAGTCACAGCACCACTTCGTTGTTATCTTGTCGGTTTTGTACTAGTCTGTAATCTGCTTTGGTCATTAGTGTGTTGGCCAGGAGACTAGCTTTAACTGGCGTATCAATAGAGTATATGAACATCTGGTGGGTGTAGGATCTTGGTGGTTCACCTGTTTGCAGGTCTTGGTGCTGATGAGGCGAGCGATGGAGCAGAAGTTGTTGTAGTAGGTTCCGTGCAGCACTCTGAACAGAGACTCCTCAGCCCCACTCCACTGGACAGGAGGTTCCACCTGCTCCCTGTGCTCCTCCCCCGGACACAGCTTGGTGGGGGTCTGACAGCGAGAGTTGCTCTCTGACCGGACGCAAAAACACACACATGCGCACGCACACAGACACACGGAACAGAGAGAGGGGGGCATTTGAGACTCACGTACATACACCCACTGCTAAAGGCAGAGAGCGACATGTTGCTTGGCAACAGGTTCAAGGCTGTGTTACTGTGACCACATGCTATGACTGGGGAATGCTTATTAGTCCGCTCTCACCAATCTGTTTTTACACATGATTTGAGCTAGTGGGGAAGGCCTCTGGGCCACCAGCTTAACCAGTAGTCTGTCTTCAACATGAAGAGCTGCAGTGACATCACAGTACAGATATTAGTTCCTTCCAAACTGAATGCAAGAGAGCGACAGCAGAGAGAGTGAGTGAATGATTAAGACAGAGGAAACGAGAGCCTGAGGAGAGTGCTCTTTCTCCCCTCCCACTGTTCTCCACATGAGTCTGTCAACAGAAAGAGGAAAAGCAGGGAGAGAGGCTGAGTGAAGGATCTATTGGTTTTGGGGCTGAAACCCATGATTGGATTCTTGTGTTTGGAGAGCGAGTGAGAGTGAATAGTTTAAAAATAATAATAACCATCTTCAGCCAAGGTTCTCTTTTCTGATGAACTGTATTCAGCACAGATGAACCATTCTGGCAGATGAGCATTATGGGGAACTTAGTCGATCCATTTTGTCATTAATACACTGAGGTATGACAGATATACTGTAGTACCGTAGCAGCTGAGGCATTAGTGTTCTCCTACCTGAGAAGATAGGAAGCTGGTAGTCTCCTATTCATGGGTTGCATCTTCCATCACAATATTGTTTTGAACATTAGTTTTGGACTGATGCCCAACTGAGCATCCTACTCAATGTAGTGTCAATGAGCGCCGATGAAAATGTAATCAAAAGTGCCCCAGCTAGCACAGTGGATCTGGACCGATTCCGGTGTGAGTTATCTGGCCCAAATGTATTACTTGGGCCTCGGGCCGATTGAGGCTACTCTCTGGCAGATGATTACACGGGCTGCTTTATATAATGAACATTTCATTATTTATTTTTCCAGATTTTCTCATTGTTTCTGTGATCAAAAATACAATTAACATTTAAATTAAAATTCTTTAAGAGTCCTGTGTAGTATTTTGATACTTTGTGCAAGGCAATTGATAAGCATTACAAACTTTGTGGATGGCGCTTCCCGAGTGGCGCAGCGGTCTAAGACACTGCATCGCAGCGCAAACTGCGTTGCTACAGATGCTGGTTCGAGACCGGTGCCGGGCGCGACCGGGAGACCCATGAGGTGACGCAGAATTGGCCCAGCGTCGTCCAAGTTAGGGGAGGGTTTGGCCGGCCGGGATGTCCTTGTCCCATCGCTCTGTAGCGACTCCCGTGGCGGGCCAGGCGCATACACGGTCACCAGGTGTATGGTGTTTCTTCTGACACAAAATGTTTTTTTGTGGATGGGTATAATTTGTATGTATATAATGTAAAATAGTAATATTTAAAATGACTAAATCAGGTAATTTTGTACACATTTATTTACACTTGCATCGGGCTGCTTCTGGGTGGATTCTGGTAAGATGCCGGCAAAGTCGGCTGAATTCTGGTAGACGGAAATGGCCCGATGTACTTGGGCCGATTCTGGGCAGTCATTCATTTTGATTCCGGGCCAATTTAATCAGTTCCGGCCGCCCGGAAGAGGACTGCTTCTGGGCCGATTCCTCATCGCTAACTGAGGAATTACAGTGGCTTAGAAATACAACGCAATTAAAAAAGAAGGCAAATAAATAAAAACCTTTTGTCATCATTTTGATGTCGCCAGATTGACTTTAGATGCAGTATAACGTTAGCTATTTAGCTAAGATTGAGGGGAGGACAGCGGATTTTAGCTAGCTACGTTAGCATTGATAGCTATGTTTAAAAAACTTTGCCAGCTAATGACAACATTGCCATCTGTCTAAAGTCAATTTGTTGTATTTCCAGGCCCAATAGTGTAATTTAGACTGAACAGTCGTTAGCCTCCGTCCAGAATGACTGGGCTTATCACCACTTTAGGGCACCACTATGGCACCGCCCGGTAGAGAGCGCCTTGAGAACGTTCATAACAATGGCATGACACAACCGAGTGACGGAGGTGCAACCTATGAATAGTACCTTAGAAGCTAGTCTTTCCCATAATTGTCTCTTAAAGTACTTACGGACCAGACAGACTAACATGAACATCGGCCGTGTGCAGTGGGTGGCTGTCCTATTGCCTCTGACCACAGAACATCGGTCGTCATTTTCTGTTCATTTCCCAACGATTCTACATGTTGAATCGCCACTGTTTGCCGACACCCAGCAGGTGCTGTACTGTGCACCGCTGACGTTCGTGTTGGTCTGTCTTGTCCCTTATAATGCTAGTGTTTCCCCAAGCTACCTGAGGAGCTGGTGGTCTCGTGGTCACTATCCACCTCCTTGGCCTCCTCAGTGGTGCCTGACGGGCCAGGGCAGCTGGAGCTGGGAGGGCGTGGCTGTCGCCGCCGCCGCCGGGACTTCTGGGAGCGCAGCATCTCCTGATCCGCAAACTCTTTGGCCCCTTTCTTTAGAGGAGGGAGAGAGGAAGAAAGGGACAGAAATGAAGAGATAGAAGTGTTAAAGAAGGGATGAATGGATCAGAGCGTCATCATTGGCTTGTCTGTCTGTTGTCGGGCAGTTAAACACAGAGGACATGTAGAGGATCTGAGCTCACCTGTAGCAGAAAGCAGTCCAGACCACAGGGCTCTGTCTCCATGCGAATCTCCTTGCTCTTCCTCTTGTAAACATTGGGCGTAGCGTGAAAAGCTGGAAAGACAAATACTATTAGTATACTGATAGTAACAATATACTGTATGTTAGTAGAACAGTAATACTAGGGACGTAAAACATTTAGCCTGCTGCACAGACCCTATGGACACTCTAGTCTAGAGCGCCTGGTTAAACTGTGCTTAGGAGCATATAAATTCTCTCCATGGTTAAAGTAGGAAGAAATATATGTCATTGTTGTAAAAATGTGTGAGTCTGCTACATTTACTATTATCATATATAAAAAATATTGAATTACTTTGACATATTTAATTAGGTTACATTATGCTAATTCCCCAATGGTGGACAGAACGTGTTACTACATTACACATACTAATGTTTTCACCACACAAGAATTGCAGGAAATACACATACTTTTTACCTCAGATTGGTGATGTTAGTATTACCGTTTATAGTCAGCATGATCTCACAAAATCAATCGCATAAAACAGATCTTTGGTTTAGTACCAGTGGCCGTGTCCAAATACCCATACTTGCGTCCTAAATAGTAGGCACTTTGGGTATGCAAAAATAGAACGGGGCAGAATGACAGATTTTTACCTTGTCAGCTCGGGGATTCGATCCAGCAACCTTTTGGTTACTGGCCCGACGCACTAACCATTTAGTAAATACAAGTATTCTGAACATGTGTAACACGTGTAACTTTTATGTATTGGTCTTCAAAATATCACAAGTATTTCATCATATTGATTATGAATTTGGACATTTAAAACATTTTCAATGTTTTTTAAGGAATACAAACGGTACTTTAAAAATGATTTTTAAACTGAATTCTACTTTATCAGGTAAAAACTACTGAATGAGCCCAAAAACGTGCTACGATTCATTGATTTTGATGATATTAGTGAAATCGTGAAAATATGTTTGTCCTGGCTAGTAATAATGCATTTATTATAACACTAGAGATTCCAAGAGAGTCCGAGAAAGAAAGAGAGAAAAAAGAAAAATATTAATCTAGAGGAAAAGCCACATGTTGACAGATGTCAATAGGTTAAAAACACAGAGAGAGTTAGTTAGAGAGAGAGAGTTAGAGAGAGAGAGATACAGAAACTGAAAGAAAAGAGTAAACCCATAGGACACATTACGGTGGAGGAAGCAGTCGTATTTGAAGCAGCGCCTGCAGAACAGCGTATGGAAGGAGTGTAGGGACTGCTCCCGCTGGACAGACTTGGCGAACGGCCCGTCTATGTTAGGGGTGCAGAGGGGGGGCAGCTTTACCGGGCTGGGGGGCTCCAGGAGGTCCTTGTACCTAGGGAGGTGTCATTTGGGGAAGAAGTGGATAAAACAAAACATAGCCTTACCATGCATAATATAACTTTGTATTAGGATTGTATTTTGTATGAGCATGGTATATGGCATTATATACAGTAGAAGTGGGAAACTACAGTAAGTAGCTGTATTCTGACTCAAGTAGGTCTGTGCCAGGGGTAGGCAACTAGATCAGGCCGCAGGACGATTTTTGTCGGAGCGGATGGTTGGGTGGCCGGAAGATAATTATAATAATTTATACATTGCAAATAGACCACAACTAAGCCCAAAAAGAACCTGCATTTGGAAATAACAATAATTTCATACCTTGATTACATTGAGACACGATCAAGTAAAAAAAAATGTATTTGTGGGAATACTTGGGAACAGATTTCCTAAATGAAACAAATATTTTGCTGAATTCCTGGTGATTTTACAGTCCTTTTCTTTTTTACGAAAAACAAAACATCATTATTCTTTGTTTTACTAAAAACTTTGCGGGGCCCAGTTGCCGACCCCTGGCCTATGCTCATTTGCAGGTGGATTTGGAGTGTTAAGTTTGCGGTATTTTCGAAGAAAAAGATGGGGATGCAACGACTTTTCTATTGAGCGCGAGAAGAGAGGGAAGAGAGCATTATTAGCATGTCCCTGCGAGCTCCCATCTCCATGGTGAACACTAAGCAACGCTCGACTAAGCACAGCACAGTTGTTGGGTACTTTTCTTACTTTTCCTTCAGCTCCTCCGTTGTACCCTTGTAGGGGAACATCGAGGCGATGGCCGTGAATATGTTATCATGCGGGATCTTCTTATTGGCAGGCAAATCCCTCACTAAGAAAGGTAGTGAAAAGAAAAGCAAAGAGCAGATAATTAGCAACTCAACCACCCCTTTTCTAGTTCCAATTTCCCATTGAGATGTAATTGTATTTGCACTTTTTGCCATGTAAGCAATCTATTGGAACGATAGCAAAGTCCCGATCCGATTGAGAAGGACTGTTTGTCCATGTGCTCTGTGTATTGAGAGAGTGCCAATGGGTGTGTCATACTGATGTGTTCAGTGTCTGATGACACAATATCTCTCTATGTGAGTGTCACACCCCCTCCCCATAATCCCTGGTGCTCTCTATGTGCCAGAGGTCAAAGGGCCTTGTAACCAGAACCTGGTCGTATTGTATTGGTGTTATGACCAAACATGTTCCCCATCCACCCAGTCTGTCCCTGGGACTGGGACAGTCTCTAGGTAAACAATGCCAGGCAGTGCCACCGTGCTGGGACAGAGCGACCTGCTGGCTCCTGTACAACATGGGGTACAGTAGAGTCACAGTGATCAACCTGACCTGTACCCTCTGTTCTCTCATGTCACTGATAAGAGTAGGAGGACAAGTCTATAGCAAATACAAATAAGCATGCACATTTCCCTTCAGATAGTCCAGCATAGTAAAACCAGTGACTCTCATATAGAAAACAGCACGTATTGCCTTTTGTTAGATAAGCATCCAATCACATCTAGGAGACATGAACTACTGTATGTTAATTGTGGTTACATCTTCCAGTCAAGACTCTGGAGGACACTTACCCTCTATGACACTCCTCCTCTTCCTCCTGAAGAAGGCTGTGGGCCCCACCTTGGCCTCTTCAGTCCCTTCCTCAGCGCTCTTCCTCACCCCGTTCTCCTCCTCCTCTTTCCCCCCTTTCTCCTCCACCGCCTCCTCCTCTTCCTGGTCTGAGTACTGGCTCAAGGCCTCCACCAACTCTTTAAAGATCTCATCGTTGATGAACCCTCCCTCTGGGAGACAAACCACCCAGTCAACATGTCAGCGCCTACTGATGACATCATGCAATATACGTCAGCACATATCCCCTAAACAATTTAGATTGCCCCAGCAGCACACAGCAACGCACGTACTGTACCGATGACATCCTGGAGCACGTCTAACTACCACATCTCCAATAATATAACTCTGTGATAGATCAGGCTGACAGTGTGCATAATCGAAACAGGACAGAAAGGATGATAGCCCTAGTCTAGGTAGGTAGGCAGGTCACCTCTGTCTCCATGGACACCGTCATAGTTGTCGATGAGCTCCTCCAGGAAGGCCTCGTCCTGCTCCAACACCTCGTCTCCCATGTAGGGGATGTTATGGAGGAACGTCTCATCCTCCACCTAGGAAACCATTTTTATTGTATTTTTTTTTATGTAACTAGGCAAGTCAGTTAAGAACAAATTCTTATTTACCCCGGCCAAACCCGGATGACGCTGGGCCAATTGTTCCCCGCCCTATGAGACTCCAATTCAACAAACACATTGTCACATCTGGCTGTGTGTGTGTTAATGTGGCACATGAATAAAATCTGTGTGCATATGTTCATATTAGGGTTTTGATACCTGTGTAATAACAACGTAGTAAAGTTAGAAGCGACCTATCATGTTGTTGCACAGTAATTGAGAAATTACTTTGTTATTGCATAGAGATGGGGTTGAGCATTTATTGTTATTACACAAGTGGAATAAGGACGTGTGTTTTTCCTGATGTGTATGTACACTACCGTTCAAAAGTATTAAAACACCTACACATTCACAGGTTTTTCTATATTTTGACTATTTTCTACATTGTAGTATAATAGTGAAGGCATCAAAACTATGAAATAACACATATGGAGTCATATAGTATCCAAAAAAGTGTTAAACAAATATATTTTTTGTATTTGAGATTCTTCAAATAGCCCCCCGTTGCCTTGATGACAGCTATGCACACTCTTGGCATTCTCTCAACCAGCTTCACCTGGAATGCTTTTCCAACAGCCTTGAAGGAGTTCCCACATATGCTGAGCACTTGTTGGCTGCTTTTCTTTTACTCTGCAGGCTGACTCATCCAAAACCATTTCAATTTGGTTGAGGTTGGGTGATTGTGGAGGCCAGGTCATCTGATGCAGCACTCCATCACTCTCCTTCTTGGTAAAATAGCCCTTACACAGCCTGGAGGTGTGTTGGGTCATTGTCCTGTTGAAAAACAAATGATAGTCCAACTAAGCCCAAACCAGATGGGACAGCGTAACGCTGCAGAATGCTGTGGTAGCCATGCTGGTTGAGTGTGCCTTGAATTCTAAATAAATCACAGACAGTGTCACCAGCAAAGCACCCCTACACCAAAACACCTCCTCCTCGATGCTTTACCGTGGGAAATACACATGTGAAAATCATCCGTTCACCCACACCGCGTCTCACAAAGACAAGGCGGTTGGAACCAAAAATCTCCAATTTGGACTCAAGACCAAAGGACAAATTTCCACCGGTCTAATGTCCTTTGCTCGTGTTTCATGGCCCAAGCAAGTCTCTTCTTATTATTGGTGTCCTTTAGTAGTGGTTTCTTTGCAGCAATTTGACCATGAAGGCCTGATTCACACAGTCTCCTCTGAACAGTTGGTGTTGAGATGTGTCTGTTACTCGAACTCTGTGAAACATTTATTTAGGCTGCAATTTCTGAGACTGGTAACTCAAACTTATCCTCTGCAGCAGAGGTAACTCTGGGTCTTCCTTTCCTGTGGCGGTCCTCATGAGAGCCATTTTCATCATAGCGCTTGATGGTTTTTGCAACTGCACTTGAAGGATCTTTCAAAGTTCTTGAAAATGTTCCATATTGAGTGACCTTCATGTCTTAAAGTAATGATGGACTGTCGTTTCTCTTTGCTTATTTGAGCTGTTCTTGCCATAATATGGACTTGGTCTTTTACCAAATAGGGCTATCTTCTGTATACCCCCCTACCTTGTCACAAAACAACTGATTGGCTCAAACACATTAAGGAAAGAAACTAAAAAAATATACTTTTAACAAGGCACAGCTGTTAATTGAAATGCATTCCAGGTGACTACCTCATGAAGGTGTTTGAGAGAATGCCAAGAGTGTGCAAAGCTGTCATCAAGGCAAATGGGTGGGTATTTGAAGATTCTCAAATCTAAAATATATTTTGATTCTTTTAACACTTTTTTTGTTACTATACGATTCCATATGTGTTATTTCATAGTTTTGATGCCTTCACTATTATTCTACAATGTAGAAAATAGTAAAAATAAAGAAAAACCCATGAATGAGTCGGTATTCTCAAACTTTTGACCGGTAGTGTATACTGAATGTGTGTGTGTGTGTGTGTTTCTCTGTGTGTGTGTGTTGTCGGGAAAGCCCCATACCATGAAGTTCTGCTGCAAAGGGGACCAGGAGTACATGAAGGGGATTCCTGCCACGGTTGTCAGGGGCCGCATGGCAACCGCCTGAGCTTTAAACGCTGGGAAGCCAAACTCCACCATGCACAACTGTGATTGGACCAGAGACAGATGGGTGAGTATGACAAAGGAGGATAGACCAGCACTGGATTATAACCAACAGGTAGGCTACTATTACCCAAATGAATAAAGACAATGCTATACCCACTCACACTACTCTGAAATGAACTAGGAAACAAATACCAAGACACTAGAGAAGAACATAGTGAGAGTTTCAGGAATACAAGATGCTGCTCTGTCTGCCTCCAGGCTGTTTTCATCATAGGTTCTGAGAGAGTTGAGTTATTGATCTCAGTAAGGCAGCCTCATGAACCCTTTTTGGCAGCTTAGCATCTCCCTGAAAAGGGATGAAAGATCACAGTCCCGTCAGCCTGATGGGAGAGCAGACCCTGGCCTGGTTAATGAGGAGGCAGGAGCCAGAATGGGATAGTTCATGGCCAAAATGTAGACTTCCCCTTAAATACACATACACAAAAGTAAATATTCTTCATGAGATGGCCATAGAGAATAACTAGTGCTGCAACATTTTGGAAAGGTCTAGAACGTATCTTTCTTATAAATTGCTGAGGTGTACTCCCTTTGAGGACACAAACTCAAGTACATAGTACAAATGTTATGAAAAATCTGATATTATTTTTTTCCTGTTCAACAAAAGTGGCACAACAGGGCTTGAAGTGACTGAAATGCTTTCTAAATATAGTAACAATCAAATTATAAACGACTTACTGTAAGATTTCACCTTTCTTATAACTGTAAAATAAACGTGATCACACAAACGTTCTCTGGGCAATCCAGAGACACCATTCAAATGTGTGCAGACCAACAATGTCTACAAACCCTGGATTGCTGATGCTATGTATTGGCCATTGAGAGGCTTTGAAGCAACCGGTCGGCCATATTGGCATTCCACAGTCGGAGCAGTCCTCCATAGGAATGAAAGGAATTCTAAAGTATTTCAATTAAATGTTTCAAAGACAAAATTACACATATTTAAGTATTTGGTGCAGACTCGTTACAACCTCATTTTTAAGCACGAAGTGATTTTGTCCATCTGTGACCAAGAGAAAGTGGTCTTGTTTCAATTCTACAAAATTATTTTGGATTTTTTCCTGTTGAGAGCTATAAATCCATCTGAGAACATCAATGGGAGATGAAACTGCTATTGTTGCATCTGCTAGACTCTCCCGTTTCGTAAGAGCTATTGCAAGCGCAGCTACGAGGTTCACTGGCACAGGAAATCTTTGCTTTGTCTGGATAGGCCAGAAAATGTGATGCGTCGCCTCCTACTGTATGTCTCTCGATCCTTTTGTCTCTCTCACCTTTTTGCCGGGTAGCGCTCCACCTGGGGTAGACAGGGGAACTGACTGGATCCTCAGCTTGGACCACTCCTCGTTCAGAAGGTTGGTACGTTCCTCTATCTTCTGCCGGTTGGACATGAACAAGGCCTGGAAAAGACAGGAAATGTAAGAAGAGTTTGTAATACCTATACACACAATCTCTCTCTCCCTCTCTCTCTCTCTCTCTCATTATCCTTACCTTGACCTCCTCTGCGTTTTTAAAGCGTTTCAGCTGACGGAGGCGCATGTACTCAGACTTCACCCTCTTCCTCCACTCCAACAGGCTTCGGGAGGGTATGTTGGAGGCAGGACAAGGTGTTGGGGTCAGGATTAGGGCCGGGTCCGGGACTGGGTCTGAGACAGGGACCTCTGGGGCCTCCTCCATGGTCCTGCACAATGATAGAAATGACTGGCGTTACTGGCACTGACACAAAGACGAAACACATGGAAGTGCCCTGGTCAATCATGCTAAAGAACACTTTTCTATTTCACCAATTCCTAAGGGTCCATTTTTGTGTTGTTAGAAGTAGTATTAAAGGAGGATATCACTGTTCGTGTGAATGTGGTGTGTGAATTGGTTGTGCCTAACTCCAAAAACACGTTTTACTTGGATCTGGGATGTGATAACATCAATGGCAATTGGAAAAGTAATTTTCCAAGAGCTTCCCGTAAGAGAAGTGATTCAGCCCCCCCCCCCACCCCACCCCACCCCCCCACCACACACACACTCGCAGCCAAACGAAACGCATGACTCAAACTTCTGCATGCGTGTGCGTGAGCGAACCACCGCCCCCTTCTGTTAGCAAAAGCACCAAGGACTGCATTAAAAAGGCTTTTAAAAAAACACCTTCCAGTGCATCCTGGTCAGCGCTATAATGTGCCATTCGTAATCGTATCGTGTGGGACTAGAACAACGGAATCATAAAATAACGGGCCTATAATAAAGTGAAACCGCAAGCACGTCAAACTTGTCATATACCCAGACGAAATGGCAGTCTGAAAAACACGTTCTCGCCTGCACATACATTAGTAAAAGTGGGCGTTTCTCTTCTGAAAGCCAATATGAAAACAGAGCAGCTAAGTGCGTAGTACACTTTTCCAGGATTTCATAACATCTTCCGCAGAATTCTATAACCAATCCCACAAAATAAATGTCGCGCTGCGTAAAGGCTTTTCGTTTTCAGGGCAAATGAGTCGTATTAACCGTACCAGGCATTAGCCTTCCTTCGAATCCTACACCCTGAGAATCCTACACCAACAGTCGATAACAGAAGTCACATACGCTGGTGCATCGCCTATCCGTTTCAATTGTGTTCGTTTTACGCAATGGACAGCTTTCACGCCCAACCAATAACATTATAATGTGATATTTCTAATGCGCTTCTCTGGGATGCGCGCACACATGTCCAGTTTTGATACAGTGTCGCAGTTAGAAATACCTTTAAGGATCCTCGTGTCCTCTTATTTGTAGCGACTTGTGCTCGCCACTAAAGCGTTGAACTCCCCGTATGAAATCCACCATAAAATACGGATTTCTTCGCTACGGACGCGAAGTAAATAATAGGGTCCGTGTATTTGTGTTCACACGCCGATGGGATCCGAAGATTCCTATGTCGTCCGCAAGCATGCTGAAATTGAAGTTGTACAGTTAAAAGCTGCGCACTTAACTGGCTCAGTTAAACGAGTGACGTCTTTATAGTGATCACACCGTGCTTGGTAGCTGGACTGGGGTAAAAAAGCGTGCGACTTGAAAGTATATGGACATTTGGATAGCCCACATGTAGCTTATGAATGATTCTACTCACAAGGGCTATACGCCTAGTATAAGGCTATTACTAACGTTATTACTACTAACAGAATACTACTACTATTAGTCAACTATTACATAGGCGACTAAGCTACTATAGGCTACTAATAACTAGTGGATAATACTAATTGATCAAAATGCTACAGTTGATAGGTAGTCATAATAATGATGTTTAATATGTTTATTATTTGTTCATATAATGAGATATCATTAAAACAAGGAAAATATAACAAATGCCTATATGGATTTCCTATATCCTCTATGGATGTAATGCATTTTAATATGAGGGTCAGGTGATGGTATTTGGGAAGGTTATAGTATCATTAGTTCATCACCAACAACCTTTGCTCTCATACTGTCTATTGGTAAGGTACCCTGTTGTATTTCTCCATCATTCATGTATAAATGTCATTCAGATTTCTACAGGGGTAATAATAAACATATATTATCAATGAGTATTGTTCCTCCGTCATTCACGGTAGATGAAGATCATGCTGATCATGGAAGAGGAAGCCTCCAGCCTCTAGTCTAGCGCATGTTGTTTTCCTCCTCTCAAGGGGCGGGTGCGCAGCGCGAGCTGGGGCTGTGGCACGCTACTCATAGTCACGTGGTTCTCGGAGGAAGGAGAACTCGCCTGGTCCAGTAACGCAGACAACCCAGCGGACCAGCCAGGCCCACGTTAGCTGTGTTCAACAGTCAGCGCTCATTAAACAGTAGCCTGGCCTAGCATTAGAGACGTACTGCTTTTTATGATACACTATGTCTGTTTAAATTAAATGGCGAATAACTGTCTGGAAGATAGAAAGAAAATACTCTATGCAAAGCATCATCTATTATAGCGTGTTCATAAATACCTTAGAAATAGTTAATAGAGACATATTACATCATGATGGCAATGTAAATGGTTTATAAATGAAGCTCTGTGCAGGTAGGAGTGAAAACGAACAGAACTGCTGGTGAAAGTGAACCCTGCTGTCTTTTTTTTCATACAGAAGATGGCACTGTAGGGCTACTTTTATTAAAGTTCTCCATTATATTACAGTTGTACCAATATCACTATATTAGGCCTATATTTCTTCCAGGGTGTAGAATGACAAGTCTACGGCTGGTTTATGATCGGGCCATTGGGTGATAGTGTAAATGATAGAGCAGGGGTGGGCCGAATGATAAGCAACAGGATGGAAAAGGACAACATAATCCACTTCAGAACACCAGGCCCAACCAGAATAAAATTGTGATTAAGTAATGAAATAATCTTCAAAACGTGTCTAGTTGCTGTATTTTGACATAAACCATATGCTCAGTCTTTACTGTGTATCATCGGGCCTTATTGATAATTTATTGATCATTGATTCACATTTAGCACAGTATGGCCGGTCCACCTACAATGGAATCATTTTTGTGTACAATTAGTTCTGATTCTCACTCATAGTTACTGGCTGTGTATTCCTGGGGCCATTACGCATCTCAGAGTAGGAGCGCTGACTTGCTAACTTCCCTTTTAGATCCTAGATCAACACTCCTACTCTGAGATGCTTGATACATACAGCCCCTGATCTGTAATTCTGACACTGCAGACAGTAAGGCTGTTTCAGTGTGTCACCTACAGTGCTCTTCTACGGTGCGTTTTTCTTTGCCCGCTCTCTCTCTTTCCTGGCACATCCACATTGGTGCTTGATCTGGGCCGTGGCGAGTTTATACTAGACTGTTAAACAATAGCAAACATGAGAAAGCAGGAAGATATGCCTGAGAGGGAACCCTTATCAGCGGAAAGGTTTTAATTGTGCTCTATGTAAACGGCGTGTGTAACTCTTGGCACCTGAAAAGGGGGTTTGATATCGTCAGACGTGAGAGCGGAGATGGATCAGTTCAGAGGCCTATCCGTGCAGCTGGTGAAATACATTACAGTTATTAATCATCTCAAATAACTCTCTCACTGAGGTGCTGAGCTAAGCGTTTTTTTCGTCATTGCTCAAAATATGCTTGTGTCTTGTAGCCCATTGAACATTTATTTGAGCCTCCCAATGGAATCGTTTGGTAGAAGCTGATGCGCTAGAGAGAGAAGAAGTGCAGCTGAGTTTATGGGGAAAATTCTACGATGGCACCAATCGTACAGATGACATGTGTTGCATTATCCCTTGATGGCTCTGCGCAGCTTCAGATGAGCTAATGTACTCAAGTCCTTAAACGTTGGAGGTTTATTCAATCAGTTGTATAAAGAAAAAACAAATCATTGTTCTGTGTTGAAATGTGGAAGTAATTTTGTCCCAGAGTCCTAGCAAGCTCAGTCCCAGCTGAGGCAGACAGTACATCAGTGACGTGGATGAATGCATCATGAATGCGTCATTCTTTGTGTGTACTGGAGGGCCCAGCAGTGTCTCAATGTACTACATTGGCACAGTGGATATGCCAAAGACAGCCTTGCAGGGGGTGAGACATTCCACGGAACTACTGCTGGGGGGAGAGATTTGTCATCAGCCATTACCTCACACAATAAATACAGAAACACAAAAACATATTTCCCTTCGTCACCAGCTGGGACCTCCCCGACACTCCTTGTGCTGACAGTGACAGAAAACCCAAATCGTATTTGACTGATGTACACTTCACTGTTAGTGTTAAGTTAATAAACGTTTCCCTAAGTTCCTTACAAACTTGATTCAGCTCCGTCTGTTTCTCACGAGGAGCTCTAGCCTTGAGACATAACAAAATAGCAACACATTGTTTTATTGACAGTTTGTGCTGTCAAAGAGCATGTTGAAGCTATTCATTTCAGCCTTTGTGATCTCAATTACTGTGAATCAACACTGAGGATACACCTTAAAAATAGTCTTCCACTTAAAGCAAGCTAAAACATTAGGAACACCTTCCTAATAATGAGTTGCACCCCCTTTTGCCCTACAGCCTCAATTTATTGAGACATGGACTCTGTAAGTTGTTGAAAGTGTTCCACAAGGATGCTGGCCCACGTTGACTCCAATGCTTCCTACAGTTGTCTCAAGTTGGCTGGATGTTCTTCTTCTGGTGGACCATTCTTGATGCACACAGGAAACTGTTGAGCGTGAAAAACCCAGCAGCGTTGCAGTTCTTGACCCACTCAAACCGGTGCACCTGGCATCTACTACCATACCCCGCTCATACCCCGTTCATCTACACTGATTGAAGTGGATTTAACAAGTGACATCAATAAGAGATCATAGCTTTCACCTGGATTCACCTGATCAGTCTGTCATAGAAAGAGTAGGTGTTCCTAATGTTTCGTACACTCAGTGTATATCCAGTCAATATGAATAGACACCCACACCTTTTTGACAGCTGAAGTCTAGAATGCTGTATTTTTGTGTTTCAGAGAAAGATACCTGTGTAAAGAATGCAACTCAGAAAAATGTCCCCGGAGCGTACATATCCATTCTGACTGGACTTGGAATTGGTAAATTGTTGAGCTGGCATGATACTACTCTAACCCAATGATTTTAGGTCAATGTCAGTTGAATTTGAGGGACCAGTTTACAACTAAACCATTTACTTCAGAGGCTGAAATATGATGCATTAAACCACATATAGCAAAACAAGTTAGTCTGTTTTCTCAAACCATTACTGAGATTGTTTTACCTGTTTATCTGGTTTGCGGTGATTTAAAATAATCCACTGTCTGGTCCATTAATTGAAACATGACTGAAACTGGAAAGGAGTCAAAGGGGACTCTATGTCATTAACATACGTTACTCAACCATAATAAGAAATATAACTGCCATCTGTCTATAACAAAACATTTCCATAGTTGAACAATCATCTATATTATAGTTCCCCCAACTTCGGATCTCTTGGCGTAACTTCTAAGGTATTGGGTTGACAGTCGTTGGACCAGGGTTTGTGTCCTGGTTGGTGCTATGCCTGAATTCGCTACACTGGTTCAGCATAAATAGTTCAGCTGCAATGTGATTTCTAGTTTGCTCAACATTTGGACATATTATTGTAGCTGAACCAAAATGAATTCTCAAGTTGAATTGTATGTCCCCTCAACCTAAAATGTAAAGTTGAGCGAACATACAATTCAACTGAGAATTTATGTTGGTTTAGCTAATATGTAAACATAAAGAAAGTCACATACTCTAGTTATGCGCCAACTGACATTTCAACGTCGTCGATAACATGCCCAAATGTTGAGCAAATTGGAAATCGCATTGCAGCTGGTTGCTGTGAGTATTTTAAGTTGAATCAACACATTTAGAGAAAAAATGGTTTTACAGTGTATTGGAACACATATTGGTCTGCAAATCAGTTTACTCACAGGATTTGAGCAAGTGAGAAAGGTACAGAGTCATCAGCTTGTCAGCAGTCAATTTTCAAAACGAAGACCTTTAGTGACCACTGTACAGATAGATGTCTGTTCCTTCCAAACTGAATGTCTGATAGAGTGTGAGAAAGAATAGAAGAGAGAGAGAGAGACAGAGAGAGAAACTAGTAAAAAGAGTGTGAGGGAGAGAGGGAGCACAAGAAAGAGAGAGAGCAGTCGAGTGAGGAGAGAGAGAGAGTAGGAGAGAGATGAATTGTATTGTAAGTGGTAGTGGGCTACAGTAGCTCTCTCCTTATCTGGGGCTGTCTGCCCTATTGTGGGAACCCGCCCAAGCCGCCCATCCTAGGAAACGAGAGCTTCCTGTTGTTTTATAGAGCTTTCCTGCAGAAAGGTTGAGATATGTAATCTGGGTCCACCAGGGAAGAGGAACAGAGCAGTGTCAGGCAGAAATGAAAGCCCCTAATCCGTCTCCCGTGTTTTCTTCTTGCTGCTTTCTACCTCTTCTTCTCTGGGGTAAGTAGATGATTTACAGAGTACTATATGTATATAAAAAGGGCCAGGGGTATGGAGAAGTATGTTGAATTACTGAGAGAAAAAGTATGTACAATATTGCCCTAGATTTCACCTCGTACAGAAAGTGGAATGCTTAGAAGCGCACAGTGAAGTAAGGGATTGTAGTAAGAGCTTGGCAGATCTAATATTAGATTATTTTTTTAAGTAGCCTAAACTTAGTGATTTTGATTTGTTAAAAACATTTTCTTGCTCCAATGGTGAAGAAACAGAGGTTAAATATAGGTATGATGATGTTATGGATCTGGTGTCTTTCTTGAAGATTTTAAGCAGATTGTTGTTCTAATCTAGAGGATCTGTTTCTACCAACAAATACATAAGATAATGTAGTTGAGATAATCACAGTCTTCACAGAACACAATGTCACAATAACCGTTTAATAAGGAACACCTCAACTTTAGACTCAATTTCCCAGACTAGATCACTCTCCTTCAAAAAACAAAAAACAAATCAAGTTATCCAAAGACTACATGAAATAGTTTGTGTTTGAGGAAATGGCTGAACTGTTTCAGACTTTATTCAGAGAACAAAGGGAGGATACACTCCCTGCCACTGACCAGCTCTCTCTCTTCATTTGTTTCTCTTTCCCACACTCCTCTCTTTCTGTCTGTCCTATTTGTTCATCAGTCTTCTATATGTACAAAAATACACATCTGTCAACTCATTTCTGTATTTCTACTTGCTTGTGTTTGTCTTTGTCTATTTCTCTGACTGTGCACGTGTGAGAATGTGAATGCAGACTTTTCTGTAAAGAACTCTCCGGTGACTTTGGCCCTGTTTCGTGTCTGTCCCTGTAGCACTGAGCTCTACAGCAAATGGTGTGATAGGACATTACGAGGCGCCACAAGCTACCACACCAGGTAACTGACTGTTGTCCTCTTCTCATGGTCTCTACATGAACTAACACAACTCATCAATGTCAACTAGACCAAAGGAACAACAACAAATGTTTTTTTGTTAGACTGTCTTCACTTTGATTGGGGTCCCATTGGGGTCCCGTGTGGCTCAGTTTGTAGAGCATGGCGCTTACAACGACAGGGTTGTGGGTTTGATTCCAACAGGGGACCTGTACGAAAATGTATGCACTCACTACTGCAAGTCGCTCTGGATAAGATGTAAATGTAATGATAACTACATTTATATCAATACTTTGATTAAACAGTATGTTATTCTCATCAATTAGGCTTCACTTCACGGCATGACTCAACAAAAAATGCAAACGACCAAAACCATGGTAAGTTACCAGATTCATTTAAAACTTTTTAGGCAACATTTTAATACCTATTTCACAATATTGGTATTACAAAACATAATGATCATAGATGGATTGTGTTTGAAATGTTTGTAAAGGTGAAACACCCCATTAATGTTCTAAACAAACATTACCGTTGAGGTTTGTCCTTCGTCATCGCTATCGCGCAACACTTTGATGTGAAATTATATTTGAATCCATTGGGGACTCTGTTGGACAAGCACTGTAAACACATGGGTTCAGAACAAAACTCGCCAACCTCTTAAAAAAATAAAAAGACAACCGAGATGCAGCTCTCTGCCAAGAGTCCTAGGCTTCTAGCATAACGTGAAGCCAAGACAAACCTGTGGGGAGGTCCCCACCAGTGGTGGGTCAGCAGCAGCTGACACAAGGCCCATAATTGTCTGGGGCCAAAGGTTAACTGAAACCTCATTACAGGCAACCCCCCCCCCCCCCCCAACTGGGCTGCACTTCCTGTATTTGTTCACCATTCGCCCCATGTGACGGCTGTGTTCAACACATGAACTCTAGAGTTGTGAAACAACTGGAACTTTGGAGCAGCTAGCTCCCCTTCACTGTTCCTCACCCTACGATATCCTTTTTCTCTCTCTCCGCTCCCCTCCAACTCTGAGCTCCTCCTCTGCTGAAAAGACAAATTTCCTGATGTCATTACTAAATCAAAACCGTTGCTCAGCAAACAGATGTGTTCAGGGGCCCAACCCCATTGTGTAGCATAGATTGTCCTGAGAATACATCTTCTAAATCTTTTTAAAGACACTTTAAATGTTTTTATTTCATCCCAGTAATCGACAAAGACTTGTTATTTTGAAAAACTTTGAAAACCTTTTAGGTAAGGAGCTTGAGATATGAATAATCGTTTTAGTGAGGATGAAGAAGTGGTCTAATGCATTGTCTTTGAAAAGCAGTATGAAACGGAGACAGTAGTCTGCTGAGGTAACAGTCATGCAGCTCCACATGGCTCAAGGTACTACATAAAGATCCAGGAGGAGTCCACCCATATTCCCAGGCTTATCCTATTGTGTGAACGCTGAAAGTCCTAGTGAGTTGGAGATTTGCATTACTTGCCTGTGGCTGTGGGGTAGATAGAGAGTTGGTCTTTGCAAACAGCTGGCTGACTCTAATAACATCTTCCAGATATGATCACATTAACCCAGATATGAATCCACAGCTGTCTGCATAGCACACCGTGCGGAGTCATGATTACTTCCACCCTAAACGCCCTAGTCCTAAATGTTTACTTATGTTTCCGATTTGGCAGAGGCAGCCCTCAAGGCAAATAAATCACAAGCTGCAAGTCAGCCAGGCCTTTGACTGTGAAAAATGGAGACTAAAAAGTTTGTGAGAGTTAAAGAGTAAAAGGTTTTCAGATGTGAGTCCAGCCCAACTTGGGTGTGCTCCCTTTAATTTGAGAGAGAGAGAGAGAGAGAGAGAGGACAATCTTTTGAGCCCACCCCTTTAAAAGGCAAGACAATCCTAAAGAAATGCACTGGAGAGGGGAAGAGCTTGCTGCCAAGGCGCAGGGCAGACAGATCCTCGAGGAACATCTGGTAACCTAACCGCGGGTAACACCGATCTGACATCTGGTAACCGAGGGTAATGCCGCGTCTAGCTGCTTCCACCGATGTCTAGTTTCCTGTTATGCCTTGCAGGGCTCGGTGTTAGAAGTTCAGGCTCAGTCTAGATGGTCGTCAGTCAGTGAGGGAAACTCTCCTATGTTCACTTTCTCTGACATGAAGGGAGCGCTTGTTTTCTTTGCGGTGCTCCTCTCTGTTCTTTCTGGTGAGTGTGTGGGCTCAGCCCCGGGCGGCAGCGAACGCACGTCTCGCGTTGCTGGACAGTCAGATTGAGTTGCTGGCACGATGTGCGGCAGTAAAGATAACATTTATTGCATGCTTCGTTTTGATTGGGATCTTAAATGTTACATTGATCATTAAAAAAAAACATTTTCAGAAGATTTGTTCATTCTTTAAAAAGATGTTGAAGGACACAGCTGTTCAGACATTTCTGTTGTGATTACAACCATTGGTCAGTCAAATGTATACAAATGTATTGTCCTTTTCTCTTCTTAGATGTTAGCCTCGAAGAGAGCGGATTCTCCAGTGGATTAGGTGGGCCATTATTACTTTTATGACTCTACCTGTAGGCTAGTTAATAGTGTTGAATCAGAGGTGACGCTGCTGTTTCTGCTTGCTGTTAAATCAACATAAGATTAGACTGGGACTTGTTAGTCATAATGTGTAACCATGAATCTTCTAGACATTCTTCTAATCCTTCATTTTATGGATTCATTTTAGATGATTGAATAATTTTAAAGAACTGATTTTCTAACGTTACAGTATTCTCTCTCTCTCTCTCTCTCTCTCTCTCTCTCTCTCTCTCTCTCTCTCTCTTTCTCTTACTGTACAGGTTGTGGGAATAAGTATGTTGACTGTGAACACTACTGTGACATTTGTACGTATATTCCCACAAGGATCGAGTGCTACGCTGCCTTATTTGAGGAAATCTGCTACAGGCCTTTTGTAGGTTCCATGGAGTCAGTAAACAACACAGACTGGTGCAACTGGAACAATGTGAAGAGGTAGGCCTAAATGCTTATTTTAATCCACTTATTATTCTGTTGAACTTATTTCTGATCCAATTTAGCATGCCATTGGTCTTGCATTATCACATGCTTAGTTCAAACAGTAGTTTTGAGAAACCCAACACATAGTCTAGTGAAATCAGAGTTAACGCACTCATTAATGGCACGTCCATACCATGAAACTCTTAATAATCTCTTTCAGAGCACAAAACGTTGCCCTCTCTTGTACTAATAGTAACCCTCCTATCCCTCCCTGTAGGAAGTATAACACCTTCACCATGTGCACGGAGGCGATAGCAGAGTGTCTGCTGATCCCCTGGCCCAACAGGATGGTGGAGAATGAGTTTGTAAACATCCACTCCAGGTTCTTCCGGGACTGTCCCAACGAGGCGCTGAGCGATCCCCCGCCCAGCATCGTGTTTGCCTTGGTGATGACCCCCATCTGCCTCATCCCCATCATGGTGGTCCTGGTGGTGCTCAAGACCAAGAACGGAGATGGCAGCTCCTGATAGGACGTCCTGGATCAGTCCTCATCCACCCTGCCTCACCTCCATGTTCAGACTCACTCTCTCCATCCCCCGAGGATTCAACACTAGGGCCATTGACTCAACTATTTTACAGAGAACTGCTTATTGTCTTCCACCCACTGATGATTGGTTTAGCTCTGTGGAGTCCTATCAAAACAATCTCACAGCCCAAACACCTGACACATGACCTTTTTGGATGCACTGGTACAGAATGAGTAGTACCACATCGGCATCGTCCAAGGATACAGGGGTTCAAGAAAGGGTCCGTCTGTGTTGTGTAGCGTGTCAGGTCTACATCCTCTGGGTTGCTTCTTGAAAACTCATCTTCTCCACATTCCTCGATGCTCCTCTAACCAAAAGTGGCGACAGCCATGTAAACGTTTCGGCTCCCTACACACCTTAGGAAAGTATGTAAGATAGTAGGGTTTATGGACTTATGTCATTCTTGACAATCCATTCCATGAGCAACTCCATCCTGTCCCAGATGTGAACCCTGACAGCGACTATGGTTGCATGTTTTACAATATTTTAATTGTGTGTATATATATACACTTATATATATATATATGTGATTAAAGAATGGCAAAAGTCAGGATATTCTTCAGCATTTGTGGAATTATTGTGGTTAGGGGAGGATGACAGAAGCTGTCAAGCTTGTTAAGATGGCGGAAAAGCGATTTTTGTTAGTGGAATTCCTACCCTCTGGCTGGGAAAACGTGAGTCTTGTATTGCTGGACATTCCAATTGAGTTGATAACCAATGACAAAGGCATTCTGTTTGAGGAATTCCAACTCACCATTTACTGTACACTCAGAAAAAAAGGTGCTAACTAGAACCTAAAAGGGTTCTTCGGCTGTCCTCGTAGAACCCATTGAAGAACCCTTTTTGGTTCCAGGTAGAAACCTTTTAATAGAACCCCTTTGGGTTCAAAGTAGAACCCTTTCCACAGAGGTCTCTACATGGAACCCAAAAAGGGCTCTCCTATGGGGACAGCCGAAGAACCGTTTTGGAACCCTTTTTTCTAAGAGTGTAGTTATCCGTATAGGATCTCCATTATGTTTATTTCTGTATGTAACTACAGAACAAAATGTGATGTACCCTCTCACCTGGTAGCTTTCCTGTCCTTAAATGGGTTTTGTGTATATTGGAATTGTATGATGCTTCTGGAGAGCCCTCTTTGCCCCCGAGTGTAGGGTTTAGAATGTTTGCAGTATGGGGCCCATGATGAAGGGGTTTGGCCAAGCATTAGTCTGTGAGGAAGGTTAGGGTCAGGGACTAGACACAATGTGTGAGTAGCCTACGCCCAACATGTAGTCCATGAAATCTGTTTCCAGGAATTGTCTATTTCCCAGCATTAAGGGCCCAGCGCCTCAACCTCTCTCTCTTTCTCTCTCTCTCTCTCTCTCTCTCTCTCTCTCTCTCTCTCTCTCTCTCTCTCTCTCTCTCTCTCTCTCTCCTTCTTGACGATGACGGTCCCCACTGTCGCCCATGATGAGCCAGTTGACGCTTGCCTGAGAGATGAATCAAGCATTAGATCAAGACTACAGACATTTGGTCTTCCCCCCGGCTCAGTGTAACAATGAGCACTGACTGAAGACAGAAGGAAAAACCAAATGTCTATCTTTCCCCTTTTATTATGCTGTCGTGAATGACACTGAAAGCACTGAATTGCATTCAGTTTCAGAAACAAAGAAATATGTATGCTTATGTATTGTATTTCTGCTCTTACTCTGGTCATGACACTTACTGGACTTTGTACTGTCTGTAAGAGGGGTGTGGGTCTTAGTCAAAGCATAGCCTCTTTCCTTACGCAATGTACTGTATATAATTCTATTTTGCAATTAAATATGCTAAAGCCAAATGCCTAGTCGCTTGACTTTGTTTTGTACGCTACGGAAAGGGATTGCAGAAATATGTATTGTGTTTTTGTGAAGTTCGCAGAAGGTCCAAAGTGAAGTATCCTAACTGGATCTAATTGGTTTAAACCCCCTGCCTTAGTGGAATGCACAGCTGATAATGCCATGGATGATTCATCAGGTTTTTACTCATTCAGACCCAGTGCAGAGATGGGTGTTATTGTGAATTCCAAATAGACCCTTTGCCTCTTCACCCTATAGGGAACTCTTGTAGATACAAAAATTATAAATAAAAAAGTATTTGCCCTGTCTTGTGACTGCATGGGTGGCATTTCCACCATTCTTTATTGCAGTCCTGCAAGAGTCCATTGAAGCTGTTTTACTCACAGAACATTGCTTGTGTGTTTCTGTGTGAGGTCTCCTCTCGAAGGAAGAAGCGGCAGCAGCTGTGTTATCTCCACCCTTATCTGGCGTAGACAAGACTGTTGGATGGATCTCTGTGTCTGTCTGGCTGGGTGGGGTGGGAAAGTGTGTTTGATGACCCACTTCCTCTCCAGAAGTCAGGTCATCCTCACCCCCGCCCTCCTAGTGACCTCACCCACTTCCAGTGTCACTCTTCAGGTCCCAGTGGGTCAGAATCATAGAATTGGAATTTCTAGAATGGACATTCCCATGGTCAGAGGGCATACTGTGTGTCCCATGGTCAGAGGGCATTCTGTGAACTATATGTGTATGGTCATAGCACACCTTACCATGCAGGACCAGCCAGTTAGAGCTGCCCATGTTTCTGCAAGGACCCAATATGCGGAGATCTCATAATACATGCAGAGATCTACATCAGCGGCTGGCTTCCCACCTCTCCTCCTTTTACCTTTGCTAAGGTTTTTGCTTCAACACCAAGCCATTGGTGAGGTGTGTGTTTGTGTCAGCGGTTGTAGGGGTCATTAAAGAGACATGAGCTTCAGTAGGCGGATGATTGGAGAACAATTGCGCTCATAGCCTAGAAGCTCTACAAGCCACCCTCACAGCAGCTGTGAGAGAATACAGCAGAATGGCGCCATCTGTTAACATCCCAAAAACAGAGGTCCTATGTCAGGTCATGTGATCCTCCACCTGCACCACCCACATTCTTCTCAGACTCCTCACTTGCCATTGTACCACACTTTAAATACCTTGGAAGCAGTTTTTATCAAGAGCAACCTGCACCTAGACACCAATGTTTCAGTCTACCAGGCAGCGTGTGTATCTACAGTCCTTTATGGATGTGAAACACGGACAGTCTTCAGTCGACACTTAAAACAACTGGAATCCTTTCACATAAAATGCCTCCAACGCGTTTTGAGATCCTGCAAAGAAACAAAAGCAGGATCATTGAGGCGTCCATCACCCACCAGCAGCTTAGATAACTCAGCCACGCTAGAGGACCGTTTTCCTGGAATGATGCAGTACAGACAGCTACAACTGGGCCGTCGCACTGGGCAGAAAAAGCACTCTAAAGGATCCCTTGAAGACACTCACAAAAGAAGTGTGGGGTAAACTCTGCCTTCCTCGAGACTGTTGCCACGGATCATTCCACATGGCGTGGGCTCTGCCATCAAGGTGTGCAGTTGGCTGCGGAAAAAAGGACTGAACAGGCCATTGTGTGCCCTGACTGTGGCAAACAGGGCATACCACATCAGATTATGCAGTCATCAGCAAACCCACAAGCAGTCGTGGATGTCATCATCAAATGCGATGGACTACCTTAATTAAGCAAAGTAAGTAAGGAGTCATTTAAGAGGCTTGCTTGGCTAGACGACTTGAAAAAAGTGATTTCTTTCTTCTTGCAAAACATTGCCCTCTAGAGGTTAGTCTCTCAAATAACATTTAAAAGCTATTCCATCCAGACATTCAAAATGATTGAGACTTATTGACAGTTAAATTAATCTGATTTAGTTTAAATGTGCAAATTTCTTACATTTTAAAAAAATAAACAAAGTTACATATGTCATTTAACATCAAAGACTGAAACCCTTTGAAACGCAAAGACACTTTGTGTCTGTGTTCAGTCCCTCATTCATTCGATTCAAGATTATTACAAAATATTAGATACATTTTGATACATATTCCAGGTATATCTAAATTCCTGGTTAGTATAGTTAACTATTATGTCATTAAACATACATGATTAATCTGAATCCCAAACTAATTCGATACCAATAATGTAAGCAATTTCTCACATTTCTCTTTCACAAAGTACTCTGTTAACTCTGACATAATAGGCCGTCATGAGTGGAATCTCAGCGGCAGACCAACTTTAGTAACATCCTCTACGTTCTCACCTGTCCTCCAACAGACAGAAAAGTAATAAGTGCTGCCCATACTGCTGTCCCAGTTGCTCCTGCTGCTCCTACTCCAAACCTTCTTCCTGCAATTCCTGCTGCAACACGAGACACCCCAGCTGCCCAAACTGGCCCCATCAGAGCCCCTAATGTGGATTCTGCCTCAAGCATAGGTGAGATCTTCTGGATGGCCGCTATCGTTGCACTTCCAGCAGCCCAGGCACCCAAATACAATTTTTACCGGCTCCATCATAGCGTCACAGATCAATCAATAACAATACTCCAAAATAACCAATCCCAACAGCTGAGTTGTCAACACTCCAGTGAAGATGCCTCATATCAAAACAGAGCTTGCATTTGTGGATTCTATTGTCTCTAGGAGCAACTCATCTGCTAGATAGAGGGAGTGAGAACAACATTTTCGAAAACCTTTTGTTTCTTTATTCTTCAAAACCACATAATCAAACCAACTGTACCCTTAACACAGTGCTCTTCATACAGAGATCTTCTTGTGTATTTCTTGATCATATAACAGCAAAAACAAACACTTGATATGAGATTAATCTGCACGCATAAACAATAAGAGCATGATGTTAAAGGGCAATTCCTCCTCTTTTCAACATCATTTTCATAATCTCCAGCACTGTGGACACCTGCTTGTCGAACATCTCAAAGGGGGGGAAGGCTTTCCACTAGATGTTGAAACAGAGGACTTGCTTCCATTCAGCCACAAGAGCATTAGTGAGGTCGGGCACTGATGTTTGGTGATTAGGCATGGCTCGCAGGCGGCGTTCCAATTCACCCCAAAGGTGTTCGATGGGGTTGAGGTCAGGGCTCTGTGCAGACCAGTTAAGTTCTTCCACACCGATCTCGACAAACCATTTTTGGACCTTGCTTTGTGCACAGGGGCATTGTCATGCTGAAAAAGGAAAGGGCCTTCCCCAAACTGTCACAAAGTTGGAAGCACAGAATCGTCTAGAATGTCATTGTATGCTTCACAGGAACTCAGGAGCTTAGCCCGAACCATGAAAAACAGCCCCAGACCATTACTCCTCCTCCACCAAACTTTACAGTTGGTGCTATGCATTCAGGCAGGTAGCGTTCTCCTGATATCCGCAAAACCCAGATTTGTCCGTCAGACTGCCAGTTGGTGAAGCGTCATTCATCACTCCAGAGAACGCGTTTCCACTGCTCCAGTGGTTTACACCACTCCAGCCGACGCTTTGCATTGCGCATGGTGATCTTAGGCTATTGTGTGGCTGCTTGGCCATGGAAACCCATTTCATGTGCTGATGTTGCTTCCAGAGGCAGTTTGGAACTCAGTAGTGAGTGTTGCAACAGAGGACAGACAGCACTTGGCTGTCCCAATGTGGCCTATCACTTCGCGTAAGCCATAGGAAGCTTCATGAAGTAGTTACCTGGAATGCATTTCAATTAACAGGTGTGCCTTGTTAAAAGTTAATTTGGGGAATTTCTTTCCTTCTTAATGCGTTTGAGCCAATCAGTTGTGTTATGACAAGGTCGGGATGAAATAGACATGTTGCTGGCGGCTGTTCTCTTCTCTTCTCCCTGCTTCCCTCCCTGGGAAAGGACCAGAGGGTTATGCTACAAAGCAGGATCAATAAGTTAGCCAGCTGACTTTGATCAACAACCCAAAACAACAATAGATTTGATGTTTCATTAAGAAAGCTCAACCCAGATATGTATATTTGATTGTTGATTCAATTAGACCATGCCCATTCGAAGGGCATCTTTCTAAAAAACATGAAGTTACTTCTGAATGTTTTGTCAAGCTAGCTGGCTCAAGTCATTAATCATCTCATCCATATGGTGTACACACCCCTCTGTGGACCCGTTCACTTACGTAACACCAGTCATATCTGACATATACTTGGATTCATTTATGCTTTTCAAATCCTTTCATTTCGCATTGGTGGGATAACCTAAAGGCAGAAGAAGCTTAGTCTGTAAACACATCCAAACAGATCCAACAATGTGTTTGGATGCAATATTTAAATGATGACATTAAGGTTACCAATTGCATTAGGGAACAAAATCTGTGACTAAATAGGTAGGGACAAGATCACAAACAATGTATACATTATCTGGGTATTTGCATTTCAATGCGAGTTCAGCCATAAGTGGTCTGTGCCCTGTTTATTTTGGTAATAACTGGATCACTGCCTGTCTTATGGTGTGTGTGGGTCATGATCGGGATGGCCTGGACTCGATAGAATAGGCAAACTGCAGTAACTGCAGTCAAAACACAGTGGAACAAACCCAGAGTGCAGTAACTTCACTTAGTAACTTAAGTTACTGCTGTTTGCCTTGGGTTTTATTTGGATTTTGTAGTTACTGGAAATTTGACACTATTTACAGTATTTTCTCTGAAACTGAAGATAATTGAACCAGGACACAAGATAAAACAGATACTACAAAACCTGACTTCGGTTTTAACAAAATTTGGACCAAATGTGCAGTTACTGCGGTTTGCAGTTGTACAGTATTGTCAGTGGAGGCTGCTGAGGGGAGGAATGGTGTCAGTGGAATGGACACATGGAAGAACAACATCAACAATGTGGTTCCCATGTGGTTGATACCATTCCATTGACTCCATTCCAGACATTATTATGAGCCGTCCTCCCCTCAGCAGCTTCCACTAAGTAGTGTAGACCTATGACCCTATCATTCTTGTTTGCACGTCTGGACATGCAAGATTTGGAGGAGGGGTTAGGAGGGGAGAGAGTGGCATGTTTGTGAGTGAAAGAGCTAGAGGACATCCTGCAGATGGGCTGACTAGCTGACAGATAGGACTGAGTGGCAGAGCATGTCCCCTGGGCACAGACGTCAATTCAACGTCTATTCAATTTCATTGAAATTACCTGGAAACAACATTGATTCAACCAGTGTGTGCGCAGTGGTGGGGTTAGGTTGGGGGGTTAAGAGAAGATAAAGCCAATGCACAGACCAGAGATGGGATGGGCAGTGATTTGTATTGATCTCCTGTCTGTCTTGCTGTCCGAGGATCAGTCCCAGACAGAGAGCTGGCGTTCATCATTTAGCCAACGTGAGGATGAGAGAGCTATGGAAATACATAGCGAAATACTGAATATAACCTTTTTGCTTAGTTACATGCAGATTGTGTGTCAATGTTTAAATGTAATTCAGTAAATGGCCTACACAAGCCACTACTAAGTAATTGTGAAATGTAGTGTATTGGACTTGCAATAAGGGAGGGCAGAGGAAAGGCAAAGAGAAAGAGAGATGTTACTCATCCCCAATATGACAAGTTGGCAGAACACATAGCAACCAAAGGGAAACAGATTTGTTTTATTTCATAGCCCTTTTACATGGACTCTGGAAAACAAAGATACTCCCAGCAGGGTCAGAGTGTATGTCTGAGAGAGAGAGAGAGAGAGAGAGAGAGAGAGAGAGAGAGAGAGAGAGAGAGAGAGAGAGAGAGAGAGAGAGAGAGAGAGAGAGAGAGTGTGTGTATGAGTGTGTGAGTGTGAGTGTGTGAGTGTGTGTGTGTGAGAGAGAGAGACCCTGTGCATGAAAATACAGAGATCGCTTAAGGCAGACCCAAGTCAGCACATTCCAAATGCCCATTAATAACAGTGTTTCACAGAGAGACCACAACTGCACCCCGCTTGCAGTGCATCTTCCACCAGAGACCATGCTTCTTGCGCTCTTTGAAGTCATCATGGCCACATTCTCCAATCGCGGCAGCAGCTTCTCTAGCATTGGAGTCGGGCTATGCACAGGAGCCTCCATCGGGAGCTTCAACTCCTCATGCTCTGATATGGGCATGTCCATGATTTCCGGGAGGTCTGGAAGTGTGTACACAGGGACCGGGGGTACGGGGACGAGGCCAACACCAAGCCAGAGCTGCAGTTCAGGGAGCGGGGGCTCAGCCACGTCAAGGTCGACACCAGGGACATCAGCACCCATCGACGAGCACCGCTCCAAGGTATGTTCCTTGTAGGTTTACTATCATGGCCAAAACATGCATGAATTAAGATGGAGAAAACTCACAAATACTGATAGATTTTGTTGTGTTACTGTACATGGCATGAATATAATTTGTGTAGTGCTGGTCGCCTTTATTCATTAAACTCCCAGGTTACAGCAGCCACCAGCCAAGACTTTTACAATGCACAGGATTAACTAGAGTATCTGCAATTCGTTTCTGCATTTACTGAGCGCTGATGCATTCCTTACATGTTGTGACGTATGCAAAATAACATTGGCGTCATGCCAAACTATTTAATGATGAAATTGAAAGGTGTCTCCAGTGCCGTGAGATAATCTAACCTGAAACCTGATACTTTTCTCTGTGTGAAGTTCCTGGCAACCAGCACTGTGGTGGCTGAATTGGCCCTACCGGTGGATAACACCAAACTGGCTTCAGAATCCACTGAGTCTGACATATAAGCCATTAGCAATTAGTTACCCTTTTTACTCAAGATTGATCTGAATATTTCAGGAATGAATAAAACAACATTATTCCATTGCATTACAATTGCTGAAAAGTCAGATATCATAGATATATATTTATAGTATAATTTGATCAACTGGAGTCCAAACTAAGTGTCAACCACAAGGTTTGAGAGTGAGTTTGACCTGCGCCAGTCTGTGGAGGCTGACATCGGGGGCTGAAGACGATGCTGGGGGAGATGTCCCTGGCCAGGAGCGACCTGGAGATGCAGCTGGAGGACCTGAAGGAGGAGGTGGTTTACCTCAAGAAGAACCATAAGAAGGTGGGTCTCGTAGTACTGTAGGGTAGCCTGGTCCCAGATCTGTCTGTGCTGTCTTGTCAACTCCTATGCTGATACTACTGTAATGTTGTTGTTGATGTTGTTGTTGTTTCCTAGAAGACCATGTGGTTCCGTGACCCGATGAGTGGTCAGGTGCTGGTGGTGGTGGACGCGGCCCCCCGGCCCAGGGCTTGAACACTGTCATCACTGAGATCAGAGAGCAGTACCAGGGCTTGGTGTCAAAGAGCCGTAGAGAGACCGAGGCCTGGTTCAAGAACAAGGCAAGGGGACAAACACACAGACATAGATTGCGTCCCAAATCGCACGCTATTCCTGTAGGGTGCACTACTTTTGACCAGGGCCCGTAGTGCTCTGGTAAAAAGTAGTGCACTATGTAGGGAATAGGGTGCATTTGGGATGCAGCCATAGTGTATGACTACAGGGATCTGAATACATAACATTTCAAGATTATTATTTCTATTCAAGAAATAACAGTATCGATGCTCAATAATGAATACTTCTGTGGCTTTTTTATTATTATGTTTTCACATCATATATTTGATATATGTCTTATACCGATGAAACGTTTATTCATGAGTTAATGATTTTGACCTGTGTGTGTTGGTTCCCACAGGCTGAAGTGGTGCAGCAGGAGGTGAGCTCCAGTACTGAGGTCCTGCAGACCACCAGTGTAGAGCTGAAGAGCGGCCAGTCCACCGGCAGAGACCTGGAACTGGAGCTGCAGTGTCCCCACTCCGTGGTAAAGTGGCATTCCCAACACAACCGATGTAGAGTTCCATGGTAAGGTGGCACACCCAGCACGGCAGACTTAGAACTTCTTGGATAGATAGAAGCACTTTAGTTTCTCATTTACCTATCACATTATAACTCTCAGTTTGGACCCTATGATTTACATCATGCATCATGTTACTCAGAAAAACAAGCCACAAATGATTTTTACAGTTCCAAGGATCACTTCAGCTAAAGACATCACAACCCTTGCCCCCTTACTTGTCTGCTGTAGGGATTGAACATACATCTATTTGGAAAATAAAATGCAAAATGACCTCCAGAAAAAAAGTGTCCAAGTCAGACCTAACCAAAAAGGAATGAAGAATCAGAGTTAGCTCAGTTCTCACTGTGTGTCTGTGGCCCTGCCCTTGTAGAATGCTCTACGGAGGGGAACCTTGCGGAGATGGAAGCTTGCTACGGAGCTATGATGATGAGCCTACAGGCGTCAGTGACAGGTCTGGAGAGCCGGCTGCCCCAGATCATGGCAGACACAGAGCGCAGCTCCCAGGAGTACCAGGCCCGGCTGGACATCAAGACCGCAGGCTGCTGAAGGGAGGAGACATTGGGTGAGCTGGCCTCTCAACTCTAACCCCTTGACTCTCAGTACGACATCAGTCCTCCTCCTCTCTGATGAAGGCTGTCTTGAGGATATTGTGTCCTTTGAAATCTGTTATCATGAGATGTTGGTTCGTTGTGCTGACATTTGGGATTTTTCCAGAACTTTCTCCTGCTATTTTCTCCTCATTTTTGTTCAATGGCAGCTAACCATCAAGTTAGATGTACCTCTATATATTGTGCCTGGTATTAGTTAGATAAATGCTCCCTAGTGTTCTGTTGTAATGCAGTGTGAGTCATTACCTGGAACAGCCTCTAGGTGGCAGTCTTTGAAAGCAGATAAAGATGGCTCTCAGCACTTTACAGTAATACAGAGCACTAGGATAAGTTAGTTCAGGCCATGGAATGTTTTAGCAGGTGAAGGTGCATTATTATCTTGCCAGTGTTATGTGTAACACCAGTGACAGGAGAATGCTCAGCTCTAATCAACCGATTCTCCTCAAATCAAAGGGTAAAAGTACGGGAAATCAGCAGGGACTTTAGCTGACTACCAAATGACTCCTGTGATACTACTGGCTTATGTATATGTTGTTGTGCTTTGGCTGTTTTTGAGGAAATATACTAAATGCCAAGCTTATTGTATGAGTCTATGCACACACACTGGCCACACACACACACACACTGGCCACACACACACACACACACACACACACACACACACACACACACACACACACACACACACACACACACACACACACACACACACACACACACACACACACACGAACAGACTCACGAATGTAGTCACGCACGCCTGCACCCACACAAAACACAATCACATACAACACAATACATGAAAGCATGCATAAGTATATGCAGGTGTATGAGTGAATACATGTGGGAGATTGAAAGAGGGAGAATGTGAAAGGAGTGAGGGAGTTTATCCTCTTTCAAAGATGTAACAGACAAAAAGCCCTGCTTAGCGCTGCCGAGTGGCCCCATCTGTTATAGGCGGCAGTGCCTGTCGCTGTTTCAATGCACCACTCAACAATGCTTCTGAGATTGAGCCTAAATAGAGCTAGTTTATGCTTCTATATTATGTAAATGCTACAGCGGGAAGAGAAACCTTTGATCAGGGCCTCTTTGTGGCGGTAACCAGTTAATGCAGCTAAAGCAGAATGAATCTACTGCGCGGGGAGAAACAGAGTTAGAAATGCCGACTTGGAATTGTAAATGGATTTGCTGTTAGAAACGCAATAACATCTGGCTGGGATGTGATTTAAGAGCTTCTGCAGCGCTCTCTCCTAGCAGTACCCTCATTTTCACAAGGTTAATGATTGCATCCCTCCAATCGTAGCAGTACTATTAGCATAATAAGTGTGTACTCGATGTGTGTAAGTCACTCCCATTGTGGGGCTGGTGCAGTATTGTTGATGGTCTGATAGCTTTTTGAGAAATACCCATGCCTCTGCCTATAGGGCTAGGGAATTAGAATTAGACTGTAAGTAGGAGTGATAGTGGTTTCTTCTCTGTGTTGGTATTTAGTGAATGATAGCTGTTAGGGGGAATAGACTTCCTATTCACTGGCTGTCATCTCCTCCGCCAGGCCCTCGAAGCAGTCGGCAGGCCTACTGTTCCTCTGAAGAGCCTTTCAAATGCTACATTTGTTTTCAATAGAGGTTTAATATTGACGTGGTTGTGCTTCTCAAGGGTTACTATAATGCAAACTGTGCATTACGCCTTGAAACACTTTAGGAAAGCATATTGTGGTGGAATAGGGTGTGCCAGGCATGGCCATTGACTCACCGCAACTCTGTGAGTCACTCATCTTGCACTCATCACTACATTCCTAAAGAAAATAATGTACTTTTTACTCCATACATTTTACCTGACACCAAAAAGTACTCGTTACATTTAGACAGGGAAACATTTCTGTGGCTTAACCAACAAGGTTCGTAACAATTGTATTCGTATTTACAGATGGCATACAAGTTTGTTATTAAGGCACATAAAAGTTCACATGTTCCAGAAGGCATTTCTGCCAAAAAACACATTTTGATAAAACATTATTTTTTAAGTTCAAACGGCTCTCCTGTGAAGTCATGACTTGTGACTCGCCTAGTTTCCTGAATCTCCTGAATCGGGTCACAAATGGTCCAATTCACACACTTATCAAGAGGACATCCCAGGTTATCCCTACTGTCTCTGATCTGGCGGACTCACTAAACACAAATGCTTTGTTTGTAAATTATGTCTGAGTGTTGGAGTGTGCTCCTGGCTGTCCGTCAATAAATAAACAAGAAAATTGCCCCATCTGGTTTGCTGAAAATAAAGAATTTGAAATGATTTATACTTTTACTTTCGATACTTAAGTACATTTTAGCAATTCCATTTACGTTTGATACTTAAGTATATTTAAAACCAAATACTTTTAGACTTTTACTCAAGTAGTATTTTACTGGGTGACTTTCACTTTTACTTGAATCATTTTCTATTAAGCTATCTTTACTTTTACTCAAGTATGACAATTGAGTACTTTCCACCATTGCACATAACCTGCATGGTATGCAATGCATAATGTTATTCAGAAGTTGAAGACTTCATATCAGTATTAGCTATTGTCACGCCCTGACCTGAGAGAGCCGTTTTTCTCTGTTTGGTTAGGTCAGGGTGTGACATGGGGTGGGCATTCTATGTGTTGTATGTCTATGTTGGTTTTTCTTTAATTGGCCGAGTATGGTTTCCAATCAGAGGCAGCTGTCATTCGTTGTCTCTGATTGGGAGTCATACTTAGGCAGCCCTTTTTCCCCCACAGTCAGTTGTGGGATCTTGTCTTGGTGTTGCATGTGTTTGCACGCCTAGCTTTTTGTTCGTTGTATTGTTTATTGTTTTTGCTGGTTCACATTTAAAATAAAGTATGATGAACCCAACTCACGCTGCGCCTTGGTCTACCTTTAACGACGAACGTCACAGCTATCCTATTAAAGGCCAGTATAATTTTCCTTCAGGGGCAGTGTTGCATAATATTTCCAGGCTCAATCAATAGAGAGAAACTTATCATACACAAATAGCTTTAGCAAAACAACATTTATTCCATAGACTAGTATTGCCATAAGAAGATACAGAGCCATGTGTTGTTAGGTAAGCTATGCACCCTCGTCCTCTGGTGAGTCATTGTTTGATTTACATTTCTAGAGAAGATGCCAGTTGAAAGAGGATGCAACTGAGAGATGAACAGAACAGTGACTTCTACAGAAAAGAGCGGATATCGCTTCTGCCTGGATTCGTAAGCAAACTAAACTGATCTTAAGCAGATTTACTGAAAGGTGATGTCTTGAAATTCAGACATGTCAGCAACAAAACATACAAACAGTAGCAGTACGGCAGGATAGTAATATCTATTGGTGGATGGATTGGTTACAGAGGTACGACACAGCAGAGGTATACTGTAGTGCTGGTGGAGAGGGTGGAGGCTGGAGGTTCCCCTTAGTGGGCCTGCTGGCTGGGAGTGAACAGCTTGTCCCATACCTCTACCTTCATGATGGCCCTGCCCATGGGGGACATGGTGGCCTTGATGTCCAGGTGGTTCCCTTCATAGCTGATCCCTGAGCCATTGGCTTCTTCTCTTATGAAACCTTTCTGGTTCTTTTCGTTGTACATCTCTTTATACAGTGACACATCACAGGCTCGGCCCTTGTTGAAGATGCCCACGGCGAACCAGTTCTTGTAGATGTTGTAGTCCCAGGGCACACCGAACATGAGGGCCACCGTCTCGATGTAGTCGTTCCGGGACCTCTCAAAGAGGTCGTAGGTCAGAACGCCATAGCTGCCCGTTGCCTTGGCGCTTGATTTGCTGAATGTGCAGACTTCGGTCTTTAGGGGCCGCACTGTGGGTTGGGGAGGGTGGTAGGTATCCCCACTCTCCAGGAATACCCTAGTGAGGACACACGCACAACGTTATGCTCTCAACATTTCCTTGAATGTACAGTGTGACAATAACAATAGTTTGGTAAGGTGTGTACTCACTTTGGGTTTATGAGACAGTAGTTGTTTGTGAGATTGGTGATCTCAATTGTGACATTCCTCCTGCTGCTCAGGTTAGCTACCACGGCCTCGGCTGACTCTGCCATTTTGGAGTGGTTCTGATATGTACCTCTTTATTTCTATAATACAGAGACTAGCAGGGTTAAGCCTTTCAGTTAGACTGCTATGCAGAAATATATTTGTGGTTGACCCCCTGGAATGCCAAGAGGATCTGTATTCATATCTGATCCAATTCCGTCCAAAAATATACTGTGGAATACAGTTACTGTAAGTGTCCCTCTGAAACCCTTCCCTCTTTGTTACGACATGCCCTGCTCAGTGTCAATAGGTTTTTCTCAGAATCAAATACAGTAGAGAACAGTCTTTTCAAATTTCAACAGCAATTTCTTCTCCTCTGTTTGCCTGATTGACACACGACACACACAGGTATTAAACAGCCAGTTTAGAACGGGAGATGAAAGAAAAGCCTGAGAGCCTGTGTGTAATAAGGAAGATTTCAAGGCAGTTCTCAACAATAACAGAACGGCTGCTCACTCTGCTCGGCTCATTAGGAAGCCTGGCTCTTTAATTACACTACTAAGTAACCGTGCAATAACCAGTTTAGAGAGGGGAAACCTGGAGAAAATCATCTCCACTTTCATTTGCAGGGAAACGGTTACAAATCAAACGGATGTCTCACATGTAAACTGCACTAATAGATTCACATATGCCCAATAATGCATCTATAAACTGTCATCATACCAATGGTTACCGGGGGGAGAACCAAATGGAAATAAGATTTGTGTTAAAAAATAGATCATGGAAAGTGATCAAATGTAGGTGGAATACTGTCACCCTTACAATTTCTATATAACCTCTAGTTATACTTATTCCAGTAAAACTCATTGTGGTCATGAAAATGAGTAATATCTTACCTGTAAAAGACTTCTCTCAGCGTGTTCTCTCAGCTCTAGAGTTTAGTTTAGTAAAAACGCACCTGAAAGGAGGGACCGTTTTTTTTCAAACCAGGAAACAGTTTCAGTACTCTGTCAAACACCCTCAGAACCCCCCCCCCCCCCCCCCCCCCCCCCAACAAAAAACACCCTCCTCCCACACACACTGCCACCATTACATCTTGGGGCTCATACTAAAGTACAGTATAATGTCTATAGCCAACATGATGTTGTCTAGCTCTGTGGGAACGAGTTCGTACCACACCCTAATCTGGGTTGGAGCTGGCAGACCAGAACAATAGATGGTTCCTGGTGGATAAAGGCCCATTATGTAAGCAGGGAGCAGTCACTCTGCAGCATACTCCGTTTCTCATGATAGATTGTGTGTGACTGGATGCTTGACTGACTTGGAGGAATTGGGTAATTCGTTGCAATGGCATTGTGCAACAGAGGCACTGAATAAGCTGAACAAGTAAATACATGCACCCCTGAAGCTACGGTCATCTCTTATATGGTGCAGTTCTACAGGACGACGGACAAGGCAAGAGACCAATAACCATATAAATCCTGACAGGATAATGATCAATTCTGAGCCAATAGTCACTGAATCACATGGGATTATTGTATTTTGGCTAGTATAAAGTGTCTCTGTGATTCATTACAAACTGACAGTTCTAGGAATCTGAATTCAATGTACAATCATTTATTCTTAATGGCAAATATTAATGATACATGAAACTGTTCAGTAGATCAGGTATGCAAGTACATGTTAAAGGTTATCACTAAAACATCTTACACCAATTCATTGTTAAATGTTTTATTAAAACAAACATGTACAGGTGCAGAAAAAGACACTGAATCAAGTATTGTGAACAATTAGACAGTAATATCTTCCAGTTGATAAATATTTATTAATTGGATAACATTAACCACCTAAGTTAGTTGATTCGTTCATTATTATATTTAGTACATGATTATGTATAAATATAAACTCTTTTCCTGCTGTGGGTAAAATGACTCAGCTACCAGCTTGTCTACCCTTATTAGTGCCCCATTTTATCATAGAGCTCCACCTTAATGATGGACTTCCCAACAGTGGACATGGTGGCCCTCAGGTCTACGTGTTGGGCCTTGTACTCCAACCCTGACCCACTGGCCTCTGATCGGACAAACTTGCTGAAGTCCTTCTCCTTGTACATGTGGTTGTACAGTTGCTTGTCGCAGGCGCGTGCCACCTCGAAGACGCCGACCCCCAGCCAGTTCTTGTAGTAGTTGTAGTCGTACGGCACGGAGAACATGATGGCCATGCGTTCTGAGCACACGCGGCTCTGAATGTGGAAAAGGTCGTAGGTCAGGACCCCCACGGCGCCCGTGGCTGTGTCGTCATCCATGATGAAGGAGCACACCTCTGTCTTGGGGGTACGGACGGTGGGCTGGGGTGGGTGGTAGCAGTAACCACTATACATATACACCCTGGGGGGTTAGTAATGGGAATGGGGTGTCATTAAAGTTCAAATGAATTATCTGAACATTCATGTTGCTGATCAAATGCTAAACCTTATAACTGGACTTAAAGTTGTGTGAAAATACACTTTTTAACTTCTACGATCACCGTCCCTCTACTTTTAGTCATTTCACTGTTCCTTTCTTTCTGTCCAGCCACTCTGTGCTGATAGATGGAGTGTGAGTGCTGCTATGGATTCGTAAGCAACACAGAGTGAGCCAGCATGCAGTGTGCAATGAGCCACATTGTGTCACTTCATGATGGATAGGTGGATGTACTCAAAGCCACGTTACACATGAAAACCACCCATCCAAGAGAAGCCTGTCATAAAATATATTTACTCTGAGAAATTCCACCGAAAAGTAACAAACAATCTGGCGATGTACAGCTGGTTTGTTATTTGGCTAATTAATTTATTTTCCAGAGTGGTATACTGTATGTAATGTAAGGAGATTAGAGTATTGAATGCCAACATACTTGGGGTTGATGAGACAGTAACCAGTGGTGACATTGGTGAGCTCTATAGTACAGTTCCTGTTGGTGGTTAGAGTGGCTGAAACGGCCTCTGCGTTCTCTGGCATCTTGGCTGGTCTGAGTGAGTTAGAGAGGGAAAAAAGCTGTCCAGTGGTATTTAGATGTGTGGAAACAGAGTACGTCTGGAGTGTAAAGATAATGACAGCTGAATACATAATATTTCTCTCATGAGAGTAGCTTTGCCAACACAATCAAAATAACATTCATTAAAAATCTCTTTAATTTTCCCTTTCAAACTCGAACCTCAGAACGGTTTGCAGGCAGATGCATGTTTCTAAAAGTCTAGGCAAGGTAGCAAACAAACCGTTCTGATCCCAAATGCATCGCTTGCTAAATATTGTAGCAGGCAGAAGATGTGAATTATGATGAAGACAATGTAAAGATATTCACCTTCTAAGTGCAGAAAACTCCAGTTGTGTCAGGTAGAGGAGAGTAGATTCGTGTTTCCCCAGACTGGTGGAGGAGAGGAGGAATTGGCTGAAGTCACACCTACTCCGATTACACTTTTGCGTGTTCGTGCACAAACACAGGTGTGGCACGGAACACAGAAAATGAGGCATACTTTTGAACGAAGAACAGGAAACACTGCATACCAATGTAATAGTTTTCACTTTTCCTGTATTTGCTGGTGTTCTACTGGCTACTGCTAGTTCTATTACATCAAATACTATGGGAGATATTTTAGATGAAAAATAAAGTGTAAGGGATTTGTGCCAATGAGACTGTTGTAATAAATGCTATCCATACAGCCAGCGCTACAATACTCATAGCACATTCCGTAGTACTGTGTTTTGTGCTCTGACATGATGAGGGAGAACAAATTGAAAACATTGCTGCTGCTGTCACTGCAGGTCTGGGAAAGATGTGGGTTCTGCATCTGTACATATGCATGTACCGACCTGTAACAAATTCCTCACAGCCAGGTACCACCCTATCACAGCAATACATTGTGACACATCCTTGGACACACCCCAGCTTCACAAACCTCTCCCTCACTCACACTTGTCAATGGAAAAAGAAACACACCCTTCTTTAATTGTAAAAACTGAGTGGGGCAATAATTACTCAGCGTTAATTGAGAAACCCAGTGGATACTGGATGTCCAGAACGTCTGTTGGTTATTGGTGGCTGGGAATTACAACTGAATGAACAAGAGCTACAAATGTGTGCTTTGGAAACCCATGTAATTATCTAAGGTTGCATGCATCCCAAATGGCAGCCTATTCCCTATATAGTGAACTACTTTTGACCAGATCCCTATGGGCCCTGGTCAAAAGTAGGGCACTATAAATGGAGTAAGGTGCCATTTGGGACACACTAAATGCTGTGAGATGTGCTGGTGTAATTGGACCGTTGCTGACTGCGGTAACAGTGCTGCCAGATTTCAGACTTCACCAGATGGCGCCAAACATGCATTTACAGTTTGAATGGTCAGCCTTATGGACAAACGGAACTTGCTTTACCAAGGTCGCAATGCTTTCAGAAATGCACCGCTGCTTCTGTGTTGTATTTTGACAATAAACCACACCTACCCCTTTGACCTTTCAATATCAGAAATGAACATTTATTCCTGCACAGATTTTATATAGTACTTTACAGTACAGTAATTTCCTCTGAATTTCATGTTATGGTCAATAACAGTAACTGTGAATCACAGGAGGTTGGTGGCACCTTAATTGGGGAGGACGGGCTTGTGGTAAAGGCTGAAGCGGAATTGGTGGAATGGTATCAAATACCACAAACACATGGTTTCCAGGTGTTTAATGCCATTCCATTTGCTCCATTCCAGCCATTATTACTATCCATCCTCCCCTCAGCAGCTTCCACTGCTGTGAACACAGGACACACAGCAACCTTCAGCCATAAGGACAAGAATAAGGCATTCTTTCTGTATGAATGAGTCAGAATGTTAAATGCATCTTGGTAATTGTGTTTGTGTAAGTGGGATATGTTAATCAAAAATCTCAACCTAATCATATTAGTCATACTATTTACATTCAAAGTCCTCTTTAAACTTACACACCCAAAACTAAAAACCACAACCGGATAAGAGCTGATCACACAATAAACATTCGACAAGATGCAGTGAAAATCCAATAGTCGGTCACAGTAATTGTTATAGTTTACGCCTTGATTGTCTTTTATCTTTGTCGTTGGAGTTCATCCGTGACTGAAGAACTGCATATTACACGATTATTACTCCTGCAATGAAGCTCAAAGTTTTGGAAATGTTGTTGTTCTGTATATAGAACCATTTCTTATTGACCTAACACACCTACTGTATATCAATCTTTGATGAAAGACAATCACGTGCTCTGCTTGGTTGATGGCAAATTGCTATGGAATGTTCTACACATTGCACATTACACACGTTGGGAATAAAATATAGATTGGGGGGAGGGAGGGAGGGGGGAGGGAGGGAGGGAGGGGAGGGAGGGAGGGAGGGAGGGAGGGGGAGGGAGGGAGGGAGGGAGGGGGGAGGGAGGGAGGGAGGGAGGGAGAGATCAATTCACATTTTATTTGTCACATGCGCTGAATACAACTGGTGTAGACTTTACTGAGAAATGCTTGCTTATGAGCCTTTCCCAACAATGCAGAGTTGAAAAATAAGATAATAACAGAAAAGGAATTAAATAAAGTACACAAGAATGGAGCTATATGTAGGGAGTACCAGTACCAGATCAATGTTGAGCTATATACAGGGAGTACCAGGACCAGATCAATGTGGAGCTATATTCAGGGAGTACCAGTACCAGATCAATGTGGAGCTATATACAGGGAGTACCAGTACCAGTTCAATGTGCAGGGGTATGAGGTATTTGAGGTAGATATATACTAGAAGGCAGGGTAAAGTAACTAGGCATCAGGATAGATAAAAATAAGAGTGAAATAAAGAACAAAGAGAGAGAAAGAGGCAGACAGCGAGAGAGGGAGACAGAGAGGGTGACTGAAGCACTCGGACTCCTGACTCACTGTCTGCTGGTTTCCAGACATCGTTTGCTGTCTATGCCAAACTTGTATCTTACCCCATCCCTGATGCACCATATCCAAGACTGATACCATCAGTCACATCCATCTATAGTATATCTGGAATGTCAGACTAGTTTGTCAGGCATTTCCTTTTTTTATAATCTGTCCATTGGTCTGAGTCCAAATGTGAACATTTTGGTTCCAACCACTGTGTCTTTGTGAGACGCAGAGTAGGTGAACGGATGATCTCCGCGTGTGTGGTTCCCACCGTGAAGCATGGAGGAGGTGGTGTGATGGTGTGGGGGTGCTTTGCTGGTGACACTGTCAGTGATTTATTTAGAATTCAAGGCACACTTAACCAGCATGGCTACCACCGCATTCTGCAGCGATACACCATCTCATCTGTTTTGCGCTTAGTGGGGACTATCATTTGTTTTTCAACAGGGCAATGATCCAACACACCTCCTGGCTGTGTAAGGGCTATCTGACCAAGAAGGAGAGTGACAGAGTGCTGCATCAGATGACCTGGCCTCCACAATCACCCGACCTCAACCCAATTGAAATGGTTTGGGATGAGTTGGACCGCAGAATGAAGGAAAGCAGCCAACATGTGCTCAGCATATGTGGGAACTCCTTCAAGACTGTTGGAAACGCATTACAGGTGAAGCTGGTTGAGAGAATGCCAAGAGTGTGCAAAGCTGTCATCAAAGCAGAGGGTGGCTACTTTGAAGTATCTCAAATATAAAATATATTTAGATTTGTTTAACACTTTTTTGGTTACTACAGGATTCCATATCTGTTATTTCATAGTTTTGAAGTCTACAATGTAGAAAATAGTAAAAATAAAGAAAAACCCTTGAATGAGTAGGTGTGTCCAAACTCTTGACTGGTACTGTATATATGCATACAGTGAGGGAAAAAAGTATTTGATCCCCTGCTGATTTTGTACGTTTGCCCACCTCCATGTTTCCACCTCCATGTTTGACGGTGGGGATGGTGTTCTTGGGGTCATAGGCAGCATTCCTCCTCCTCCAAACACGGCGAGTTGAGTTGATGCCAAAGAGCTCCATTTTGGTCTCATCTGACCACAACACTGACCACAACACTCACCCAGTTGTCCTCTGAATCATTCAGATGTTCATTGGCAAACTTCAGACGGGCATGTATATGTGCTTTATTGAGCAGGGCGCTGCATGATTTCAGTCCTTCACGGCGTAGTGTGTTACCAATTGTTTTCTTGGTGACTATGGTCCCAGATGCCTTGAGATTATTGACAAGATCCTCCCGTGTAGTTCTGGGCTGATTCCTCACTGTTCTTATGATCATTGCAACTCCACAAGGTGAGATCTTGCATGGAGCCCCAGGCCGAGGGAGATTGACAGTTCTTTTATGTTTCTTACATTTGCGAATAATGGCACCAACTGTTGTCACCTTCTCACCAAGCTGCTTGGCGATGGTCTTGTAGCCCATTCCAGCCTTGTGTAGGTCTACAATCTTGTCCCTGACATCCTTGGAAAGCTCTTTGGTCTTGGCCATGGCGGAGAGCTTGGAATCTGATTGACTGTTTGCTTCTATGGACAGGTGTCTTTTATACAGGTAACAAGCTGAGATTAGGAGCACTCCCTTTAAGAGTGTGCTCCTAATCTCAGCTCGTTCCCTGTATAAAAGACACCTGGGAGCCAGAAATCTTTCTGATTGAGAGGGAGTCAAATACTTATTTCCCTCATTAAAATGCAAATCAATTTATAACATTTTTGACATGCGTTTTTCTGGATTCTTTTGTTGTTATTCTGTCTCTCACTGTTCATTTAAACCTAGCATTAAAATTATAGACTGATCATTTCTTTGTCAGTGGGAAAATGTACAAAATCAGCAGGGGATCAAATACCTTTTTTCCCTCACTGTACATACATTAAAATACAAAAACACAGTCATGGGTAGCACAAATTAAACATCATCCAGAAGAACAGTTACATTCCTCGACAAATAATTCTCCAGTCAATACTTTAAATTGCCCGAAAGGCACCAGAACATCAAGATTAAATGTATTTGTAATTTTGTTCAAGCAATATGGTGCATAAAAACTAAAATACCATAGGAACCTCAAGAGTTAACCAATCCTGTGAATGGGTTAGGCAACTCAAGTGTCTATACTTCAACAGCAAAGTTTGATAAGACGGAAGTTTATGATGTAGGGCCCACAAAAAGGGAGTAATGTAGAGATCTACGAGTCTTTTAGTGAAGTCCAGCCAACCTTTTGATACAGGATGCAGTGACGAGTATCAAAACTGTCACCTGTAACAAAACAATGGGCACTTTGGTGGTGAGAATCCAAAGGTTTAAGACTATTAGCAGCTGCACTTTGATAAATAATATCACCATAGTCAAGAATAGATAAAAAGGTTGACTGAATCATCTGCTTCCTACTGCTTAGAAAAAGGCACCATCTGTCTCTGTAGAAAAGCCAACTTTAAATCTTAGCTTCTTAACCGGCTCATCTATCTGTTTTTTAAACGTCAAATCCATATTGTCATGACGTGGCCCTCTTTGGGTATTGCGAGTACCCTCCCCCTTCTCTCTCACCAACTCTCTCTTCCCCCTACACCCAGGTTCTGTTATCTCAGGTCGTAAATTCCATGAGGAGACTCTCCTCAGGGCCAGGCAGTATAGAGAGAGAGAGTTTCACAGTAGAACAAAGGAACTTGTTCTACATCACAGAACTTGAGAACTGAACAATATCCATGTTTTGGAGAATGTGTAAACGGTCGGTGGAGAAGCCAGCTATGACCCGGTCCATTTTGTTTTATGATTGTGGAAAGACAATACGGCCACATCAGGAAAGACAATACGGCCACATTACCATAACTCTGTTTATACAGGAGCCTCCGTTATGAGGTTTGCATCTAATTATTGTATAAAATGAATGAGTAAAGATGAAACTATTTGTGAAATTATGTAAGGTGATGTTGAACCATTAATGTGAGAGAATTGTATTCCCTTCAAAGTTTAACTAAGTCATTGGCCCACCCCCGTGAGCACAGACATTGATCTGGCATCATGGGACAGCCCTTTTCTACTGTTCTGAATAAAACCCCCACATGAAGGAATCCTTTTCAGACCATGCCTACCTCGGTCAGCTGAGGGAGCGAAGGTTGAGTAGAGACCACAAAAAAACCTCAGTAGAAGCTAAGGTTGTAATGGTTGTTGAAACTCTGAAAATATTGATACCGACAGAATAAGAGCAAATCTTCGATACTAATTACTAGCCTGCAGCTAGGATTTATGTACCATGGAATGCGAAGACCGACAACCGCCGAAACAATCTATTCTATAAGAACATTTCAGAATGGGACTCTGAAGTATCCATTCTAACCACAAAAGACTCCAGGGAAGGAGAGAGAAGTTCGGATGAACTTTACAACAGAAAGACGGACGATTCCAACAGATATCTCTGACGACACACTGAGCGTAAATATATATTGATTGCAATGATTCCCGAATAAGTGAGCGTTCATGTGCAAAGGATTAGCATTTCAATGAATAATTATCAACTGTGTAGTGACTCTTGTAATTCCCGCCCTTTTCAGTCCACACCCACTTCCCTTTGTGTACCAAGCCGTCATATTGTCTTAGCCCACTAGGGAACCTCCCCTATCATTTCCTTGTAACCATATCTACTGTTTGTTTGTTTATGCATTTCTGTGATTATTTAGTTAGTTATTAAATAAACGATTAAGACAATTGATGCATGGATGATTCATAGTAAAGGCTGGGTTCGCGCAGATAACCAACGATTTACGACATTCAGAATGAGACTAACGTGAGGTAAAGAATAATTCATTAATTAGAAGACTAATTGATCAGATATTAAAATATCTGAAGTTATATTAGGAAAATTATAACTTTGTAATCTGAAGATTTTTCCTTGGTGCCCCGACTTCCTAGTTAATTACATTTACATGATTAGTTTAATCACGTAATAATAATTACAGAGAATTGATTTGATAAAATAACAGTCTTCAATTTAATGATGCCAAAGACACGACAATATCAATCTAAATGCCTAAGTATTCATTTGCGGGAACATGTTCTATTGGAGAACCATGTAATGAGTGAACATATAGTTAATGTGAAACAAGAGTTTAAAAACAACATGTATTTTGTTTTGTCTGTGAACTTCAACTTAGTGCGAACAGTTTCAGTCAGCCTGCCGTTACCTGGCACTTACCAATGACTAAGCATTCAATTTTCAGGAAACGTTCAATCTTTCCTGTGTCTAAACCCTATCTATCTATACTACCCTTGTAATGTAACTTTCCAGTCAGTCAGTGGGCCTACATGTTTAATGGTCCGCCAGTTACACATTGAATGCTTCATTCCAGTATAGAAGAAATGCTAAATTGTCTAATCAACAAGGATTGTGATCCAATGATTGTATGCAAATTCACCATTTCCATATCATATTATGGCTGTGCAGAAGTCGTATAAATGCATAGGTCTCTGTGAATGAACTATTTTGATGAATCCTTCAAGCCATCGGAATAGTCTGTAAAAGGTAAAGGTTCTCAAACATGGGGTAATGGGTGGAGGAGGAGGCGGGAGGAGAGGGGGATTATGTAAACTTCAGCTTGTGATTCATTTTGGCCTGAGACCTATCTCTGGTGATGGCGGTAAAGCGGGGAGAGGAGAGAGAGGAGAGAGAGGAGCGTGCTGATTGATTGCCGCAGGGGGCGCAAGGTTCTGCACGTTACCTTTTTGATGAATAGGCTGTCAGGGCCCGCGAACAACCAAATATGGCCCCGTAAATGAATGTTTAAGTGATTATGCTATAAGTATAAATATTAAACGTCCATTAAGGGGGATTACACTTGGTGCCACTTTGAAAAAGGGATAATAAAAGGATGAGGGGAAGAGGGGGGGGGGTGGGGGGGGGGGGGGGGGGGGACCCTGAACAGTCCAGGTGCATGGCTGCCTGTGTGTTTGTAATTCTCCTCTAACAAATGTTAGAATTCTCAGCAGAGGGGAAAAGTCCTTGACATTAATCTCATTTATTCTGTGTGTGTGTGTGTGTGTTTGCAGACCTGCGTGTGTTTTCAAGAGGGCGAGAAGAGGAGGACTAAAGATAGGGAGGCTTTAACTTGACAGGGCATGCCAGTGCATCCCCCTTCTCAAATTACAGAGCGATTAAAAGCATCCACGGTGGTGCACTTGGAGTGAGAGTGTGAATAAATGCCTGGTTTAAAGATTATTTGTGCTCAGCATGGATTAATTCCCCCTCCAAAGAGAAATCAATAGCGCTGTGCTGTATGAATACATTTGTGTCACTGCCTGCCGAGGGGACAAGGAGAGGAAACCTTGCTCAGGAAATGGGTTTAGACAACACACATCAAAATGACTAAAACCCACAACTTCCAAACGATCAGTGCTGATCCAGGGAGGAAAGCCTGGGCAAGTAAGAAGGCATTGGGAGCAAAACCAGTTCAATATGGAATTTAAAATCATAGGCCCAACTGTCTTCAGTCCATTTAGTGACAGGCATAACAAGACATAACATATTTCAAATCGAATACTAACAGCTCTATTTCACGTCCACATCCCTCCCAATGTGATTTCAATCTGTTAGAACTCAGTAAGAGAAAATTCAAATTGGGAGTTTAGGAATCAGTAACTATTGAAGCTCCTGCATTTGATTTGTCTAAATATGCAAATATATTCAACAAGCATTGTTCAAGTAAGCATATTCCATCTAATGTTTGGCAAGCATCCCCTTTTTTCTCACCCTCCTCCCATATGTGTTTTTCACCCTCATTTGAGTAATGGCTAATCTTTTTCAAATGGGCAAAGATCTTTTCTGCTTAATTATTAACTATGCCAAAACAAAAACAAAAATGCACACACACACTCTCTTTGTCTCTCTCTCAAATATACTGTACACTGGCTCTGCTGGGAGTATCTTTGTTTTTCCATAGTCTATGTAAAAGGACTCAACATCTCTCTCTCTCTCTCTCTCTCTCTCTCTCTCTCTCTCTCTCTCTCTCTCTCTCTCTCTCTCTCTCTCTCTCTCTCTCCTCTCCTCTCCTCTTCCTTGTTGCAAGACCAATACACGACATTATACACTTAGTAATTAGTGGCTTGCGTAGGCCATTTACTGAATTACCTTTAAACACTTACACACGATCTGCATGTAAGCGAAAAGGTTATATTGAATAGTTGCTGTGTATTTCCATATCCTCAGACTGTGCTCTCTCATCCTCACATTGGCTAAATGATGAACGCCAGCTCTCTGTCTGGGACTGATCCTCTGACAGCAAGACAGACAGGAGATCAATACAAATCACTGCCCATACCATCTTTGTTCTGTGCAATGGCTTTTCCTTCTCTTAAATCCCCCCAACCCAACCCATGCCCTGCCACTCAAGTCCCCTCTACAAACACAAGCCGTCCCCTCCCCTCCTTCCAACCCCTCCTCCTCCACTTCGCTCATCCTGCTTTATAAGAAATATAATCCCATTGACCCAAAAGCCGATGGGAAGTGTTGCTCTATAAACAGACTGGTGCTCAATAGGAGGCGCTGAGCACCCCAGGAAGGAAACGACTGCTGTAGTGGATAGGTGTGTTTCTGATGGAGGTAGTGGAGGGGGCTGTGGGTGGGGGGACATCTAGCCTCTGAGAAGTTTGGCATCATTTATCAGTTTGATTGCTTTACTGTCTTGTTGCTATCTGCCACCATCCCTGGCCAACCCCCACTGCCCTTCCTGCACCCGTGACCCCTGTTCCTACGCCATATTCCCTTCGATCACTCCAGGTTCCTCCTGTGCAATTAAGCGGCGGCAGAGGGCGGGTAGATGAAAGGTGTGACATTTTGCTTTTGACTGCAGATGAATTCGGAGCGACGGAAGGGGCGTAAATATGGATTTATTTTCCCTGCGTTCCCACACTACTCCACTTTCCTCACTCCCGCTCTCTGAAGTGATGGGACCTGGCTTGAAGAAAGGGCGACATGTGCCTCAGACTCATCCTAAATCATGAGTTGACAGTTTAAAAGGGCACGATGCAATGGATGTTTTTTTTTTCTTCTGTCTCCATGGTTATTTTTCCCACTGGATGAGCTGGGCTATGTCTTTTGCACCTGTGTGTGTATTTGGTGGAGAGAGTATGTGTTACTTTTTCTCAAAAAGGGTGTGTTTTTCTGTTGTTGAGTGTCTCTCTCCTCCTTGAATCACCCCTAGTTACGGTTCCTTCTGTCTTTATAGTGTCAGTCATAGAGTGCGTGTGATAGCTGTACTGATGGACGGATGCCATTGGTTGAGATGGAGCAGGGCAGCATGAAGACTGTGGGCCCTGAAAAGAGTCTACCCAACCCAAGTCCAATTGTGTCACCTAAACACTAACAAACACATTAATCATCTAATAATTAATGTTTGCTCACACTCAGTCTCAACCCTCTCTTTAGGTCCCCTTAATCTTAAGGATCCGCCCCTTTAAAAAAAAAAAAGTTGCCTAAAATGACATACCCAAATCTAAATCTAACTGTCTCTAGCTCAGGACCTGAAGCAAGGACATGCATATTCTTGATACCATTTGAAAGGAAACACTTTGACATTTGTGGAAATGTTAAATTAATGTAGGAGAATATAACACATTAGATCTGGTAAAAGATAATACAAAGAACACATTGTTTCTGGACCATCATTGAAACGCAAGAGAAAGGCCATAATGTATTAATCCAGCCCAGGCGCAATTTAGATTTTGGCCACTAGAAGGCAGCAGTGTTTGTGAAAAGTGTTAGACTGATCCAATGAACCATTGCATTTCGGTTACATTTTTTTGTATCAAGGATGCCCAAATGTGCCTAATTGCTTTTGATTTTCAAGTTCATTATCTGTGCAGTCTCCTCAAACAATAGCAGGGTATTCTTTCACTGTAATAGCTACTGTAAATTGGACAGTGCAGTTAGATTAACAAGAATTTAAGCTTTCTGCCCATATTAGATATGTCTATGTCCTGGGAATTTGTTGTATTACTTACAACCTCATGCTAATCACATTAGCCTATGTAAGCTCAACCATCCCGCAGGGGACCCACCGATCCTTTAAAGGAAAGGTTTACCCAAAATCCAGAAACTCCCAAGTGATTCCATACATTGAAACTAGTTCAGTGGAGTTTCCCCTCTCTCCCTCTTTCTCTGGAGTGCAGAACTGAGACAGCTGCAGAAATGAGTCACGTGACTCGTGACGTTGCTGATTGCAGGCCTCACTCTGCTCCGCAGTCAGTGATTGTATGATTCACACATCCGCAAACTGTGGACAAATTCATTGTTTTATTGAAAGTGTACAGATGAATATGCTATTTTTGTTAGAAGTACTATCAGTTTTGAGTCAGGAAATGTATACTTTTCCACCTAAAATATTAGCGATTTTTTTATCATTATTTTATGTAGCAGATTGCCACAGCAGCGGAGATGGGTAACAACTGCACATGAGCACTTCGTGGGGGACACCCTGCGACTTAGAAACGGCACCATGATATGCCCTTATATGGAGGTTGGTGTCACATGTTTTTTGGGGGGGTAGAACTAGTGAGGATATTGAAAGATGCAGTATGTAAATGTTGGGGTGACCAGAAAAAAAATCAAATAAATGAGGGTTATAGATCTATCATTCTCATTGAAAGCAAGTCTAAGAAGCGGTAGATCGTGCACTATTTCTACGCTTTCCGTTTCACCTGAAAGACAGCACAGTGGCATTATAGTCCTCTTAAGAAAAACAACCAAGGACATGTCTGACGACGTCAGGAGGAAGAGTAGCCTACTAGAGGGACGTTGACGTTGTCGAACCTTATTTAGTTGAGCCAGACGAGCCTATTCTGACCCCCAAAAAATGTAGGCAAATTGAACTTCAGATGGCAGCCGCCGTTTTAGAAACCCTTCCCCGGGATCAACACAGTCTGGTGGTTGAATGCACAAGACAAGAGATTTAAGTGCCTTTGAACGGGGTATGATACGGTGTAATGGTAAGAACACAATAAGAACACCTCAAACGTCAAGGATCAGGCTACATAAACCCAAATGCTTGCTTTCTCTTCTCAAACACACCTTTGTATTTTGGCACTGTGCCAGCTCCAGTCCATGGAAATACAGTAGAAACAGCTGTATCTTTTAGTACCCTTCAGTTTTCTGTCCCCATCATTTCAGATTGCGTATCTTGTTCATTTGCATCCTCGCTGAAGTGCTTGCTACACACACACACACACACACACACACACGCACACACACACACACACACAGCGATGTAAAGTTCGCTGCAGGAGTTTGTACATCGTATTTACTACTTCTAATTGCTACTAACCATCTTCTGCATCTCTATCTTTTACCGGAAAACTGTGACATTTTGTGTCTTCTTCCCTTTATTTCCTGTATAAAGTGCAGCCAGGGAGCAAACACCAGCCTGCTCTTGCTACCATCTCTTTTTCCACTTTGCATAACTAACTTTACTTATCATAGGGCTAACTATGAACATTCGCACCAGCTCCTTCTCCCAAAAGTAAAATTGTGACATCAAGCTCCATATAAGGACATATCGTGAGCAGGGAGTCCCCCCAGGACGGCGCACACAGTTGTCACCCATCTCCACTGCTGTGGCAATCTGCTACATAAAATACGTATATAAAATAATCACAAATGTTTTAGGTGGGAAGTACACATTTTACTTTTGACAAAAATAGCTAATTTGACCGCTTTCAATAAAATAATGAATTTGTCAAGTTTGCAGATTTGGTAACAACGGAGAAGAGCGAGCCCTGGATCCAACTATGTCACGTATCATATGACCCGTTTTTGCAGCTGTCTCAGTTCTGCAATCCAGGGAGCGAGAAGGGGAGAGGGCAAACGCCACTGAACTAGTTTCAATTCATGGAATCACTTGGGAGTTTCTTGATTTTGGGTAAACTTCTCCTTTAAACTTTGCTTCACACTGAAGTAGAAAGGGTCCTCAACTCTCGAGACCTGCTTTTGAATCACCAGAAGGAGAGGTTAATGGCATAATTATTCTAACAAACGTTTCAATGATATTTAAATGTCATACTTTGGAATATGAGCACAGAAGATACACGCAGTATGAGCCTGTACACATTCAAATGGAAAACCTTTAAGGCATGTTGAAATGCTAGGCCCATTCAGTAATACATCTGTCAAATCTAATTTAATAGAGCACAGTAACCTTCATGGGCTATGCAAACTGCTATCATTTAATAGAAATGTGATTTTCATGTAATTGGGACTGGCGAGTGGTGATCATTCCATCAATGTGATTTTTGTCTTCTTCAGTTCTTGGTTAACCGTCAGTAAGGGGGAAATAATCCCACTTTTCTAATACAGTATAGTAACCAATTCACTTGCCTAATTATCATTTATCGAGTGAAATTAAAATTTGTTTTAAGACACTGCTCTCTATAGTTGCCACAGTATGTCTATTCTTGTTTATCACTTATAGTAATTGCAAATGTATCAGTTGCGTGAAATTGTAGACATGATTGAGATGGTAAGAGAAATGTACCAGAGTATATCTGAAGACAGGGACATTGAATCATTCTCTACCACAACCCCTAACAACATCTATTGTTTATTGATTGCTGATGACCTGGCATCCACGGAGGCTGAAGGTCAAAGTTCCTGCCTTCTCCTTCTCGCCAACGACCCCTTAAACTTCAGAAATCCATCATCACTGTTGACACACCTGCTCAGCTTCAATGAAGCCTGCTTCCCCCCAAAAAACAAAAACAATGCCAGGTGCATGTGTCTAAAAAGAAGAAAAATCTCTCCACTCAAGAAAACTTGAGAAAAGAGGGATGAGTATGATCCCACTCCAACAGAAACAAGCTCATTTTGAGGCAGCCTGTGAACATTGTAGTGTGGGTGCTAAAACGTTTACAGAGCTGCCTGCCATGATTGCCATCCATGGCGATCGAAGCTACTTGAAGAGGACCCTTGAGTGCCTGATTCATTAAGGTGGGTTTTATACAACAAAGGGAGACAGCGATAAATGAAAAATAATTCTGCTCTACCGTGTTTGGACCATAATACAGCTCTCTCTCTCTCTCTCTCTCTCTCTCTCTCTCTCTCTCTCCTCTCTCTCTCTCTCTCTCTCTCTCTCTCTCTCTCTCTCTCTCTCTCTCTCTCTCTCTCCATTGGAGGAGGATGAGGTAGAACCAAAATAGTGGGTGTTAACATCAGAGCCAGACATTGGCCAAACGGAGAGGCAGGCAGGTGCACTGAGCTCCTCTGTCTCTCTGTGGCTCCCTAGCTCAGCTTGCCAGTTCACAGAATGTCAAGTGTGCTCCAAACATGCTGCGTTTAGAGAGCGCAATGACACTCAACCTGCTCAGAGACACAGAGAGGCCCTTGAGTGCTTCTTTCATGTGTGTTTATCCACTGAGCAATTTAATTCCATTGTTTATTTCCTCTTTCAAGCATTTGTAGGTTAGATACTGGCTCTATCCCTGGTGGAGCTTCTCAATATGTAGCTAGTGACTCAATAAAGTCTGGGGTTTATCTTTTGTCTGTCTGAGTGACATTGTGATGTGGCCACAGCCGTCACACTGGCATACCCTACTAAAATCAAATGTCATTTTATTTATTCGTCACATGCTTTGTAAACAACAGGAGCAGACTAACAGCGAAACACTTCCTTATAGGCCCTTGCCAACAATGCAGAGAGAAAGAAAATAGAGAAATAATAGAAAAGTGAAACACGTAATAATAAAATGTATAATTAATAACAAATACACAATGAGTAACGATAACTTGGTACCAGTACCGAGTCGATGTGCAGGAGTACGAGATAATTGAGGTAGATATAGGAATAAAGTGACAGATAGTAAACGGTAGCAGCAGTGTATGTGATGAGTCCAAAAAAGGTAGTGCAAAAAGGTCAGTGCAGATAATCCGGGTAGCTACAGTATTTGGTTAACTATTCAAGTAATTACTTAGCAGTCTCATGACTTGGGGGTAGAAGCTGTTCAGAGTCCTATTGGTTCCAGACCTGGTTCATCGGTACCACTTGCCGTGCGGTAGCAGAGAGAACAGTCTATGACTTGAGTGGCTGAAGTCTTTGACAATTTGTAGGGCCTTCATCTGACACTGCCTGGTATAGAGGTCCTGGATAGCAAGGAGCTCGGCCCCAGTGATGTACAGTATTAGGCTGTACGTACTACCCTCTGATTCGCCTTGCGGTCGGATGCCAAGCAGTTGCAGCCAGTCAAGATGCTCTCAGTGGTGCAGCTGAGGACTTTTGAGGATCTGAGGACCCAAATCTTTTCAGCCTCCTGAGGGGGAAGAGGCGTTGTCGTGCCCTCTTCACGGCTGCGTTAGTGTGTGTGGACCATGATAGATCCTTAGTGATGTGGACACAGAGGAACCTGAAGCTCTAGCATGTATACGGTCAACTTCTCAGAGTACCTGGAGGTGGTGTGGCGGGCCCTGGCAGCTGAGAACCCAGAGTGCCCCCTGCTGGTAAAGAAGGCTTTTGACACCCTACAGGAGCGCATCAAAGACCCCAACAACTACGACAACGTCACCAAAGACTTCAAGTACTACACCCCTCCTCTTTTCCCGCCCTCCCTCCGTCTCTCACAATATAGTCCACTGTCATGAACCGGATCAAAGCCCGTAACAAAAAGGGAGACAAGAGATATATTTAAAAATATATTTAATAACTGAAGTAGCCTTCCCTGTAGCTCAGTTGGTAGAGCATGGTGTTTGCAACGCCAGGGTTGTGGGTTCGTTTCCCACGGGGGGCCAGCACAGGAAAAAAATGTATGAAATGTATGCATTCACCACTGTAAGTCGCTCTGGATAAGAGCGTCTGCTAAATGACTAAAATGTAATGTATATGAATGTTAGATTACATGAACACTCAATGTTGGTCAACATCGGTTTCCCTTCTTTATTGGCTTGATTGCCCAATAGCGGGGGGACAAAGTATCCATCAGACAACGACAGGACCAATCAGGAGCATTGATCCACTAAGGCTCCCAATCAGCAATAATCAGCCCGCTCTTTAGCCCAGAGGATACTAGACTATTGATCTTAACGTAGTCTCTTAACTCTACAAGCATTCTTTTCCATTAGTACTGTGACCTAACAGCACACAGAAACAGTGAGAGAATTGCTCTGGAGAGGGAGAGAGAAAGACAGAGTGAGTGAGTGAGTGAGAGAGACAAAGAGCGAGAGAGAGAGAAAAAGAGAGAGAGTGCAAGAGAGAGAGAGAGAGAGATAAGCAGTGAATAAGCAGCCAGCAATTAAGAGACAGATGACAATTGACTTTCAAGGGAATTCTCTGAGAAAGGGAAGGCGTTGGGAAGTTAAAGGCCAATTAGCCTCTTTCTGATAACTTAGCTTCAAGAGAAGAAGAGAAAGGGTGTAAAAAAAAATACAGTTTGTTAAGGAGATCATTCATAACTTCCATGCAACATACAGAAAGATGTCTGGATTTGTGGATCGTGGATGCTTGTTCTTCCAGAGAGAAAGAGAGATGGAGGGAGATTGTGAGGATGAGATATGGATGGTGGGAAACACAGAGACCATTAAGGCTTTGTCGTTAGTGATGGGTCAGCTGAGGATAATGGTAGATCTGTCTGGATCTATCTACACACAAAAGCAGTTTGAAGACCCAGCCAAAGTCACATTCAGTCTGGCTTTGAGAAAATAGCTGTGACTGTACTGAAAGGCCAAGAGGGGGAAGAGGGTTTCATTCTGTTGAAGCGGTCATCACCACTGAGCTAAAAATATCCCAAGCAGCCAACGTTATATCACCCAAACCATAATGATACAGTTACTGTTGTGTCTAAATGAGATGATTGATTGATCCAGCCATATTAAGTAGCATCAAAGGAAGCTCTTGACATTCTGGAGAGAAACAGTAACATTTATCAATATAACATTGATTGAAATGGGAACATGATACCTATATTGCCTTTGAATGGGCCAAGTGAAGGTACATGAGATTTGTCTTTACTGAATAAGAAAAACTGAATCAATGCCTGTAGCTGGAAAATAAACACTACATTTGATTAACTTATTTCCCCTGATTAGCTTTAATCTCTGCCGAACTTCCCCAAAGGCCCTCTGCTTTAACTGAATGACTTTGGATGTGTAATTGTTTTGGTCACGTTGGGGGGGAAAGTCAGTAAGTGTGTATGTGGGGGTGGATGGGGCTGTCTTGCCAGTGAGAGGAACCTGGGGAATAATCAGATTGATCTGGAGACAGGGAAACTTACAGCCTGTTTCTGTGTTGGCACCTCTGCAGCTGGCAGACCTTAAAATATCTTTGTTTGTGAGAGGTTGAGAAGAGCAACAACAGTGGGTCCCTGATTAAGGTCTCACAGCAACACCCCAGAAGAGAGAGCGAGAGAGAGAGAGAGAGAGAGTGAGAGAGAGAGACGGAGAGACGGAGAGATAGAGATTGTGTTATTTGGCACCTAGGTTCTGACAGCTTGACATTGATGGAGACCTTCGGTTTTGACTGTGTTATTGTCTCCATACAAAATAGTCAAACTAGTCAAAACAAAATAGGACTTTGCCATTAATAGTTCAGTAATGTGCACTGCACATTAGGCAGTAATGAACCAATGCCAAAGCAATAAAAGATGAGAATGCACTTCTCAAATATTCAATCATCATCACCGCCAACACCATGACCAGTGTAGAGAAAGCCCACGCTCTTAAACCAGCTGAGGGATGGGGCTGAAGAAATGCAACCACTGTCAAATTCAAAGACAGAGCTCTGGATGCAAGGACTGACCATCATTGGTATCAACATTATAGTTTGAACCATGTTTTGAGGCTATACAGTATTTGTTTACATTTACATTGTTTACAAACATTGGGGTAAAACAAGCTCATATTCTGGGTTCTGATGGGGTACGACAGTTGAACTAAGCTCATAAGGCATTTTAAAGATTTCTTTCATGAATCAGTGGATATAATGTATACCATTAATTTAGAAGTAAAAAAATGGATGTAGAAATCCCAGAATGCCCCTTTAAGTCTTCCAGTGAGTCTGAATGGGAGATAGGGCGTCAGAGCTGCATGGCCCAGTCCATTCACTCTCCTTCAATTAATGGGCTGCCAGGTGAGAGTTGTGAAGACAAGACGGATGGAGGATACAGATAGGAGTGGGGCCTCTCCTCTCCTCTGCCGTGGCTGACTGGGGAAGGATGCACTCTCTGTGAATTGTCTTCAGGTGTCAACTCCAGACGAGCTACCTGGCTGCAACCCCATCTCCTCTATTCAGGCCTAATAGGCAATCCATCCATCCCCACTATCTCCAGCTCTTGTGACGGGCAGCTAATTAATCACAGTTGTGTGAGTTTTTATTTTATTTGTTTGGTCTCCCTCGGTCTTGTGACCCCCTTCTCCCTCAGAACAATGTTGTCTCCTTTCCTCTATATACCCTAACAAGCAGGGGTTGGAACCAAAATTATTTCCCAATCGTTTCGTTCTGAACAGAAGCATTCTTTTTTTTGTTCCAACCAGCAAAATAAAGTTCCAACCACAAAAAGTTACAGTTTATATTTACATTTACATTTAAGTCATTTAGCAGACGCTCTTATCCAGAGCGACTTACAAATTGGTGCATTCACCTTATGATATCCAGTGGAACAACCACTTTACAATAGTGCATCTAAATCTTTTTTTTTTTGGGGGGGGGGTTAGAAGGATTACTTTATCCTATCTCAGGTATTCCTTAAAGAGGTGGGGTTTCAGGTGTCTCCGGAAGGTGGTGATTGACTCCGCTGTCCTGGCGTTATGAGGGAGCTTGTTCCACCATAGGGGTGCCAGAGCAGCGAACAGTTTTGACTGGGCTGAGCAGGAACTGTGCTTCCTCAGAGGTAGGGGGGCCAGCAGGCCAGAGGTAGATGAGCGCAGTGCCCTCGTTTGGGTGTAGGGACTGATCAGAGCCTGAAGGTACGGAGGTGCCGTTCCCCTCACGGCTCCGTAGGCAAGCACCATGGTCTTGTAGCGGATGCGAGCTTCAACTGGAAGCCAGTGGAGAGAGCGGAGGAGCGGGGTGATGTGAGAGAACTTGGGAAGGTTGAACACCAGATGGGCTGCGGCGTTCTGGATGAGTTGTAGGGGTTTAATGGCACAGGCAGGGAGCCCAGCCAACAGCGAGTTGCAGTAATCCAGACGGGAGATGACAAGTGCCTGGATTAGGACCTGCGCCACTTCCTGAGCATGAACCCACAGGATCGGGTCACCGCCTTGATGCTAGTGGAGAACGACAGGGTGTTGTCCAGGGTCACGGCAAGGTTCTTAGCACTCTGGGAGGAGGACACAATGGAGTTGTCAACCGTGATGGCGAGATCATGGAACGGGCAGTCCTTCCCCGGGAGGAAAAGCAGCTCCGTCTTGCCGAGGTTCAGCTTGAGGTGGTGATCCGTCATCCACACTGATATGTCTGCCAGACATGCAGAGATGCGATTCGCCACCTGGTTATCAGAAGGGGGAAAGGAGAAGATTAATTGTGTGTCGTCTGCATAGCAATGATAGGAGAGACCATGTGAGGATATGACAGAGCCAAGTGACTTGGTGTATAGCGAGAATAGGAGAGGGCCTAGAACAGAGCCCTGGGGGACACCAGTGGTGAGAGCACGTGGTGCGGAGACAGATTCTCGCCACGCCACCTGGTAGGAGCGACCTGTCAGGTAGGACGCAATCCAAGCGTGGGCCGCGCCGGAGATGCCCAACTCGGAGAGGGTGGAGAGGAGGATCTGGTGGTTCACAGTATCAAAGGCAGCAGATAGCTCTAGAAGGATGAGAGCAGAGGAGAGAGAGTTAGCTTTAGCAGTGCGGAGAGCCTCGTGACACAGAGAAGAGCAGTCTCAGTTGAATGACCAGTCTTGAAACCTGACTGATTTGGATCAAGAAGGTCATTCTGAGAGAGATAGCAAGAGAGCTGGCCAAGGACGGCACGTTCAAGAGTTTTGGAGAGAAAAGAAAGAAGGGATACTGGTCTGTAGTTGTTGACATCGGAGCGATCGAGTGTAGGTTTTTTCAGAAGGGGTGCAACTCTCGCTCTCTTGAAGACGGAAGGGACGTAGCCAGCGGTCAAGGATGAGTTGATGAGCGAGGTGAGGTAAGGGAGAAGGTCTCCGGAAATGGTCTGGAGAAGAGAGGAGGGGATAGGGTCAAGCGGGCAGGTTGTTGGGCGGCCTGCCGTCACAAGACGCGAGATTTCATCTGGAGAGAGGGGGGAGAAAGAGGTCAAAGCACAGGGTAGGGCAGTGTGAGCAGGACCAGCGGTGTCGTTTGACTTAACAAACGAGGATCGGATGTCGTCGACCTTCTTTTCAAAATGGTTGACGAATTCATCCGCAGAGAGGGAGGAGGGGGGGGGGGAGGAGGAGGATTCAGGAGGGAGGAGAAGGTGGCAAAGAGCTTCTTAGGGTTAGAGGCAGATGCTTGGAATTTAGAGTGGTAGAAAGTGGCTTTAGCAGCAGAAACAGAAGAGGAAAATGTAGAGAGGAGGGAGTGAAAGGATGCCAGGTCCGCAGGGAGGCGAGTTTTCCTCCATTTCCGCTCGGCTGCCCGGAGGCCTGTTCTGTGAGCTCGCAATGAGTCGTCGAGCCACGGAGCAGGAGGGGAGGACCGAGCCGGCCTGGAGGATAGGGGGCATAGAGAGTCAAAGGATGCAGAAAGGGAGGAGAGGAGAGTTGAGGAGGCAGAATCAGGAGATAGGTTGGAGAAGGTTTGAGCAGAGGGAAGAGATGATAGGATGGAAGAGGAGAGAGTAGCGGGAGAGGGAGAGCGAAGGTTGCGACGGCGCAATACCATCCGAGTAGGGGCAGAGTGAGAAGTGTTGGAGGAGAGCGAGAGGGAAAAGGATACAAGGTAGTGGTCGGAGACTTGGAGGGGTTGCAATGAGATTAGTGGAAGAACAGCATCTAGTAAAGATGAGGTCAAGCGCATTGCCTGCCTTGTGAGTAGGGGGGGAAGGTGAGAGGGTGAGGTCAAAAGAGGAGAGGAGTGGAAAGAAGGAAGCAGAGAGGAATGAGTCAAAGGTAGACGTGGGGAGGTCAAAGTCACCCAGAACTGTGAGAGGTGAGCCATCCTCAGGAAAGGAACATATCAAGGTGTCAAGCTCATTGATGAACTCTCCAAGGGAACCTGGAGGGCGATAAATGATAAGGATGTTAACCTCTATGGGCTAGGTGGGACGCTAGCGTGCCACCCGTGGTGCACTCCATCAACAGCAGGTGCATTTCAAGAGCGGCAAATTTGAATCCAAATAAATGTCAAAATTCAAATTTTTCAAACATACAACTATTTTACACCCTTTGAAAGATAAACATCTCCTTAATCTAACCACGTTTTACGATTTCAAAAAGGTTTTACGGCGAAAGCATAAATTTAGAGTATGTTAGGACAGTACATTTACAAGAGTTGTGTGTAATGTTTTGTCAATTCGAAGACAGGGTAACCAAAACCATAAAACCAGCTAAAATGATGCACTAACCTTTTACAATCTCCATCAGATGACACTCCTAGGACATTATGTTAGACAATGCATGCATTTTTAGTTCTATCAAGTTCATATTTATATCCAAAAACAGCGTTTTACTATGGCATTGATGTTGAGGAAATCGTTTCCCTCCAATAACCGGCAGTCAAGTCAGCACCACAAATTAAATAATTAAAATTAGAAAACATTGGTAAAATATTATATTGTCATTGAAAGAATTATAGATTTACATCTCTTGAACGCAATCAACTTGCCAGATTTAAAAATAACCTTACTGGGAAATCACACTTTGCAATAATCTGAGCACTGCGCCCAGAAAAATACGCGTTGCGATACAGACTAGACGTCATGTTGGGAAGATCTAAAATCGAAAATACTATGTAAATAATCCATTACCTTTGATTCTCTTCATCAGATGTCACTTCCAGGTATCACAGGTCCATAACGAATGTAGTTTTGTTCAAAAAAGCTCATCATTTATGTCCAAAAATCCCTGTCTTGTTAGCACATGATCTAAGCCAGCCGGACTTCTCGTCATGAACGAGGGGAAAAAATATATTTACGTTCGTTCAAACATGTCAAACGTTGTATAGCATAAATCATTAGGGCCTTTTTTAACCAGAACATGAATAATATTCAAGGTGGACGAATGCATACTCTTTTATAACGTATTGGAACGAGGGTACCCAACATGAACTCGCGCGCCAGGTGTCTAATGGGACATCATCGTTCCATGGCTCTTGTTCGGTCAGATCTCCCTCCAGAAGACTCAAAACACTTTGTAAAGGCTGGTGACATCTAGTGGAAGCAATAGGAAGTGCCAAAATATTCCTCAGCCCCTGTGTTTTTCAATGGGATAGGTTTAAAGGTAATACAACACATCAGGTATCCACTTCCTGTCAGAAAATGTCTCAGGGTTTTGCCTGCCAAATGAGTTCTGTTATACTCACAGACACCATTCAAACAGTTTTAGAAACTTTAGAGTGTTTTCTATCCATATATAATAAGTATATGCATATTCTAGTTACTGGGTAGGATTAGTAACCAGATTAAATCGGGTACATTTTTTTTATCCAGACGTGCAAATGCTGCCCCCTAGCCCTAACAGGTTAAGCTTGAAAGGGCTGGTAACTGTGACAGCATGGAATTCAAAGGAGGCGATAGACAGATGGGTCAGGGGAGAAAGAGAGAATGTCCACTTGGGAGAGATGAGGATTCCAGTGCCACCACCCCGCTGGCCAGATGCTCTCGGGGTATGCGAGAACACGTGGGCAGACGAGGAGAGAGCAGTAGGAGTAGCAGTGTTATCTGTGGTAATCCATGTTTCCGTCAGCGCCAAGAAGTTGAGGGACTGGAGGGTAGCATAGGCTGAGATGAACTCTGCCTTGTTGGCCGCAGACCGGCAGTTCCAGAGGCTGCCGGAGACCTGGAACTCCACGTGGGTCGTGCGCGCTGGGACCACCAGGTTAGAGTGGCAGCGGCCACGCGGTGTGAAGCGTTTGTATGGCCTGTGCAGAGGGGAGAGAACAGGGATAGACAGACACATAGTTGACAGGCTACAGAAGAGGCTACGCTAATGCAAAGGAGATTGGAATGACAAGTGGACTACACGTCTCGAATGTTCAGAAAGTTAACCTCTATGGGCTAGGTGGGACGCTAGCGTCCCCCCCGTGGTGCACTCCATCAACAGCAGGTGCATTTCAAGAGCGGCAAATTTGAAACCAAATAAATGTCAAAATTCAAATTTTTCAAACATACAACTATCTTACACCCTTTGAAAGATAAACATCTCCTTAATCTAACCACGTTGTCCGATTTCAAAAAGGTTTTACGGCGAAAGCATAAAGTTAGATTATGTTAGGAGAGTACATTGACAATAGCTGTGTGTAATGTTTTGTCAATTCAAAGACAGGGTCACCAAAACCATAAAACCAGCTAAAATGATGCACTAACCTTTTACAATCTCCATCAGATGACACTCCTAGGACATTATGTTAGACAATGCATGCATTTTTAGTTCTATCAAGTTCATATTTATATCCAAAAACAGCATTTTACTATGGCATTGATGTTGAGGAAATCGTTTCCCTCCAATAACCGGCAGTCAAGTCAGCACCACAAATTAAATAATTAAAATTAGAAAACATTGGTAAAATATTATATTGTCATTTAAAGAATTATAGATTTACATCTCTTGAACGCAATCATCTTGCCAGATTTAAAAATAACCTTACTGGGAAATCACACTTTGCAATAATCTGAGCACTGCGCCCAGAAAAATACGCGTTGCGATACAGACTAGCCGCCATGTTGGGGAGATCTAAAATCGAAAATACTATGTAAATAATCCATTACCTTTGATTCTCTTCATCAGATGTCACTTCCAGGTATCACAGGTCCATAACGAATGTAGTTTTGTTCAAAAAAGCTCATCATTTATTTCCAAAAATCTCCGTCTTGTTAGCACATGATCTAAGCCCGCCGGACTTCACTTCATGAACGAGGGGAAAAAATATATTTACGTTCGTTCAAACATGTCAAACGTTGTATAGCATAAATCATTAGGGCCTTTTTTAACCAGAACATGAATAATATTCAAGGTGGACGAATGCATTCTCTTTTATAACGTATTGGAACGAGGGTACCCAACATGAACTCGCGCGCCAGAGTCTAATCGGCCATCACCGTTCCATGGCTCTTGTTCGGTCAGATCTCACAGTAAAAGACTCAAAACACTTTGTAAAGGCTGGTGACATCTAGTGGAAGCAATAGGAAGTGCCAAAACATTAATCAACCCCTGTGTGTTTCAATGGCATAGGCTTAAAGGTAAGTCAACACATCAGGTATCCACTTCCTGTCAGAAAATGTCTCAGGGTTTTGCCTGCCAAATGAGTTCTGTTATACTCACAGACACCATTCAAACAGTTTTAGAAACTTTAGGGTGTTTTCTATCCATATATAATAAGTATATGCATATTCTAGTTACTGGGTAGGATTAGTAACCAGATTAAATCGGGTACGTTTCTTTATCCAGCCGTGAAAATACTGCCCCCTAGCCCCAACAGGTTAAGCTTACATTGCAAAAATCTTATTGACTAAAATGACTAAAATGATACAGTACTGCTGGCTGGTGAAGTAGGCTAGCTAGCAGTGGCTGCGTTGTTGACTTTGTTTGAAAGTGTAGCTGGCTAGGTAACCTCGATAGTTTCAGTACTACACCTTATCATGATACAAAGGCAACTATGTAGCTAGCTAACATAGCACTCACTAATCAAGACGTTCCTTTGTAATGTATTTAGTTTCTACAATGCTGCTCGTCGGTAATAGTTGGCTAGGTTTGGAAAAATGGCGTCGCGGGGACGAAAATAGCTGGCTAGCTAACCTCGATAATTACTCTAAACTACACAATTATCAAACTATGACAAAGACAACTATGTAGCTAGCTAACACTGCACTAGTCAAATCGTTCCGTTGTAATGTATTAGTTTCTACAGTGCTGCTAGTCGGTAAAGGTTGGCTAGCTAGCAGTGGGTTTGATGATGACTAGGTGTGTTGACTAAGTCTGGAGTCTGGAGAACGGCGTCGCGTCGCGGCGCGGCTGGCTAGCTAACCTCGATAATTACTCTAAACTACACAATTATCTTAGATACAAAGACAGCAAAGACAACTATGTAGCTAGCTAACACTACACTAATCAAGTCGTTCCGTTGTAATGTAATAGTTTCTACAGTGCTGCTAGTCGGTAGAAGTTGGCTAGCTAGCAGTGTTGACTAAGTTAGGAGAACGCGTCGCGGAGGACGAAAATAGCTGGCTAGCTAACCTCGATAATTACTCTAAACTACACAATTATCTTTGATACAAAGACGGCTATGTAGCTAGCTAAAATAAAAATTGCTCAGATCAAACAAATCAAACCGTTGTAATGTAATGAAATGTAATATTACCTGCGGAGCGAAGCGAAGTGCGACTACTCGCTCCAAACTTCCTTTCTGTTCCTTTCTGTTCCTTTTTAAAACTCCGATTTTTTTTTTACAATTAGCTCGACATCACCAAACAGGGCAGATACAGCAGCTTGCTCTGGAGCGAGCAAGCTATTTAAATGAAATGGACAGTGTAGGGCACGAGATGCAACTGACATTTTGATGGTGGGGAGAGAGCGAGAGAGGGTGTAGGCATCTTGTTGTTATGACATGCATTTTCCGAATTAGGCCCACAGGAGGAGCGGCTTCGATGAAGGGACATTGAATGTCTTTGAACTTCAGAGAATTGGCAAAATGTTGGACCAGCTAACAAGCTTGTGTGTGCAGAGTGGCTAAGGCATTAAAATAAAAACACGTGTTTTTGTAGTTAATAAATCCATCTGTACACAGATCCCTCTGCGTACATATTGCACTGTACCCGAATACATCCTATGTAAACATACACTTACAATGTCATGACAGCACTTGCATGTACACTGTATACCTGTATATGTTGCACATGTCCACATTGTTTTGATATAACTAAGCGTGTGTGTGTGTGTGTGTGTGTGTGTGTGTGTGTGTGTGTGTGTGTGTGTGTGTGTGTGTGTGTGTGTGTGTGTGTGTGTGTGTGTGTGTGTGTGTGTGTGTGTGTGTGTGTGTGTGTGTTTGCACATCCACAGAGATAATGATGTTTTGGTCATTGAAGCCATGTCAGTCAAGTGATATTTTCTGAAGAAGCCTGAACCAAGAATCAATAGCCTGATGTTTGTGATTAAATGGGAGTGACACAAAGGGAGAGAGAGAGAGAGAGAGTGAGAGCGTGCGAGTGAAAGAAAGAGATGGGCAGAAGGAAGCTCTGTTAGCTTTAGTATCCACAGTGTAGCAACGTGGTCACATATCATAGCCCTAGAGTCCATAAAGAGTTAATAAACCTTAAATATCAAAGTTACTTTCTCTTCCTCAACACCTCATATTGCAGGAGCCCTCCTGAGCATATCCTTGACAGCCCTTTGATTCATTTCCTCTGGCCTGAAAGACAGGAAATGAATAGAAAGCTTGGATATTGTCAAGCGCTAAATGGAAAAGTGCTTCTTCTCCGCCTCGCTCTGGAGCCTGACGCTGCTGCTCTGGCAGGATCAATGCAGTGAGAGCTGCTTCTCAGTCCCCCTTGGCTGCTGCTCTCCTCTCCTCTCTCACACGACCCTGAGTGGAGACGGATCCCAGAGTGTGTATAATTCATACAATGCCATGATCTGTCTCCGGTCCGCATGGGCATCACCTGAGGAGTGACGTACTCCCTGCAGTCTGTCACTCCTCAGGTCTCTGTGGTGTCACATATATACAGAGCACACACACGCACACACACACACACCACACACACCACACACACACACACACACACACACACACACACACACACACACACACACACACACACACACACACACACACACACACACACACACACACACACACACACACACACACACACACACACACACACACACACACACACACATCTATGTCTTAATATACTTGTGAGGACTTTTTGGGACCAACAATTGATTCCCATTCAAAATCCTAACCCCTAACCTTAACTCTAACCGTAAACCAAGCCCTTTAACAAGTGAGAACCAGCAAAATGTCCTTACTTCTCTGAATTTTAGTTAGTTTGCTATTCTTGTGAGGACTTCTAGTACTCACAAGTATAGTAAAACGTGTATACACACACACACACACACACACACACACACACACACACACACACACACACACACACACACACACACACACACACACACACACACACACACACACACACACACACACACACACACACACACACACACACACACACACACACACACACACACACACACACACACACACACACACACACACACACACACACACATACTTAACTTGTCAGAGGTTCTCTATTAAGACCCTCCATAGCCTAACGTGTCAGAAGCCATAGCACAGTGTGAAACTAGAGTTCTCTCAGAAGATATAAAGAAACAATATAGAATGGATAGGAATGGTTGATGAAGAAGGGACTTAGGTTCATAGAAGGGGTAACTCAAAGCCTCCTTGCCCAGGGAAAGTGTCTGATTCACCAGGTACAAACACAATGCTCCTTCCCTTGTGGGGCTGAGATCAATAGAGATGCCTCTGGAAAGTAACAAAGGACCAAGAGGAGAACAAACACTTCAGGCCTATCCAGAGAAACTCTACAGGATTATAAACACGTCTGAACACGAGTATGAATGGTACTTTGCCTTATAGACACACAGTAAATACAGATTTAATGTGACCTTAATGTACAGTTGAAATCGGAAGTTTACATACACCTTAGCCAAATACATTTAAACTCAGTTTTTCACAATTCCTGACATTTAATCCCAATAACAATTCCCTGTCTTAGGTCAGTTAGGATCACAACTTTATTTTAAGAATGTGAAATGTCAGAATAATAGTAGAGAGAATTACTTATTTCAGCTTTTATTTCTTTCATCACATTCCCAGTGGTTCAGAAGTTTACATACACTCAATTAGTATTTGGTAGCATTGCCTTTAAATTGTTTAACTTGGGTCGAACGTTTCGGGTAGCCTTCCACAAGCTTCACACAATAAGTTGGGTGAATATTGGCCTATTCCTCCCGACAGAGCTGGTGTAACTGAGTCAGGTTTGAAGGCCTCCTTGCTCGCACACTTTTTCAGTTCTACCCACACATTTTCTATAGGATTGAGGTCAGGGCTTTGTGATGGCCACTCCAATACCTTGACTTTGTTGTCCTTAAGCCATTTTGCCACAACTTTGGAAGTATGCTTGGGAAATGGAATACCCATTTGCGACCAAGCTTTAACTTCCTGACTGATGTCTTGAGATGTCGCTTCAATATATCCACATAATTTTCCTTCATCATGATGCCATCTATTTTGTGAAGTGCACCAGTCCCTCCTGCAGCACTGCACCCCCACAACATGATGCTGCCACCCCCCTGCTTCACGGTTGGGATGGTGTTCTTCGTCTTGCAAGCATCCCCCTTTTTCCTCCAAACATAACAATGGTAATTATGGCCTAACAGTTCTATTTTTGTTTCATCAGACCAGAGGACATTTATCCAAAAAGTACAATCTTTGTCCCCATGTGCAGTTGCAAACCCTAGTCTGGCTTTTTTATGGTGGTTTTGGAGCAGTGGCTTCTTCCTTGCTGAGTGGCCTTTCAGGTTATGTCAATATAGGACTCGTTTTACTGTGGATATAGATACTTTTGTACCTGTTTCCTCCAGCATCTTCATAAGGTCCTTTGCTGTTGTTCTGGGATTGATTTGCACTTTTCACACCAAAGTACGTCTCCTTCCTGAGCGGTATGACGGCTGCGTGGTCCTATGGTATTTATACTTATGTACTATTGTTTGTACAGATGAACATGGTACTGTCAGGCATTTGGAAATTGCTCCCAAGGGTGAACCAGACTTGTGGAAGTCTACAATTTTTTTTCTGAGGTCTTGGCTGATTTCTTTAGATTTTCCCATGATGTCAAGCAATGAGGCACTGACTTTGAAGGTTGGCCTTGAAATACATCCATAGGTACACCTCCAATTGACTCAAATGATGTCAATTAGCCTATCAGAAGATTCTAAAGCCATGACATCATTTTCTGGAATTTTCCAAGCTGTTTAAACGCACAGTCAACTTAGTGTATGTAAACTTCTGACCCACTGGAATTGTGATACAACAATTGTATATTTCACTTATAATTCACTGTAAGTCTGTAAACAATTGTTGGAAAATGTACTTGTGTCATACACAAAGTAGATGTCCTAAACGACTTGCCAAAACTATAGTTTGTTAACATGAAATTTGTGGAGTGGTTGAAAAACGAGTTTTAATGACTCCAACCTAAGTGTATGTAAACTTCCGACTACAACTGTATTGCTCTTTAGGGAGACTGCGATGTTATGAAATGACTGAAGGGGTCCATCAGAATGAGAGTAACTGACTTTGGCTGGGTCATAAGAATATCTCTGCTGGACATTACTTCTTGGTCAATGCCTCGTGGTCATTGTGTTTAGCGTGGTCAGTGAACCCTGCATGGTCAGCTGGCTGCTCCGTCAGCTTGGTGCTCCACGGGGGTCACTGTTTCGTGTCTGCTGGTGTTGGTCTTGGCCCAGAAACAGAGGGCCAGAGTCAGCGTGGGGCTGGGCTTCCTGCCAGAGCTGGGATCCAGCTGGGTTTTGGACCCTGGATCGGGTCACTACCAGACATACCCTGCGGGAGAGCAAGGGGAACGTGCAGTCAGTTGAGTTAGCCCAACCTAGTTAATGCTGTACTATAGTAACCATTAGGACAGTATATTACTGTACACAAAACAATTGTAAAAAAACATGTTTTTGAATACTAGTTGTACCTGCCAAAACCAGCACTTTATCTTGACTCACTGCTGTACACAGGGTTTCTGTTTTTTCTTAACATTACAGTAGAAATTGGGCATTCCAAGTCGTGGTGCTCATCTCCTGCCTTAGTCATGGGTTCTGTCTGACTGTTTAAAAAAATCTAACATTTTCAATATCCACTTATCTACTCTGCCCCCAAAATATTTTATTTTGCTTCAGCCTTGGTAGGTTTGGTCAACCTACTGTCGATATAAAATCATGAAAAGATGACTGTCTATGCCATTGTACTGGTCACACCATACTCACACCATACTCACACCATACTCACATCATACTCACACCATACTCTACAGATGATCATACTATCTGTTGACAACAAATACCTGCTAAGGTTACGGTTAGGATTAGGTTCAGAATAAGAGTTAGGGTAAGGGTTAAGATTAGGGTTAGGATAAGGTTCAGAATAAGAGTTAGGGTAAGGGTTAAGATTAGGGTTAGGATAAGGTTCAGAATAAGAGTTAGGGTAAGGGTTAAGATTAGGGTTAGGATAAGGTTCAGAATAAGAGTTAAGGTAAGGGTTAAGATTAGGGTTAGGATAAGGTTCAGAATAAGAGTTAAGGTAAGGGTTAAGATTAGGGTTAGGATAAGGGTTATGGTTAGAACTAGTGTTAGTAGATAGTTAGTTGAAATTGTACTGATAGTCTGTAGATAGTCTATAGAGCATCTATAGATGGACTATCCAAATAAAGTGTTAACCAATACTGTAGTTCAACTTCTTTCAGTAATATTATTATTGTCGCTCAAGGTTGCAAAAGTGAAATTCATTTTTTTTTTAAACACCCAGAAATTCAAACCTCTACACAGCCTTCCCTGACAAAAGCCAGAGTGTGTGTAGGAAGGACGCTTAGAACACACACAGTGGGGACTGTATAGTACTTGCATGACTCAAGCCATGCCTATCTACAATGGCCTGAGTTGTGAACTGAATAGGCTGGTTAAATGTTTGCTGATTGTGTTGAAGACCAAGGGGAAGGAAGAAATAAGGAAAATAAAACAAGTTGACTGCTGTTTGAAATGTTGGATTGGTCGGGTTCGAGGAAGACGGACGAGGTGATTCGGTGCAGCGTTTTGTGTTCCAGCGCTTGACCTAGACAATAGCCTCAGAGATGGCGACCAGAGAGTGAGAGGGTTCTGGGAATGGATGCGGGAAGCATGACAAAGCTTTGCGTAATGATGTCGCTTTCAATTACTAACCTCTGTCAACCCTGTGCACATCGGAGGGCAACTAAGTTCCACCCAGAACAAAGAGAGCTGAGCTTCCCCACCTCCTCCAAGGAATCAATTGAGACAGAGATCAGAATGCCGACTGAGGCAAGGGAAGTGCTCAACTGAATCCAGAATCAAGAGTCACTGTGCTGTGGCCAGGCGATGTGTTCCGACCATCAGGAACTGCTGTGTGTGTGAGTGTGGGAGTTTGTCTGCATGCATAGCTTTCTATGTCCTGTATGTCTGTTTGTGTTTGCGATTGTTTGTGTGTGTGTGTGTGTGTGTGTACTGTATGTGAGAGTATGTGTGTGTATCTTACTGTGGGGATATAAGACAGTTGGCTGTGCCAATGCCTGCTGTTCTGGAGCGGGTCTGACACCAGATTAGAACGATTTCGTGCCGGGATGCTGCCTTAAAAATAGCTTGTGTTCGGCTGTCAATCTGTGTCCGTTAAAACAGTCCAAGAGCTTGTAATGAGTCATGCGGAGTCGCTCGCTCTCGGTCCTGACACACTGCGCACACACAAGCCCAGTGCCGGGGTCAACGCGTGTGGACACAACGTCCCGCATGGAGGAAGGACGACCAAGACCCCTAGCATGTCCGTAGGCCAGAAACACGGCTCGTATTGCCTGTGAGACCAACAACTTTCTCAACGAAACGAATCATCACTGCTCTCACACAATCACCCCACCTGTCAGTTGTTGTGCTATAGCACTTACAAGGAGATGTGAGACAGAGGTTATCATGGAGACACACAGTGAGTTGAATTGATGTTAGGGGGTTCAGTATAGAGTATATGTGGCGCTGTGGATCTTGATGTCAAATCTGTAGACTGGATGAAGTAAAGGTCTGAGCCCCTTCGTGCCCCAGAGTCAGAGGAGTCAACGTCCCCCCTGCTGTTGATGAGCCATATGGCCCTGGAAGATGGAGGTGTGTGCCCGTGTGGCAGCCAGAGCCATGCCATCCCTGTGCTGATTTCTCGTTATCGCAGTATAAATAGAAAGAGAAGACGGAAGAAGCGGCGCATCGTGTCACAGTTGTTTTTGACTTCGGTGTGAGACAGATGGTGCAAATTAATGACAAGGTCTGGAAAAAGACAGACGTAACAACTGCGGCACCGGCAACCAAAAGTGAACAACCCACTTTGTTGTTAACAAAGTGGCACTGTCTATCTGACAGCTTTCATGGGAGCATTAGCTCATCTCACCTCGATCACGTGTCACCCATTTGACTTTTGCCACTTCCGACACGTGACTGGTTGACTCTATACTCTTTGCCTTTTACTTTATTGGCTGTGTGAGCAGAGTGTGTGCTCGTGGCGGTGGCGCGTGGCGTGGGTGGGAGGGAGGAAGCATCGAGGTATCGCCGAGCGGAGCGGCAAGATGCCTGTTGTCCTCTGAGGGGGCTGGCAGGCGAGGCGAGGCGGACACGGAAGAGGCATGGGGGCTAACTGTAAATATAGCTCGGCACTGAAGCTCCCCTCAGCTCCTGGACAGGCGATTCTATTAAATAGCCATGTATTTTCCAGCTCCCGGCTTTATTGCGCCGTTGCTCAGGGATTGAGAGCCCAGGAGGCTCTTCAACATTATTAGCAGCTCGCAGTACATAATCCCAGGGCAGATACTCATCTATCAGCAGCCCAGACAGCCCAGACACAGGGCGAGTCAGAGAGAAGGAGACAGTGGTGAGAAGAGCGAGGGAGACAGACAGACAGACAGACAGACAGACAGACAGACAGACAGACAGACAGACAGACAGACAGACAGACAGACAGACAGACAGACAGACAGACAGACAACAGACAGACAGACAGACAGACAGACAGACAGACAGACAGACAGACAGACAGACAGACAGACAGACAGACAGACAGACAGACAGACAGACAGACAGACAGACAGACAGACAGACAGACAGACAGACAGACAGACAGACAGACAGACAGACAGACAGACGGATGGATGGAGGGACAGACAGACAGACAGACCTTTTTTAAATTAGAGAGGGTTGCATTCAAAAAATGAAAAGTTGACCATTTACTCTGTGTGTCAGCAAATCCATACCAAACCAGCAGTAAATGTTATTTCAACACCGTTATTTTACGAATGGATAGATAGAAGAACAGAAGGACAATGGTAGATGGACATCATATGGTACCCTGTCTTTCCAAAGGTCCTTTGTGTCTCAATAAGCCCCTGCACAGGAGAGCAATGCCACCACACAGACAGACTCTGTTAGCCTCTGCCTGGTTCTAGAAACTTCTACTGGGTAGTTCCAGGTATTGATGGGTTGGTTCTACAGTACCTGGATGTACATAGAGACAAATAAAGGATAGCAGTTGGCTGAAATGTGCATACCCGTGGATCTGGGCCAGGATTTAATCAGATCAGCGTTAACCCTCCTCAGCTGACAAACACATTGCTTTTCATTGAGTGTTGGAGGTATATCTGTGCTAGAGCTGTCAAATCGGTGAGCGGCGTCTCTTTAGGCCATGAAACCACACCCGTCCCTATATCCTAACTGCGTTAGAAGTTCAGAAAGAGAAAGGCTACATAAAAATAATGACTCTCAAATTCAAAATCCTTTAACTTAATAATAAGGATTTGTATCAGCCTAATCAAGGTGTAGAGTACATTCCACATTCCAGTGTTAGAACGTGTAACACGGCCGCAGTGGATTTCTACTAATGTGACTTGGTGATGTCTGCAATAGGTACAGCGACGGGAGCCACTTGTGGATTTGACAGCTCCAATGCAGTTAGAACATCCGAAACCGCCTAAACAAAACCAATGACAAGATATGCGTTTGTCAGTTACTGTAGATTACCGCTGATCTGATTAAACCCTGGCCCGAGTGTCAAGAGGGTTAGCTAAGAGGTGGTACAGTTCGGCCTGCATTGACTCATTTCAGTGTTTATTTTTAGCTATTTTTATACTTCCTGTCATCTGTTTACAAAATGGAGTTGTTTACGTCACATCCCCAGACATTTATCACATTGGCGCTAAAAGCTGATAGAGGGAGTTGCCTTTGTTTGGCAAAGGTTTAATATCTAGCTTACTGGAATTCCAGCCATTTTTTAGCATTATCTTTAGGCTACTGTTGATTTTCATCCTGTTGTGTCTTATCTCTACTAGCTATTGGACATTCAGATCCCTGCCAGATAAATTGGCGTGTGTCGTCATTTCTGTTGTTGCCATGGATCTAACTCGGACATGCAGAGCCTACTTGACAATCTCTAATTAATGGATCCTACGTTGACAGTGTAACAGTTACATTCTAAACTAATCTTGACATATTAAAACGTTCTGCAGTAAGAGCACTGTTGAAAATGTTCTCTAATTGTAATCATTTCCAAGAGATTTGTTAGCCCTACCACCCAGGTTTGATGTGTGTCAGCTGCATGACTAGTGGGTGCGGTAGGGGGTTTATGGGCTGAGGTCACTATACTGTATGTGTATTTGCATGTGCTCTCCACCATGTGTCCCTAGACCCTGCAGGCTACCCCTCCAGCAGCCTGGCACTGCCAACTCTGCGAACTCTGCCAGCCACACTGCTTGGCTTTGGTTGATCACCCCCACTGCAGAGAGACATTGGCTTCTATAAGCTCCTGCTCCACCACACTCCCATCAGCCAATCATCCCCCTCTCTCTCTCTCTCTCTCTCTCCTCATCTCTATCTCCTGGCTGTGACATTTGCCATTTAGAGAAGGGAAGGAGGGTGGACCCTTATCCAAAAACCCCTGACTTTTCCTCCCTCTATCCCTCTCTCCTTCATCACAGACATGTCTGGAGACAGTACAGTATAACTGACACTGGGTAAAAACGAACCCAGCTCGGATGATGTCATCAATATGCACTTCACCGCGTCATGCTGGTTGTTCTGAATGTGAGCTGTTGTTTCAACTCGTGTGTTTGTTTTTCAAATACCCTTTCTCAGTATCCTCACTGCAGAGGAAAATAAATGCCTGCCTTAAAATGTAGAGGTAACTGCTGCTTCACTTCCTGTGATCAGGAGTAAAGGTTAATGCATGTTAATGAATGCTTGCTGAATGTCATGAGGAATGTGTTGCTGCTTCTGTGGGTATTGTACTGTAGTTGCCAGTATGTGCCATTCATACTGATGCTCTAGATCATGTCTGCTGAGACCACTTAATGTTAGAGCATCTCTATCCCCATCGCCTTTATTCATTAATTTATTCATCCCTGTAACACACCTCCCCTCCCCTACGGTCAAGGTCTGCACACAATGGCATACTTTTACCTACAGTAGTACACTACTTTTGAATAGGTTCCACAAGGGCTATGGTCAACATTAGTGCACTATGTAAGCAAATAGTGTCATAGTGCACTACTTTTGTGAGAAAAAAAAAACATTTCAGGGGGTGCTGCAGCACCCTCAGCACCCCTACTTCCTGCGGCTATGAACAGGGTGCCATTTGGGATGCAGACAAGCATTTGTAATAACCAAATAAGTCTGCACCCACAGCCTGTCACATCCTTCTGCCCTCCCATCCCTTTTCCTCTCCACCAATAACAGCAGGGTATTGGTGACACATATGGCCAATTAAAGATGGAAGTGGAGACGATGATCTGAGTTGAAAGCTTCTTCACACGTGGCGGGTGGCCAGACAGCCAGAGGGAGGAGGTGGAGTGGGGAGAAGGGGTGGGTGGTGGTGGCAGGGCCGGCTCCAGGCATAAGCGACATAAGCTGACGCTTAGGGCCCCATGCCGCTAGCGGGCCCTCAACCCCAAAAAAGTTTTATTCGTATTTTTTAGGTACTCAGTCAGCGTCTCAACTTACTGTTTAAATTTTTAATTGTAATTATTTCACCACTATGGCCTGTTTATTGCCTTACCTCCCTAATCTTACTACATTTGCACACACTGTATATAGATTTTTCTATTGTGTTATTGACTGTACGTTTGTTTATTCCATGTGTAACTCTGTGTTGTTGTTTTTGTCGCACTGCTTTGCTTTATCTTGGCCAGGTCGCAGTTGTAAATGAGAACTTGTTCTCAACTGGCGTACCTGGTTAAATAAAGGTGAAATTAAAAATAAAAATTGAGTTTTAATAGTAGGTTAAAGTTCAACATTTGGTTGCGCATCAGCAATTTCTCTTGTTATGTCAGTCACTCAATTAGCCATGTCAGCTAACAACTTTTAGATTGGTAAATTAGTCTAGCCACCTATCATGGCCTAATACTGACCGGTTACGCAATGCAGGGGAACGTGCCCAGGGGCCCTGACCTCCAGGGGACCACCACTGATTTGTTAGTCACTCTCACTTTGATATCATTAACATGGCATAAGTCAAGGAAAAATGTGTATTGCAGGAAATTCACTTTAAAATGTACATTTTCTCTCCACCATCAAGAGGGTCACTAAAATGTTTTGCCCGCTTAGGGCCCCCAAAAGGATAGACACGGCCCTGGGTGGTGGTTAGGTGGGGAGGATGGAGAGAAACTCATCAGTAGCCCTCCTCTCTCCCAGGCAAATCAAAGACAATTTTTTCTTGATCAATACTGTCCCTTAACTTCCCTTTATTGCTCTCCCTAGGGAAACGGGGGCTGGGGCTAGAGGAGGGGGAAGCAATGTTCACTTCATAAATCATGCAGAAAAAAATGTCAGGGGTAATTGTGGTTTTCTAACACCCTTTAAAGGGAGGCAGATTTTATAAGTGGGTTAACATCGCCAGTCGACCCTAATTTCTTCTCATTACACACACAGAGGTATCATCAAGCCTGAAATGTTGCATGGCTACCCTAGGAACCCTGGCCTAATTTCCCACAAACACACACTTACAGAACAGGCTCAAACTCCTACACACAGCACAACACCAGGTCCAAACTCATACACACAGCACAACACCAGGTCCAAACTCCTACACACAGCACAACACCAGGTCCAAACTCATACACACAGCACAACACCAGGTCCAAACTCCTACACACAGCACAACACCAGGTCCAAACTCATACACACAGCACAACACCAGGTCCAAACTCCTACACACAGCACAACACCAGGTCCAAACTCATACACACAGCACAACACCAGGTCCAAACTCATACACACAGCACAACACCAGGTCCAAACTCATACACACAGCACAACACCAGGTCCAAACTCATACACACAGCGCAACACCAAAAGCACATACTGTTAAACATTCGTTTTTTTTAAACTTTAGATTCTGAAACACCTATAACTGTTAAATGTACATACATAAACACATTTTAGTAGAGCGTTTCAGACTCAATTTAGTTCAGACTCAATTTAAAAAACAAATATTCTTCAATCATTGGCTCATTTGCTGTAATGAACTGTGCATGAAGTGGCTTGTTAATATGTGCAGTCTCATCACACACAACTAACCTCTAATGATCTGCACAACTCCAGTGTTCTCCTCAGTACATCCAAACCCCAGTGTTTTCCCAAATAGATGGCACAGATAATTGGAACCATTTAGCGCCCGAAAGTCATTTTCTTTGCAGTTTTTCCCTAATTTCCTTCATTCTCCCTTCCCATATCCTCCCCCCCTCAACTTTTTTGCTATTTTTACTCATGACCTACCAGTAATATTGTGTAAAGCCTGTGTGTCTATGTACGCTGATGACTCAACATCATACACGTCAGCTAGCATAGCAACTTAAATCACTGCAACAGCTAACAAAGAGCTGCAGTCAGTTCTAGAATGGGTGGCAAGTAATAAGCTAGTCCTATTATATAACAAAAACTAAAAGCATTGTATTTGGGACAAATTATTCGCTAAACCCCAAACCTCATCTAAATCTTGTAATCAGTAATATGGCAGTTGAGCAAGTTGAGGAGACTAAACTACTTGGTGAAACCCTAGATTGCAAACTGACATAGTCAAAACATATTGATTCAACAGTAGCGAAGATGGAGAGAGGTCTGTCTGTAATAAAGAGCTGCTCTTATTTCTTGACATCACAATCAACAAAGCAAGTCTTAGTTTTATCACACCTGGACTACTGCCCAGTTATAATGGTCAAGTGCCACAAAAAAGAACACAAGCAAATTCCAGTTGGCTCAAAGCAGAGTAGCACGACTGGCATTAAATGTTCATAGAGGGCCAATATCAATACGGTGTTTGTCAATCTCTACTGGCTCAAAGTTGAGGAGAGATTGACTGCATCAGTACTTGTCTTTGTGAGAGGTATTGATGCGTTGAAAGCACTGAACTCTGCTCAAATAGCTAACACACAGCTCAAACACCTATACATACCCCACAAGACATGCCACCAGGGGTCTCTTCACAGTCCCCAAGTCCAGAACAGACTCTGGGAAATGTGCAGTACTACAAAGAGCCATGACTAAATGGAACTCTCTTCCACATCAAGTAACTCAAGTGAGCAGTAAAATCAGATATAAAAACAGAGAAAACAATACCTCATGGCACAACACGGACTGTGAAGAGACACACAAACACTGTAACCTGTTGAGACTGGTTTTTGTTAGGAATTTTGGATGACTGACGTGCCCAAAGTAATCTGCCTGTTACTCAGGCCCAGAAGCTAGGATATGCATATACTTGGTAGCATTGGATAGAAAACACTCTGAAGTTTCTAAAACTGTTAAAATAATGTCTGTGAGTATAACAGAACTGATATGGCAGGTGAAAACCCGAGGAAAATCCATCCAGATTTTTTTTTTTACAAATAGATAGGACCCAGATTGCAGTTCCTATGGCTTCCACTAGATGTCAACAGTCTTTAGAAAGGGTTTCAGGCATGTTTTTTGAAAAATGAACAAGTAGTTGGAAGAACTCCAAGGTGTCTCTCATTAGAAAAGCGGTCTTGTTGGCACGTGAATGAGGTGCGCTCTTCGTTATTTATCTTCCCTATTCAACATACTATTCTCCGTCTTAAATAATATCATTTATTTAGATATTAGAGTACCTGAGGATTAATTAGAAACATTGTTTGACTTGTTTGGACGAACTTTACTGGTAACTTTTTGGATTCTTTTGTATGCGTGTTGAAAGGGTGGATTACTGAGATCATTGGCGCCAACCAAACAGACCTTTTTGGATATAAAGAAGGACTTCATCGAACAAAATGGCCATTCATTGTGTAGCTGGGACCCTTGGGATTGCAAACAGAGGAAGATCTTCAAAGGTAAGTGATTTATTTAATCGCTATTTGTGATTTTGTGACACCTGTGCTGGTTGAAAAAGTATTTTGGTGTGGGGCGCTGTCCTCAGATAATCGCATGGTATGCTTTCTCCGTAAAGCCTTTTTGATATCTGACAACGCGGTTGGATTAACAAGAAGTTTTAAATGATGTATGACACTTGTATTTTCATGAATGTTTAATATACTGCTCAAAAAATAAAGGGAACACTTAAACAACACATCCTAGATCTGAATGAAAGAAATAATCTTATTAAATACTTTTTTCTTTACATAGTTGAATGTGCTGACAACAAAATCACACAAAAATAATCAATGGAAATCCAATTTATCAACCCATGGAGGTCTGGATTTGGAGTCACACTCAAAATGAAAGTGGAAAACCACACTACAGGCTGATCCAACTTTGATGTAATGTCCTTAAAACAAGTCAAAATGAGGCTCAGTAGTGTGTGTGGCCTCCACGTGCCTGTATGACCTCCCTACAATGCCTGGGCATGCTCCTGATGAGGTGGCGGATGGTCTCCTGAGGGATCTCCTCCCAGACCTGGACTAAAGCATCCGCCAACTCCTGGATAGTCTGTGGTGCAACGTGGCGTTGGTGGATGGAGCGAGACATGATGTCCCAGATGTGCTCAATTGGATTCAGGTCTGGGGAACGGGCGGGCCAGTCCATACCATCAATGCCTTCCTCTTGCAGGAACTGCTGACACACTCCAGCCACATGAGGTCTAGCATTGTCTTGCATTAGGAGGAACCCAGGGCCAGCCGCACCAGTATATGGTCTCACAAGGGGTCTGAGGATCTCATCTCGGTACCTAATGGCAGTCAGGCTACCTCTGGCGAGCACATGGAAGGCTGTGCGGCCCCCCAAAGAAATGCCACCCCACACCATGACTGACCCACCACCAAACCGGTCATGCTGGAGGATGTTGCAGGCAGCAGAACGTTCTCCACGGCATCTCCAGACTGTCACGTCTGTCACATGTGCTCAGTGTGAACCTGCTTTCATCTGTGAAGAGCACAGGGGGCCAGTGGCAAATTTGCCAATCTTGGTGTTCTCTGGCAAATGCCAAACGTCCTGCACGGTGTTGGGCTGTAAGCACAACCCCCACCTGTGGACGTCGGGCCCTCATACCACCCTCTTGGAGTCTGTTTCTGACCGTTTGAGCAGACACATGCACATTTGTGGCCTGCTGGAGGTCATTTTGCAGGGCTCTGGCAGTGCTTCTCCTGCTCCTCCTTGCACAAAGGCGGAGGTAGCGGTCCTGCTGCTGGGTTGTTGCCCTCCTACGGCCTCCTCCACGTCTCCTGATGTACTGGCCTGTCTCCTGGTAGCGCCTCCATGCTCTGCACACTACGCTAACAGACACAGCAAACCTTCTTGCCACAGCTCGCATTGATGTGCCATCCTGGATGAGCTGCACTACCTGAGCCACTTGTGTGGGTTGTAGACTCCGTCTCATGCTACCACTAGAGTGAAAGCACCGCCAGCATTCAAAAGTGACCAAAACATCAGCCAGGAAGCATAGGAACTGAGAAGTGGTCTGTGCTCCCCACCTGCAGAACCACTCCTTTATTGGGGGTGTCTTGCTAATTGCCTATAATTTCTACCTGTTGTCTATTCCATTTGCACAACAGCATGTGAAATGTATTGTCAATCAGTGTTGCTTCCTAAGTGGACAGTTTGATTTCACAGAAGTGTGATTGACTTGGAGTTACATTGTGTCGTTTAAGTGTTCCCTTTATTTTTTTGAGCAGTGTATTACGATTTTTGTATTTTGAATTTCGCGCTCTGCAATTTCACCGGATGTTGTCGTAGGTGTCCCGCTAGGGGTTCACACGCCAAAAGAGGCACATGAACACATTGTAATGTTGTGGTATTGTGGATTTTATATTGTACATTGTAATTTTTATTTATTTTTATTTAACCCTTCTTTTACTTGGTAAGCTGACTGGGAACACATTCTCATTTGCAGCAACGACCTGGGGAATAGTTACAGGGGAGAGGAGGGGGGGATGAATAACAGTGTAATAATGTAATAATATAAACCTGCTTAGACCCCAGGAAGAGTAGCTGCTGCCTTGGCAACAGCTAACGGGGATCCTAATAAATACTAAATATGAAATACAAAAATTCATTAATTGTGTACTTATGTGGAAGAACGTGATATTCCATGAAAACAATGTTTTAAAAAATATTTTTAATTGGCATTCTCATTCTCTGCATCTCCCTCTTGCTCTCTCCCTCTTTCCTCTCATGCATTTCAATTTTCCAATAAGAATTTCCCAGCGTTTCCCTCTCGTATGGTGTTTTGTCACCTCTCTCTCTTTCTCTCTGGATACATTGATTGATTTCTGCTCTCTCTGGGATGATTAATCCCACAGTGGTGGAGGAGAGAATATACAAAGAGCCCGACAGAATCCCCCTGTAATGGATTCACAGTGAGACCCCTCCATTTATACAGCTAATGAGATGTGGTTATAGAGCAGAGGTGAGTGGGACAGTGCTACTATACTGTGTGTGGGGGTGGGGGGGGGGGGGTAACTCACGTCCGTCAGGATCAGAGCGGTTAGCTGCTAAATATCTGTTTAATGATAATGGGAGAGACAGAGAGATGATTAGAGTAAGCGAGGCAAGGCAATATAGCTGTACGTGGGATTTATCTGATCTGAAGAGGGCCCTCAGGAGCTTTGGTGTAGATGGCTGATTAAGGGTATTCTCTCTTGCCATAACATCCAACCATGTATAGTATCCCAGTGTGCACCTCACCTCGTCTCACACCCATGAGTCATTGCTCGTGCCATGCGGCCATGACAACCCCTCCCAAAATCCTTGGATCTGTCATTGAACTAAGACCCCTTTAGGCTGTTGGCAGTATTTCAGCTGGTGATGATGCCTGTCCATTTAGCATGTATCCTTTTACAATTCCAATTGACTTTGTCAGGAGGCATATCAGCAAAAATTTTGGTTGTGGGCTCAATACTAAGAGGGATAGATGGAGAGAGACAGCTGAAGAGATGTTTACTGGGTCTGAGACGTGGCAGCAGCTGCCGACATGTCAGTGTCCCACATACATTACAGTACTCTGGCTGTTTTTGGCAGGTCTGGAGGAACGGGGTTGGAGGAGGCCAGAGGAGAGGACTGCAGGGGAGCTTCTTTCTCGCTGCAGCTGGAGACCAAGCCGAGGGCTTGGGAAGGGGGACTGGGGACTGGGGATGGTGTGGTCCAGTGGAGTGTACTCCCTGCACACTTCTCTGTCCATCTGTGTCACACCCCACAGCGTACAACCTCTATCATCTTCTATCAGAAGTCAGCAGGACAGAACGGCTGCCTAAGCAACCCAGGAGTCCCCTCCCAGTCACAGGAGGAGGGGGAGGGATGGGGGAGGAGAGGGGAGCGAGAAAAGTGGAAGAGAGTGGGGGAGGGATTGGGGAGGAGAAGGGAGAACAGAGAGTTGTGAGGAGAAGGGAAGCGAGGAAGGAGGGGAGGAGAGGGGAGGGGAGGAGGATGGGGGGAAAAGAGAAGGGAGGAGAATAGAGGAGGATGGCGGAGGAGAGAGGGACGGAGAACATAGTCCAGTCCTGTGTAAAAATACATGTAGGACCCACAGGGGGATCAGAGGCCCCAATCACAGCTGGCAGTCAGACATATGTGTTGGGGGGAATGGGAGTCGAGGCTTGCTGCAGCGGGTTACCCCAGGTCACTGCACAAGTGATAGCCCCTTTTCATCAAAGAGTGAACAGTTTAAAGGCCTAGAGAGTAGAACAGATTACAGAGAGTATACACCATCGCTTCATAATGGTCCCTTGTCCATGGCACCAAACTAGCTAGCTCACAGGAACTCAAATGTATGTGTGCAAGTGTGAGCCTTTTCTGTGTTTGTGTGTGTTTGTGTGTGTGTGCGTTTGAGTGCCCGTGTGTGAGAGAGACAGAGAGTCAGTGAGAGAAAGAGAGTGGTAATGAGAATATGCATGTTTTCTAGCATAGTGGACTCAGTAGATTAGTGACAAACTGATAGTGACAGGTCACGAGAAGGCCGGGAAGAAATAGAGGGGCCAGAGGTGTCATCTCTCATCCCTCAACGCTGGGCCTCGCTGGCACAAAACAGAGAAAAGCCTTTTGGTGCCAGTAAGGGCATACAGTTTGTCTGTCCCTAGCCCACCCTCCTTTACAATAGGCAGTCGCTGCGGATCTGTAGGTAACCGCCCAGTTCTGCCCCTGTCCCGCCCCTGTCCCGCCCCTGTCTCGCCCCTGTCCCGCCCCTGTCTCGCCCCTGTCTCGCCCCTGTCCCGCCCCTGTCTCGCCCCTGTCCCGCCCCTGTCCCGCCCCTGTCTCGCCCCTGTCCCGCCCCTGTCTCGCCCCTGTCCCGCCCCTGTCTTGCCACTGTCCCGCCCCTGTCTCGCCCCTGTCCCGCCCCTGTCTTGCCACTGTCCCGCCCCTGCCTCGCCACTGTCCCACCTCCTTGATCCCGCTGGAAAGATCCGTGTCATGTTCCACACACGTTTCTTTGCCGCTGCCTAACGCACACATTTTTGTGGCCACCCTCCCTTCACATTTCTCACTGTCAATCGTGAATTATGTCCATGCAGCATCTGCATGCCAACCAAGGGGGCGTTCGACCAAGGGAGCCACAGAACCGCCACTGACTGTGAGCGAATTTTAGAGCAGATGGTGTTATCAAACTGTAGCATAACTGTGTTTCGTTTCAATCAAATACATATTTTGCTTAGTGGCGTGGGCTGTTGAGTTGTGGCCGCAGGAGAGAAACATTTGAGCATTTGCACAAGCATCCTAAAATCTATTGAGAAATGAGGTGGTGTTTTTTTCTTACAGTAATGTTATAATATGCTGTTATATGTGACCCGATTCAGGGGAGTCGCAAGTCACAACTTCACAGGGGAGCAATTAGAACGTAAAAAATATAAAAAAAATTATCAAAATGCGTAAGTAAAACTATGTGGTTCTGCACAATACAGCGCTCATTTTGGCAGCTATTTTCAATATAGTTTTAGTCACATTTTGGTCATTTCTTCCTTGTTAGTTTTAGTTATTAACAGTCGACTAAAACTCTGGACCATTTTAGTTTAGTTTTAGTCACAGTCATTTTACTCCCATTTTATTGAGTGCATTTGTTTTCTACTATTCCCCCCAAACTGCTGATTTTCAGTATTTTTACTAACCTAATATCGCTGCAGTCAATGCCTATAGTTAGTAAATGTTATCAGTGCTGGTGGTGATAACAACAGTGGACCTTGATTTGGGGTGAGAAGGTTCAGGTTTTTTAATGATCATGGTTTGTAAAGCTCACAGCTGCAGTATATTTTTGGAATAACACCGTTGCTGTGCTTTTGCATGACGATTCAAGGTTAAGTTCTGTGTCTCAGACGTCAACGGTGAAAGCTGAGGTGGAGTTGAAGAAGCTAATTATGGACCATCACTTTGGGGGATGTTTGCCTCTGGAGGAAGTGCAAACCTGGCAGGGGAGTTGTGTTTCTGCTGACTCTTACAACTGCGGCCTGTCAGTGGATATTACGGTTGGTGTGTTTTTGTGAGAGTGTGAATGTTTATGCAATAACGTGTGTTTGTGTGTGTGTGTGTGTGTGTGTGTGTGTGTGTGTGTGTGTGTGTGTGTGTGTGTGTGTGTATGTATGTATGTATGTATGTATGTGTGTATGTGTGTGTGTGTGTGTGTGTGTGTACGTTTAGCTAATAGCACCACCCTATATTTCTTTGCAGTGTGAAGTGTCTCCAGGTACAGAGGCGAGAGAGAAAGAGAGAGAGTTTTCCCCTCAGTGCAGGAACCATTAGTCAGAATGCAGGTGATTTATTGGTTGTCTCCTTGCAGAATTTAAATTAACTGCTGTACAGTGGAGGCAGGGGAGGGAGGGACACAGGGGGGAGGCAGGGTGAGGGAGGTAGGGGGAGGGAGCGACACAATGCTTTTCAGTTGCTCCCATTTGTGCTCTATCGGTCACTCAATCTGACTCCCTCTCTTTTAGTCTCTCTCTCTCGCTCTCTCTCTCTCTCTCTCCCTTCCCTCTCTCTACCACGTCTCTCTCTCTCTCTCTCATGGGAGAAATTAGGGCCGCTTTCTGGCTCCAGGTGTGCCAGTCAGTTGTTCATCTCTCATGAGTCTTTCAGATGACTAAGCAGGATAAATGTACAGCGAGATGGGACTGACTCTCTTTTAGAGACAAAAAGAAGCCAAAAACAAATAGCAAATCAGACAGTACAATAATAAGCCAAGTGTGCAGTAAAAGGCCTTAGACGAAGTACTGAGGCCACCATTACATTGCAGATTATTGATCTATCACAGCACACCTCCCCTTTAAGTTCAAAGTTGTTTAAGTGTGCTGAAGATGAAAGGAATGGGATAGCGGTTCAGGACAGACACTAACAAGGGTTAAGCAGTTAAAGGTTTTCTGAGAATCAGCACTTAAAGTTTACTGAGTATCCCAGTTAAAGGTTTTCTGAGTCTCAGAGCCATTCGCTTGCCACTACTACTGTATGATCTAGCATATACATCAACATATTACATAGTCCTATAAGTATAAATAATAAACGTGCCTCTGCTTGCTGTACCAGTGTTATAGGACATAGTGACTGTAATAATAATCAGAGCACCTCTCATTATATCAAGCTGTGTCCTTTCCCTCCTCTCAGATCCGTATTAATGATGTTCTGTAAGATACACTCCTCTCTGACAGCTAGATGAAGTATAATTGAGGGAGGAGACGTCCACGCCTGGAGAGGAACTCAGATTGCTGATGATGAGTGTGACTCACAGCCATGCACTCCAAGTTCATCAGAATTCTTTCCACATTGCTCATGATTAATCCAGACCACTTCATTACCATAAATACTTAAGGACACAAAGCTTGTGGGTCCTCCCTCCTCCGGCTGGGTAGTCTTTGAGGATTGGCTGGGCAAGAGTCCCAAGGTGCAACACTGTGGTGACATGGTGGGTCTGCCTCACAGCCTAACGAGGAACTGTTCTACAAAAACACTATAATGACATGAATATACCATGTATTCATCAAGGGGGGGGGGGGGGGGGGGGTTATAGGCAATCCAAGACCTATGTGTTAGTGAGTGGGTGGGTATAATTCTTTGAGTGTGCTAGTTTATGTGTTATTATTGTGTCTGTGTGTTGCTGTAGTGTGTGCCTTTGTGTGTGTTTATTGGTGTGTGTGTCTTGCTCTGATATTAGCTGAGAGCTTTCTAGCCGGAGGAGTGCTTTTTCAGCACTTACAATTATCTCAAAGTCTTCCCCCTACTTCCCCCCTCAGCTCCTCAGGCCAAACTGTATGTAGTGATCACGTATCTATTTCCCCTGTGAGTTTCCTCGTCCTTTTGTGTACTTATGAGCTTACTGCTGAACAGTAATAAGGAGCCATGCATTATATAATACTTCAATGATATCAATATTTACATTGCCACGAAGCACTTCATGCTGTTTAATATTTCTGACTAATTTTAGATTCATGCTGTTAAGGTACTTAAGGACAGCGGAGGGCACTTGAGTGCTCAGCTCGGATTGTTGGAGATCTGAAGTCTAGAAGTAAACAGAGCTTGGACTTGCCTCAGTGAAATACACAGCAATACGCCTGTAAGCCTAATAAGTCATTCTCAACATTCAAGTAAAGAAATCTACAGGTCTAAAATCTATGGTAAGAAATCTATGGTTTGCTGGACTTTAACTATTTTAGTTGAGACAGCCCTGACAAAATGAACCTACTTCTAAAATACAGTGATAACCCCCAGGCCATGAGCTAAAATATAAGCTTACTGTATTGTATATTCATGTCTTTATGGTGTTTTCTCAATTCAATTCATATTCACAAGGGAACACCAAGCTATAGTACATGTTAAAAAGGTGATAAATGACAAAGGTTTGGTGAGCTGAAAGGATGGAGGTAGCCTTTTCCCCTCCTCTTCTACCATCCATCCACCTTGTCTCTAGAGAAACACACCACTTCACACCAGACTCCATTCCCATGGGAGGTACAATTCCTCCATGGTTCCTCCAAAACACTCTCGCTATGCTGTGAGCGAAGCCAGGTCACAGTGCACCCTAGCTGCGCTCCTGCTGAGGCTTTGACAGGCCCCTGTCTCCAACGCCTGGATGATGGGAGCCACTCTGGGATTTCTCCCTTGGGTCACATAAAAGAGAGGAAAACAGACAGCTCAAAAGTCTCCCATTTATTTATATATTCTGTCAGTACAAATAGGTTGTTGAGAGCACTCAAAAACTCAACAAAGTAATACTTGTTTTTACCAAAAACTTTGAAAGACATTTCAATCATTGGATACTACACAACACAGGCACAAAAGCCCCATTTATATTTGGTTCTAACATGGATCCTTCGTCCGACGCTTGTCCACATTCTGATTGTGCCCACATTTTCAGAAAGGTGTAGACGATTAAAAGACGCACCGTGATCGGATCTTCCTGGCCACCTCCAGAGGTAGTCAGGCACACAATGTATCTGGATATCTTACAAGTGTAGGCAGATCTGTACAGTGAAACTATTAAAATCGTCACTATCCCGTCCTCTAAAATCATTGACAGGTGGCACTACTGACTTAGCCCTCATTATACCGACTGGGGTCCAATGGTGGTTCATTCAGTTATTCAAATTGTTCATTACTTTTTCAATCAACTTGTTTTTAATACATCTAAATCACTGCTTAGTGTTTCTGTATCATAATAAACATGAGCTAGCGCACACCCAGAAAAAATATTTTGTGTGGAGGTGCTGACTAACAGCAAATAAACTATAAACTATGAAAATAAAGTGAGTCGCACACTGTATATATAAACTCCCAGTAATTTATTGGGTAAATTACCCGGTGAAAAGGTTGGGTAAATTTACCCAATAAATTACTGGGAGATTAAATATGGAGTGTTCAACTCTATTTTTTATAGTTAATAGTGTTTCTGTATCAACATAGGCTTTAAAAAAATGTAAGTCCTTTGGGGTCATTTTGACCCCAGCCAAAAGTAAAATCAAATGTATTTATAAAGCCCTTCTTACATCAGCTGATGTCACAAAGTGCTGTACAGAAACCCAGCCTAAAACCCCAAACAGCAAGCAATGCAGGTGTAGAAGCACGGTGGCTAGGAAAAACTCCATAGAAAGGCCAGAACCTAGGAAGAAACCTAGAGAGGAACCAGGCTTTGAGGGGTGGCCAGTCCTCTTCTGGCTGTGCCGGGTGGAGATTATAACAGAACATGGCCAAGATGTTCAAATGTTCATAGATGACCAGCAGGGTCAAATAATAATAATCACAGTGGTTGTCGAGGGTGCAACTGGTCAGCACCTCAGGAGTAAATGTCAGTTGGCTTTTCATTGCCGATCATTCAGAGTATCTCTACCGCTCCTGCTGTCTCTAGAGAGTTGAAAACAGCAGGTCTGGGACAGGTAGCACGTCCGGTGAACAGGTCAGGGTTCCATAGCCGCAGGCAGAACAGTTGGAGCAGCAGCATGGCCAGGTGGACTGGGGACAGCAAGGAGTCATCAAGCCAGGTAGTCCTGAGGTATGGTCCTAGGGCTCAGGTCCTCCGAGAGAGAGAGAGAGAGAGAGAGAAAGAAAGAAAAACAGAAAAAGAGAGAATCAGAGTGAGCATACTTTAATTCACACAGGACACCGGATAAGACAGGAGAAATACTCCAGATATAACAGGCTGACCCTAGCCCCCCGACATAAACTACTGCAGCATAAATACTGGAGGCTGAATAACACCTACAGTTATTCTATAGTAATGTAAAACTGTAGATAGGACCTTTATTTTCTCAGGAGACAGAAGTTATCCATACCACCATCAGTGATTTTGACTCCCCATGTACTCACCTAAGATTGTACTTTTCTATACCACGTTTGTCTGACTGTGTACAAAACCAAAGTTACCTTATTTTTGGGCATTTAAAAATATGCAATGGTATATGAAAAGTATGCCAATGGTATAAATACTTAATACAACTGCAATACATAACTCAGAAACAGTCTGAATCTACACAGAGCGATGTATTGGTGTGTATTCTACGGAAAATCAATAAATACATTTATTTGACTCCAGGTTTCTCTGGAGATATAATATTAAGTTATACATATCCTCACAGGGTGGAGGGGAACTGTTGAAGGGATTTTGACCAGATAGACAGATCACATGCAGAAATGAAGCGCCTTATATACTCTCCTATGGTTATAACTGGTTATAACAAGGTATGACCATGTACAAAATCAAAATGACCTTACATATAGGCTTAGTTGCAGTCAAAACAGCTCATAAAAGTCTGTCAGGGGTATAATTACTTGGTAGAACTGTAATACAGAAACCATCTACCCTCTAAATGTACACATAGTGCTCGAAAAATCGATTGACACACCGGTGCTTGAATCTAAGTAGCATAATAAAAAAAATCCCCATCAAAACCCTTCCATTTAAGTTTTTGCATTGGATGTGTCTCAATCCACCGCATCCGCCGTTGTCGCACTTCCTCATCTGTGGTGAGAGCTAGAGCGATGTTTGTCAGACCATGAGACATCCAGAAAATTGGTCTTCTCACGAAAACATCTGTAGCTTCCGAACGGTTTGACCTAAAAAGCTATTATGACCACTCTATGGAAAGGGGAGACTCTCACGAACACGGACTCGTCTGAAGATAACCGGTAGCGGTAAAAAAAATTGAAGTATGAAGGTAGTTTTGTGCCTACCCCCCCAAAAATATGTATTTCTTAAATCTTCTAGATATAGGACAAACACTTCTAAACCTTGTATCTTAAAATTCATTTTTTAAATATTTTTTTGTCATTTATGAACGTGTTATTCAATGCGCTTCTCTGGGCTATAGTAGTAAAGGCCAAATTCCAAATGTAATAAAATATATATACAGTGCATTCGTAAAGTATTCAGACCCCTTCCCTTTTTTCACATTTTGTTACGTTACAGCCTTATTTTAAAATTTAAATCATCAATCTATGCACAATACCTCATATTGACAAAGCGAAACAGGTTTTTAGACATTTTAAAAGTATTAAAAAACTAAAAAACATTAACTTATTTACATAAGTATTCAGACCCTTTGCTAAGAGACTCGAAATTGAGCTCAGGTTCATCCTATTTCCATCGATCATCCTTGAGATGTTTCTACAACTTGATGATAAATTGATTGAAGATGATTTGGAAAGGCACACACCTGTCTTTATAAGGTCCCACAGTTGACAGTGCTTGTCAGAGCATAAACCAAGCCATGAGGTCGAAGGAATTGTCCATAGAGGTCCGAGGCAGGATTGTGTCAAGGCACAGATCTGGGGAAGGGTATCAAAAAGTTTCTGCAACATTGAAGGTCCCCAAAAACACAGTGCGCTCTGTCATTCTTAAATGGAAGAAGTTTGGAACAACCAAGACTCTTCCTAGAGCTAGCTGCTCTGACAAACGGAGAAATCGGGGGATAAGGGCCTTGGTCAGGGAGATGACCAAGAACCCAATGGTCACTTTGACAGAGCTCTAGAGTTCATCTGTGGAGATGGGAGAACCTTCCAGAAGGACAACCAATTCTGCAGCACTCCACCAATCAGGCCTTTATGGTAGAGTGGCCAGACGGAAGTCACTCCTCAGTAAAACATCCTGCTTGGAGATTGCCAAAAGGCACCTAAAGGACTCTCAGACCATGAGAAACAAGAATCTCTGGTCTGATGAAACCAAGATTGAACTCTTTGGCCTGAATGCCAAGTGTCACGTCTGGAGGAAACGTTGCACTATCCCTACGGTGAAGCATGGTGGTGGCAGCATCATGCTGTGGGGATGTTTTTCAGCGGCAGGGACTTGGAGACTAGTCAGGATCAAGAGAAAGATGAACGGAGCAAAGTACAGAGAGATCCTTGATGAAAACCTGCTCCAGAGCGCTCAGGACCTCAGACTGGTGCAAATGTTAACCTTCCAACAGGACAACGACCCTAAGCACCCAGCCAAGACAACACAGGAGTGGCTTCGGGACAAGTCTCTGAATGTCCTTGAGTGGCCCAGCCAGAGCCCGGACTTGAACCTGATCAAACATCTCTGGAGAGACCTGAAAATAGCTGTGCAGCGACGCTCCTCATCTAACCTGACAGAGCTTGAGAGGATCTGCAGAAAAGAATGGGAGAAACTCCACAAATACAGGTGTGCCAAGCTTGTAGTGTCATACCCAAGAAGACTCGAGGCTGTAACTGCTGCCAAAGGTGCTTCAACAACGTACTGAGCGAAGGGTTTGAATACTTATGTAAATGTGATATTTCAGTTTTAGTTTTTTTATACATTTGAAAATATTTCTAATAACCTGTTTTTGCTTTGTTTGAACACTTATTGACTCAAGACATTTCAGCTTTCCATTTTTTATTCATTTGGAAAAAAAATCTAAAAACATAATTCAACTTTGATATTATGTATGTAGGCCAATGACACAGAATCTCAATTTAATACATTTTAAATTCACACCACAAAATGTGGAAAAAGTCAAGGGGTGTGAATACTTTCTGAAGTCACTGTATGTGGAATGTACTTTGGAAGAAAAAGAATTAAGGGACAAATGTATATATTTCCGTTCTACATAATATGGAAAATCACTGTAATTTAGCAATTTCGCAGTCTGTTTTGGTCGCTTTATATTTTATTTCAGATAACATAAATATTATTTTGAAAGAATATCTTACAAATAATTTGCATACAGGGTGATACCAGGAAATCTGTTCACAATGCAGTCACAGTGGACGGATAACAGACACACTTTAATACCATGTGTAGAAACATTTCTGAAGATGTGGTCACAATAAGAATGTGGACAAGATAAAGACACATGATGCATGATAGTGCCAGGTATAAACAAGGCTAAACTGGGGATATTGTCTGCTCAAAGAGTGGAGTATTGATCAACACCTTGTGTGTATTTCCTTTCACTCTCCCATGTTCACAATGGTTTCCTTCACTGCAATTTGTTGTGGGAAGGGAAGTGTTGTATAATGTCACAGGCAGACAAATCAAGCCATCACCTTCACAAGATGCTTCACTGTACCAGGTCCACAATGCCTTCCATGGCTCTTATCAAATCTCTTGGTCAGCTGCCATTCCCCTCAAAGCCTAATTCCCATACTTTACCCCAACTCACAATCCAATTCCATTTTCCCTGCCACTACCCCACATGTTCCATTTGCCGGGTATTAGCCATTATGGCCACTAGACTTTGGAACGGTCTGCCACAGGGGGCCAGGCTTGCAGATTCAGTGCCTCTTTTTAAATCCCTGCTGAAGGTACTTTTATGAAGATGATTTGGTAGAACCTTATAATAACTCTATGTAATAAAGCATTTATAATGGATTAGTAAATCATTTATGAATCATTATTCCATTCATCAGATGTTGAATATAGGTCCTTATAAACCATTTACTTAGCTGTATTTTGCATGGCCTCGTCTAAAGTGTGGGCTGTTTATACTTTATAAATACTTGATCTATGTTTTGAGTGACCAGTGTTATTTCTCACAAAAAGATGGACATGCTTCTAGTGCTACAGTCTTTTAACCTCAGACTGTTTTCGCACATGGCTTTGTTTGGTGGCACCTTTAGTGGGTCTTTAAACGTAGTAACTCTTTAAACACCATGGGATAGTTCAACGAAATAATCTATTTGGGTATTTGTTCCGTTAGCTCGTAAGAAGTTCTATAGACTGCTCTTAATCTCTCGTGGACAGATTCTGCGCATAACCCGAAGAATCGGTTGCGACGCCGACATAATGCATAGGATATGGAGTCGTTTTGGAGTTTGTGTTTTCATCACAGACGAACATATCAGGATTGGACGAAGGCAGTGCATTACCTTCGACTGCCTCGCGTGTGAAGTGAAATGACCGGGAGGTTTTGGTGTAAACGTCACTGCCAAGAAACATTTTCAGAATACATGCTTTTATTTTACTCAGTATAGTGTGTCTAAAGGTACACAGCACACTATTACAACAGTGTGACTGTTTTGGAATACAATTTTCTACATATTTTCTTAAACATCTTCTGTATTGTGTCCTTATTGTTTAACCATTCAAGGCTGGTCCTGGCCGGACCAAATCTGAACCAAACATAGACGTCTATGATTGGTTCAGATTTAATCTGGAACAGGTTAAAAACCAACGTCGACGTTGGTCTGTGCTTACTGTGGTGTAGCCTACCATGTCGGGCTGCAAATGAATTTCATGAATGCCCATCCATGTGGTAGGCCCACGGTTTTCATCTGATTGTCAAATAAATCACTTCAGTTACACAAAACACCAAAAAGTGTAATGACACATTTGGCTATTAATGGCTATTTGTTATTTATTTTATTTTTATTTAACCCTTATTTTACCAGGTAAGTTGACTGAGAACACATTCTCATTTACAGTAAACGACCTGGGGAATAGTTACGGGGAGAGGAGACATGCCTATGACATGCGGTAATGATAAAAAGTGGTGGAATAGCCTGTAGTTTTCTTGACATTTTGTCTGAATCATTGTGAATGTGTTACCCTGTCTATATCTGCTACATGATTTATGTTAGATCATTTTTTTGTCGGAATGTTGGTGGAGCGCCACAGCTATGCCTCTCTCCAACAGGGAGGCATGCTGGGAATGGACAAACAAAATATTTTGCACCCCTGACAAAGTGGGCACTGCTTATCACATGGCACAATCAGCCCTCACCTAAAATGCCCATATGGCACTCATTGAGAGAAATTGTTTTTGGGCAGATTTATGTGAGGTTTTAAGTTGTTGGAGGTGTGTCTTGGTCAGTTTAGCTCTTAAAATGTTGCCCTAGTCAATCTGTCGCCATAGGCGTCTGCATAATCCTGCCTAATGAGCGGCCGGCCCTGTTACCATTGATACATAATCTAGGGGCCATTTTGAGACCTTAAGGAGCATCATGTACTGTTGGAATGTTTACTAATGGCATGTCCATCTTTTTGTGAGAAATTACACTGGTCACTCAAAACATTTATAAAGTATTTATAAAGTATAAATAGCCCACCCTTTAGATCAGGCCACACAAAAAACATAACTATTAGTAAATGGTTTATAAGGAACTATGTTACATCTTATGAATGATCTTATGAATCATTATTAAATACTTTAAAAGTTGTTGATAAATCCGTGAATAACTAAAGTGCTAACATTTACAAATGTGGGAGTAATGATTAATAAACGATGAATAAACTATTTACAAATCCATTATAAATGCTTTATTCTAAAGTGCTACATATGCTTTTAATGTATGATTTCAATGTGTTATTTTAATGAGCTATCTTTTTTCATTCTCCTTCCTCCTGTTTTTGTTTCTTTGTTAGTACTTTTATTTTATTATTTTATGACGTGAAGCACTTTGTTACTTGAAAAGCGCTATACAAATAAAGTTATTATTATGATATTAAAACCTTCCTGGTAGATTGAATATAATTCCCCACAATTATGCTCCGCAGGTTGCCAAGCCCTGTCTCACCCTAATCCTTTCCAATCACTAACTTATCCTATATATTACTGCACTGTCTCATTCTATGCAGCCTTTCACTGCTTGGAGAATGTCAACAGAGGCATCCTCCATGGCAGCAACCTCTGGGCGTGGCCAATGACAACAATGTGAGTGACACACCAAGCAGTCCAGCCAGGGAGAGAACCTATGGCTTGGGGACAGTGTGTGTGTGTGTGTGTGTGTGTGTGTGTGTGTGTGTGTGTGTGTGTGTGTGTGTGTGTGTGTGTGTGTGTGTGTGTGTGTGTGTGTGTGTGTGTGTGTGTGTGTGTGTGTGTGTGTGTGTGTGTGTGTGTGTGTGTGTGTGTGTGTGTGTGTGTGTGTGTGTGTGGTGTGTGTGTGTGTGTGTGCACATGTGCGCATGTCTGTGTGTAGGGGGGGTAGGGTAGAGAGAGAATTTGTAACACTGAATCCGTCTATCCATTAAACTCAGGCCAAAGGGTCTGACTCACTAAGGATTTCTGACTGCCATGACCTTGGCTTGCCTGACGACTCAAGCGGAAGTCTTCCGCTGCTCTATCGTTCACTATATATATACTTCAGTCTGAGACTGCCAACATTGAAGTCGTTTGTGGCGACATCAACATGAGGGGTGTTCTACAAAACAATCAGTGATTGGTTAATCTCTAACCATAGTATTAAAGCCAATTCGTCATTGGCTTTAATACTCTTATTGGTTAATCTCTAACCAATAAGAGTATTAAAGCCAATGACGAATTCGCCGCTATACCCATGTGCGTTTTGGCTCTGGCCCAACCCATCGGTTTCTGGCACCAATCAGACAGTCTAGAATGAATATCCATTCTCGAAATCGTTGTGGAGGTACTCAAATCCAGACTCATTGCAGAGAAGAAACCAGCGTCCATGGGCGTGTTGCAGAGTTTGGCCGGAGCAAGGATTTTGGGTAGCCAAGCAAGCCCTAGGCATGACTAAGGAGTAAAAAGGAAATACTAAAAAGCCAAAAATGCATTAAATTGCAGCTGAATCACTTACAGTTGTGAGATGTTTCCACTTTTGAGTGTTATTACTCCCTAGCGTCGTTTTCTTTCGATACATATTGCCATTTACCCGGAGCAATAGCTCTAGCAGTCGTTTAAAAGCAGCAAGGTTTTTAATCAAATATACGACACTACAGAGGACTATGCTGCGCCGGAAAACATCTATGTTCTTGGACGCTACAGTAGTGCACAGTGTCTGTCTGTTGTTATCCCTGTGGGTTAGAAGGTGCATGAGGGAAGAGTTCTGAAGTGGCTGTCCAGAACCCTTTCCAAGTTTATATTCTACAGACTGACCACCTCTTTTGTCTGCACGAAGCACTAGCAGCACCTCTTTGAATATGTATTTAAATGTAGTCAGTAATACTGATATTCAGACGTGTCTGGCGGAGTGGGAGGACTACCAGTGAATCTCCCTATTTTTAGACAGAGAGAAGCCCTCATCGAGAAAGGATATATACGACGAATACAGAGATAGCTGGAATAATATTATTGATTAAGGGTACTATCAATGATAACTCTATCATGATCAAAACTGTGTAGCCCTACGTGCCATGTGACTCACAGAGCAGAACCCCTGGGACAGACAGCAAGGCTTCATGATCTCACACTCTTCTTCACTCAACAGCATGTCACAGCCCCGTGAGTGTCAGTACACTGCATGAAAAATAGTAACATTAATTGGCCCTACCCTGTCTACCCTGGGTCTCTGTATGTCTCTGTCAGGGAAAATGGACTAGACAATAAACAAACACACACTGAGCCATGGCCACGGGGAATGGGATTTAGGGAATGAGGAATGACAAATTATTGTTTTTCTTATTACTGCCTAACAGCGCAGGCTGCAATGAGGGTTTGTTGAGCCTGTGCAAAGCAGGTAAATACTCTCTCATTTGACAGTTAGCTTTAGTGACTGCAGTGGGTATTTAAAGAAACTGTACACTTTATTGAACTAAAGCACCAGGCAGTTGTCTAGACAGCGGTACAGTATTTTGGCTGGATTTGCACAACCTTTGAGTTATTATTGTGCACGGTAGTTTCTATTTCACTCTCCTGAGAAATAACCATTGACAGAAAAGAACCATCCACAGAAGTACTGATCTTTGGTTGTTTACCTTGACTAAACATCTGGATTAGTCATTGCTCGTCTGTTCCTAAGAGCATGTTTCTCTAAAGACCTCATTAAAAAATATATATTTCACCTTTATTTAACCAGGTAGGCAAGTTGAGAACAAGTTCTCATTTACAATTGCGACCTGGCCAAGATAAAGCAAAGCAGTTTGACACATACAACACAGAGTTACACATGGAGTAAAACAAACATACAGTCAATAATACAGTAGAAAAAACAATGTGAGCAAATGAGGTGAGATAAGGGAGGTAAAGGCAAAAAAAGTACATCAAATATAGCAAGTAAAACACTGGAATGGTAGATTTGCAGTGGAAGAAAGTACAAAGTAGAAATAGAAATAATGGGGTGCAAAGGAGCAAAATAAATAAATACAGTAGGGGAAGAGGTAGTTGTTTGGACTAAATTATAGATGGGCTATGTACAGGTGCAGTAATCTGTGAGCTGCTCTGACAGCTGGTGCTTAAAGCTAGTGAGGGAGATAAGTGTTTCCAGTTTCAGAGATTTTTGTAGTTCGTTCCAGTCATTGGCAGCAGAGAACTGGAAGGAGAGGTGGCCGAAGGAGGAATTGGCTTTGGTGGGTGACCAGTGAGATATACCTGCTGGAGCGCGTGCTACAGGTGGGTGCTGCTATGGTGACCAGCAAGCTGAGATAAGGGGGGACTTTACCTAGCAGGGTCTTGTAGATGACCTGGAGCCAGTGGGTTTGGCGATGAGTATGAAGCGAGGGCCAGCCAACGAGAGCGTACAGGTCGCAGTGGTGGGTAGTATATGGGGCTTTGGTGACAAAACGGATGGCACTGTGATAGACTGCATAGAATTTATTGAGTAGGGTATTGGAGGTTATTTTGTAAATGACATCGCCGAAGTCCAGGATCGGTAGGATGGTCAGTTTTACGAGGTTATGTTTGGCAGCATGAGTGAAGGATGCTTTGTTGCGAAATAAGAAGCCAATTATAGATTTAACTTTGGATTGGAGATGTTTGATGTGAGTCTGGAAGGAGAGTTTACAGTCTAACCAGACACCTAGGTATTTGTAGTTGTCCACATATTCTAAGTTAGAACCGTCCAGAGTAGTGATGTTGGACGGGCGGGCAGGTGCAGGCAGCGATCGGTTGAAGAGCATGCATTTAGTTTTACTTGCATTTAAGAGCAGTTGGAGGCCACGGAAGGAGAGTTGTATGGAATTGAAGCTCGTCTGGAGGGTTGTTAACAGGGTCCAAAGAAGGGCCAGAAGTATACAGAATGGTGTCGTCTGCGTAGAGGTGGATCAGAGACTCACCAGCAGCAAGAGCGACATCATTGATGTATACAGAGAAGAGAGTCGGCCCAATAATTGAACCCTGTGGCACCCCCATAGAGACTGCCAGAGGTCCAGACAACAGGCCCTCCGATTTGACACACTGAACTCTATCAGTTGGTGAACCAGGTGAGGCAATCATTAGAGAAACTAAGACTATTGAGTCTGCTGATGAGGATGTGGTGATTGACAGAGTCGAAAGCCTTGGCCAGGTCAATGAATACGGCTGCACAGTATTGTTTCTTATCGATGGCGGTTAAGATATCGTTTAGGACCTTGAGCGTGGCTGAGGTGCACCCATTGCGCATAATGATTCTATTCACAAACATTCAACACGTCCAACTTAAAGGACCCCCCCAGAGGAAGTTGCCACCACTATTTTGACGTACTTTCCTGAGAGGAAATGCACCTTAGGTTCCACCTCGGAAGAATGACGAAGGCTACCTATACGTAGTCACAAAATGGGTGTGGGAATTTCCACGTTGTGTAACGCGGGTCGTACAAAGGGGACCAAGGTGTGGCGTGTGAAGTGCTCATATTTTACTTTAATGAAACACTATATCCAAAAACAACAAAAAAAACTACCGTCAACAGTTCTGTCAGGTACAAGGAACAAAACAGAAAACAACTACCCACAAACAACAGGAAAAAACACCCCTACTAAATATGACATTCAATTAGAGGCAACGAGGAACAGCTGCCTCCAATTGAAGGTCAACCCAATAAACCTCAACATAGAAATAGATAAACTAGAAACTCAAACATAGAAATAGAGAACATAGAACAAACACAAAAACACCCCCTGTCACGCCCTGACCACTCTACCATAGAAATAACAACTTATATTGGTCAGGACGTGACACTTTGAGTTGATAAACATCAACAAATAGGGCACTGACATCTGGCTAATCTTATCTAGCTAGCTAATGTTATCTGTTATTGCTTTTCTTTTACAACACCATATTAAAAAGATTAGCCAGCTGGCTCTATGGCTGATTCTGGAGCTGGATTTGTCATCAAGCATTGATTTAGGGAAAACTTTGTCACAGATGGAAACCACTGGACTATCTTTGACTTCACCATCTATTGTTTTCTCCAAAGTTTTGGCAACGTCCACTGCAGAAATAGTTAGAAAGAACAAGATGAAGCACCGGTAATATCGATAACTATTGAAAGATCGATGATATGCATTTTTCGACATTATAATGGGTAAGCTGCTGGCAGGCTTCGGCTGCGGTTCAGCAAAGCCAAGTCAGCCCGTGCTCATGGTTCTGACAGGGGAAATGAAACGATAGACTACAATGACCTTGCTCATGATCATGCATGTCGCAAACAAAACGTAACTCTATAAGTTACTTGAATTTTCGTTTGCGGGTGCCTTTTCAATATCTGGATAGACACTTCTGGTTTCTAGTTAACGTTACACTAATCAAAGCAGTGGCGCATGTAGTGAAGCAACATTTTTGTGGTCAAAAACATTCATCTTAGGGTGATGGGGAGAGGGGGTTGCAAAATGCTATCATACAACCAATTATACCATTTACAAAAAGGTTATATATGTATATATATTTTTTTTACTACAGACTAGCTAACAAATACATGAAAATTCACCAACTAGCCAATGGATTATGATAATTTTTTTGGTAAAAAAAGTGAAGGTGGAAAAACACAAGTTTACATCCCATATTTGAATTTGTTATATGGTTCCGGCGGCCGAGTGGATACAAGACTGTTTGGCTCATCTCACTCGCAAAGAGGAATAACTTTGCAGCTGTTTTTAATAAACAACGCCATGCTGGTGAGCGGTAACATAAAAAATTCAACCCAGCCCTGAAACGATACCTAGGCTGAAAATAATTTATACATCATATCATAGTAAAATATACCGCATTCACACGGATTTGCACGAAGTGGGGAGTTTGAATTTGTCACGTCAAGCCCAAATATATAATTGTTTGACTAAATTGATGACTTATTGACTTAAATCATCGTGCAACATCATGGGAAAGCTCTGGCCATCGTAAATGCTCTCGCATTAGTAAACAATGCAGTTGATGAAGTCATGGCTGCTCTAGTGCAACACACACCCTGAGGGTACAGTGTTAGTGTTTGTTGTTTTCACTGAAGTTATGCCCCTCGCTCTGTTTCTTCATTCACCTGGATGTGCAGTGTGTTAAAGTGCCACATCAGCAAGTAAAGCAGTGAGGCAGAGCAGGCTTACACACATTAACACACACACATGCACATTTACAACTTTCCATGTCATCTCTGTGCCAACTGTTTTCAGATATTCCTACCCTATCATACACCAACCACCCAGTTCCCTGAAATGCACCCCATCTCTTCCTCCTTCCTTCCTTCCTCCCTTCCACCCCTCCCCTCCTACACCGCCAGCTCGCTGCACTTTGACTTTGTCTCTCTCTCTCCTCTGTGTTGTGAGTCCTCGCAGTGGGAGCCAAGTGACCATGCAGAGACAGCGGTGACTTGTTTCAGCTATGTATGAAAGGAGCCCATTGATAAAACTCAGCCAGGACCCACACAGCACAGCACAGGGGAGTCAATCAGAGAGCCAAACCCAACTGGATAGACGGGAGGACAGTGACTGTGTCTATGTACTGTTCCAAAGATTGGAAAGCTGCCGCGGTCATCCCCCTCTTCAAAGGGGGAGACACTCTAGACCCAAACTGCTACAGACCTATATCTATCCTACCCTGCCTTTCTAAGGTCTTCGAAAGCCAAGTTAACAAACAGATCACCGACCATTTCGAATCCCACCATACCTTCTCCGCTATGCAATCTGGCTTCCGAGCTGGTCATGGGTGCACCTCAGCCACGCTCAAGGTCCTAAACGGTATCATAACCGCCATCGATAAGAGACAATACTGTGCAGGCGTATTCATCGACCTGGCCAAGGCTTTCGACTCTGTCAATCACCACATTCTTATCGGCAGACTCAACAGCCTTGGTTTCTCAAATGACTGCCTCGCCTGGTTCACCAACTACTTCTCTGATAGAGTTCAGTGTGTCAAATTGGAGGGCCTGTCGTCCGGACCTCTGGCAGTCTCTATGGGGGTGCCACAGGGTTCAATTCTCGGGCCGACTCTCTTCTCTGTATATACCAATGATGTCACTCTTGTTGCTGGTGATTCTCTGATCCACCTCTACGCAGACGACACCATTATGTATACTTCTGGCCCTTCTTTGGACACTGTGCTAACTACCCTCCAGGTGAGCTTCAATGCCATACAACTCTCCTTCCGTGGCATCCAACTGCTCTTAAATGCAAGTAAAACTAAATGCATGCTCTTCAACCGATCGCTGCCCGCACCTGCCCGCCCGTCCAGCATCACTACTTTGGACGGTTCTGACTTAGAATATGTGGACAACTACAAATACCTAGGTGTCTGGTTAGACTGTAAACTCTCCTTCCAGACCCACATTAAGCATCTCCAATCCAAAATTAAATCTAGAATCTGCTTCCTACTTCGCAACAAAGCATCCTTCACTCATGTTGCCAAACATACCCTCATAAAACTGACTATCCTACCGATCCTCGACTTCGGGGATGTCATTTACAAAATAGTCTCCAACACTCTACTCAACAAATTGGATGCAGTCTATCACAGTGCCATCCGTTTTGTCACCAAAGTCCCATATACTACCCACCACTGCAACCTGTATGCTCTTGTTAGCTGGCCCTCGCTTCATACTCTTCGCCAAACCTACTGGCTCCAGGTCATCTACAAGTCTTTGCTAGGTAAAGCCCCACCTTATCTCAGTTCACTGGTCACCATAGCAGCACCCACCCGTAGCACGCGCCCCAGCAAGCATCTCACTGGTCACCCCCAAAGCCAATTCCTACTTTGGCAGCCTTTCCTTCCAGTTCTCTGCTGCCAATGACTGGAACGAACTGCAAGAATTGCTGAAGCTGGAGACTCTTATCTCCCTCATGAACTTCAAGCACCAGCTGTCAGAGCAGCTCACAGATCATTGCACCTGTACATAGCCCAGCTGTAAATAGCCCATCCAACTACCTCATCCCCATACTGTATTTATTTATTTTGCTCCTTTGCACCCCAGTATCTCTACTTGCACATTAATCTTCGGCACATCTATCACTCCAGTGTTTAATTGCTATATCGTAATTACCTCGCCACTAAGGCCTATTTATTGCCATACCTCCTTTATCTTACCTCATTTGCACACACTGTATATATACTGCTCAAAAAAATAAAGGGAACACTTAAACAACACAATGTAATTCCAAGTCAATCACACTTCTGTGAAATCAAACTGTCCACTTAGGAAGCAACACTGATTGACAATACATTTCACATGCTGTTGTGCAAATGGAATAGACAACAGGTGGAAATTATAGGCAATTAGCAAGACACCCCCAATAAAGAAGTGGTTCTGCAGGTGGTAACCACAGACCACTTCTCAGTTCCTATGCTTCCTGTCTGATGTTTTGGTCACTTTTGAATGCTGGCGGTGCTTTCACTCTAGTGGTAGCATGAGACGGAGTCTACAACCCACACAAGTGGCTCAGGTAGTGCAGCTCATCCAGGATGGCATTACAATGCGAGCTGTGGCAAGAAGGTTTGCTGTGTCTGTCAGCGTAGTGTCCGGAGCATGGAGGCGCTACCAGGAGACAGGCCAGTACATCAGGAGACGTGGAGGAGGCCGTAGGAGGGCAACAACCCAGCAGCAGGACCGCTACCTCCGCCTTTGTGCAAGGAGGAGCAGGAGAAGCACTGCCAGATCCCTGCAAAATGACCTCCAGCAGGCCATAAATGTGCATGTGTCTGCTCAAACGGTCAGAAACAGACTCCATGAGGGTGGTATGAGGGCCCGATGTCCACAGGTGGGGGTTGTGCTTACAGCCCAACACCGTGCAGGACGTTTGGCATTTGCCAGAGAACACCAAGATTGGCAAATTCGCCACTGGCCCCCTGTGCTCTTCACAGATGAAAGCAGGTTCACACTGAGCACATGTGACAGACGTGACAGTCTGGAGATGCCGTGGAGAACGTTCTGCTGCCTGCAACACAGCCTTCCATGTGCTCGCCAGAGGTAGCCTGACTGCCATTAGGTACCGAGATGAGATCCTCAGACCCCTTGTGAGACCATATGCTGGTGCGGTTGGCCCTGGGTTCCTCCTAATGCAAGACAATGCTAGACCTCATGTGGCTGGAGTGTGTCAGCAGTTCCTGCAAGAGGAAGGCATTGATGGTATGGACTCACACTGAGCACATGTGACAGACGTGACAGTCTGGAGATGCCGTGGAGAACGTTCTGCTGCCTGCAACACAGCCTTCCATGTGCTCGCCAGAGGTAGCCTGACTGCCATTAGGTACCGAGATGAGATCCTCAGACCCCTTGTGAGACCATATGCTGGTGCGGTTGGCCCTGGGTTCCTCCTAATGCAAGACAATGCTAGACCTCATGTGGCTGGAGTGTGTCAGCAGTTCCTGCAAGAGGAAGGCATTGATGGTATGGACTGACCCGCCCGTTCCCCAGACCTGAATCCAATTGAGCACATCTGGGACATCATTTCTCGCTCCATCCACCAACACCACGTTGCACCACAGACTGTCCAGGAGTTGGCGGATGCTTTAGTCCAGGTCTGGGAGGTGATCCCTCAGGAGACCATCCGCCACCTCATCAGGAGCATGCCCAGGCGTTGTAGGGAGGTCATACAGGCACGTGGAGGCCACACACACTACTGAGCCTCATTTTGACTTGTTTTAAGGACATTACATCAAAGTTGGATCAGCCTGTAGTGTGGTTTTCCACTTTAATTTTGAGTGTGACTCCAAATCCAGACCTCCATGGGTTGATAAATTGGATTTCCATTGATTATTTTTGTGTGGTTTTGTTGTCAGCACATTCAACTATGTAAAGAAAAAAGTATTTAATAAGATTATTTCATTCATTCAGATCTAGGATGTGTTATTTTAGTGTTCCCTTTATTTTTTTGAGCAGTGTATATATTTTTTTCTACTGTATTATTGACTGTATGTTTGTTTATTCCATGTGTAACTCTGTGCTGTTGTATGTGTCGAACTGCTTTGCTTTATCTTGGCCAGGTCGCAGTTGTAAATGACAACTTGTTCTCAACTAGCCTACCTGGTTAAATAAAGGTGAAATAAATAAATGAATTTTTTATTTTTATTTCATTGTTTGACCTGGTCCAGTTTTCTCTTAAAATAATCTGACCCTTAACATCTCTTTCTTAGTCCTTTTTTATTTATTTATTTTCTTAGTCCGGTATGTTCAGTCTGTCCTCCCTGTGGACCTCTGAAACTCTCCCTCTCTCTCTCTGAAACACATTTTGAGATCTTTGTTTTTCTTGAGGAGAAAAAACTACAAAGCTGTAGTGCATTGAGCTGTGTTTGGTTGGTTGTGTCTGATGCCTCAGTGGAGACGATCTCCTCTCCTGACCCCAGCCAGCCACGAGTTAAAACATCTCTGAGGAAATGCAGGCCACAGGGCCACGACCAGCATTTCACTCTTTCAATTTTAAAAGCTTTCTGCACCCTCTCCTCCCCCCTCCAAACCCCCCTTTCACAGAAACAAACCGGAAAGCATGTTTCAAACTCTCCCTGAAAACGTCCATTGTCTATTTCAACCTTGATGTTTGTTTTTGTCCGCTATTTTGGCTATTGGCACCTGATCAACATAAGAAACCACTAATCAGCCTCTCACTCACTAAATAACCTTGTTTATAACCACCATCAGTTAAATATCAGGCTTAACTTCTCTCTCACATGGTGCTAGCTGCAGAGCAGTGGGGGGGATTTCAGCACCCCCTTCCACTGAACAGCTCCATAGGATCGGGGGAAGGCTCAACTGAGCTGTGAGCCTCCCGCAATGTTTTTCCTAATTATCTTTTCTAAACCAAGCAGGTCTGATATCTGAAACAATGTCTCTTTGAGGATTGCCAGTTTTTTCAACTGTATTGTATTTATCCTTTTTAACGTGAGAAGTCATATTGAGATTGACATCTATGTTTAAGGGTAATAAAGACTTGGACACGGAGCTAAGTGAATTATCCTCATTGTATTACATGGGGGAGGAGAAGGTGTAACCTTTTAAGTGTTTGTTCCAAAGTCCTAGAGAGTTGTATTACTGCGTAACCCTCAAGGTTCTGTCACTTCAATACAAGACATTTCCTTCCATTCAATGACAAATCAATCCCCATAAAACGGTGACACCGATTTTCATTGGCCATAAAATTTTGTCAGACAGTTATTGTCATGCAAAAGACTGCCGGTCTCACGGTAATTGAACGGTAATTAACATAAACACATCGAGCATCTCCAGGCCTCCACGAATACAAGCCTTTGGAACATCTACATTTAAAAAAAGGAATGAATCAATTTAATACACACCATCACAATAATCCATGATTTATTTTAGTCAGGTCTAAAGAAACATATGAAGAAAATGTATTTCAGAAGAACAGAATATGCGTTACCTACTGTATGTTATCTGGTTATGCTCTATGCATTACATTACATTTACATTACATTTAAGTCATTTAGCAGACGCTCTTATCCAGAGCGACTTACAAATTGGTGCATTCACCTTATGATATCCAGTGGACAACCACTTTACAATAGTGCATCTAAATATTTTAAGGAGGGGGGGGGGGGGGGGGGGGGGGGGGGGTTAGCAGGATTACTTTATCCTATCCTAGGTATTCCTTAAAGAGGTGGGGTTTCAGGTGTCTCCGGAAGGTGTTGATTGACTCCGCTGTCCTGGCGTCGTGAGGGAGCTTGTTCCACCATTGGGGTGCCAGAGCAGCGAACAGTTTTGATTGGGCTGAGCGGGAACTGTGCTTCCTCAGAGGTAGGGGGGCCAGCAGGCCAGAGGTGGATGAACGCAGTGCCCTTGTTTGGGTGTAGGGCCTGATCAGAGCCTGAAGGTATGGAGGTGCCGTTCCCTTCACAGCTCCGTAGGCAATCACCATGGTCTTGTAGCGGATGCGAGCTTCAACTGGAAGCCAGTGGAGAGAGCGGAGGAGCGGGGTGACGTGAGAGAACTTGGGAAGGTTGAACACCAGACGGGCTGCGGCGTTCTGGATGAGTTGTAGGGGTTTAATGGCACAGGCAGGGAGCCGAGCCAACAGCGAGTTGCAGTAATCCAGACGGGAGATGACAAGTGCCTGGATTAGGACCTGCGCCGCTTCCTGTGTGAGGCAGGGTCGTACTCTGCCATAGGATGTAGTCTTGTTTATATAGCTGACAAGATATTATAAATCCCGTGCCATTATTTTATATTACATGATTTTATAGTAAGAAGAATATAATTGAATTTAGCTGAATAAAATAGAAAGGATATTTTTCCCTTTCGGCACGATTGCACATACAGTATGAGAGTAGTGATTATTTGAAACAGGTCCTATATGCTAGATTTAGAATTATTTGGTAACTTTAGTTGTGAATGATACAAACCTTAGAATATCGTAGAAATCAAAACATAAGTGGGCTGCATGATGTGACTATAGGCTATAGTAGCAAAAAGTAGCAAAAAAGCTGTTTCTTGCCTCAGGCTGCATAGTCGATCTCTCATCAAGTCAGTATACAGTAGGCTAGACCAATTATGTACCAAAGACATCTTAAATCATAAAAAAATATAGATATATTCTGCCATGCGTAATATGTGGTAGACTATGTATTGTATAACAGCTCAATCATCATTTTTATTCCGTTTTGTTTTCTCACCACAACAGCCCTAGCGCCCTACTTACTTCCCAACCAACCAATCAAAGCCAATCTACTCCACTGAGATGCCTCAACTCCCACGGCGTCCAACTACTTCTCTCCTGTTCTTTAATTTCTTTCTGCCTCCCTCTCTCCGGCCCGTCTTCCTCTCTCTCGCATCTCTACCTCTGTGTTTGTCCTCTGTGCTGTGAACTGATCTCTGTGGTTAAAGGATGTAGAGATTTGGGGCACTGACGACAGACTCACTGGCAGGTACTGCCGGCAGGTGCCTAAAACAAACAATCCGACTAAGCAAACCCAGAAAGCAATTTAGGTATTGTTTGCTTCCTCATATGGACAAACTCCATGACAATTATAAAGCTTAACACATAGTGGTCAAATATACGCCCGAAAGAGTCAGACACACACCTGGTCTTTTGTGAGTTATCTGGGTTGTGTGTTGAGTCGGTGGATGGACTCACCCCGTAAGATGAATTTGAGAGCCAACTGGTTATGCCATACCGCAGTTGCTGTTTAATGATGATAAAGAGGCAGAAGTGGAATGCTCTAATTGGTGACCAGTCAAGCCTAGTGGTGACAAATGTTCAGGCGTCCTGGTGTGCATTGATCCATCTCAATCTTCCATGAGAGCCCTGTCCAAACCTAGTGCAAACATCGCCAAAGCCCTCCATCTGGATGAGGTTTACATCATGTTTCACAATGCTGGCCTGGCCCTCATCCTCACACGACAACAACAACGGCACAACAACAACAACTTCAAGAAAAGCTGAATAACAGCACTCAAGGATATTAGCCCCAATTGTTTGCTATGAGTAATTCTAATGCGCATCCCTGGTAAAAGCCTAGAAGATTTGTATGACACAGACTCACTCAGCCTTATGTGTTGTGCTAAATAAATCCAGACCTCGTTTAACTGACCTCCTCTACAAAGACACAGTCCATAGGAGGAGAACTGTGTATGTTGACTATTTTCTAATGTTGTCATTTCCCTCCATATTTATCATTCATCACTCTGAAAGATGAAAATGTCAAATGTATGACATCACCACTGCGCAGAGATCTTTCCCCCATCAAACGGGACCCTTAATTGAATAAAACCATGAAATCAATAGCTAAAAAAAGATAGCAATAAGAAACGGTGTCAGCACATTGAGGTGCAGAAGTGTGGTTATTGACAGTGAGAGAGGGCAAAAAGTGGAATACAATAACAGTAAAATGGAGTCAATGTCAATGGCACATTAACCATGGATGGCACCTCCCCATTGTCCTTTGTCCCTGTCATTTGCCCTGAATAAAATCCCCCCCAGGAGGAGGCTGTCTGCCAGGAAAGACAAGAAAGTGATGCCCCCCCCCCAACCCATCCAACCGTAGATTTAGGATTTGTGTTACTAGTATGTACAGTATGTGCTGTTGGCTCATGTGTTGGTATTTAGCATTAGCCTTCTTAATAAACACCACATACATTTTAATTCTTTACAGTCTAAGACGCTGGGGGAGGGGGGAGGGGTGCTAAGCTGACATTGAATTGTTTTAAGATGGTCATACTATGGATCATTTAGCTATTTGATTTGGAATTTTAGGACCCCTTTAGGTACAGTATAAAACAAAATATATATATCAAAAATGATTTGATAAAATATTGATTTTGGTCTTTACTACTAAAGCCCATAGAAACGCATTGAATAACACATTCATAAATGGCAAAAAGTACAGTCAACATATAAATCATAAGAAACAAGGTTTTGAAGTGTCTGTCCTATATCTAGGAGATATTTGTGCCTATATTTGTGCCTTCATACTTCCATGAGTTTTTTTTATCCAGTACTGGTTACCTTCAGATGAGTCCCGTGACACTTGTTCGCAAGAGTCTCTCCTTTCTATAGATTGGTCATAATAGTTTTGTAGGTTTTTTCATCAATCTTCTCTTATGTGTAAAAAACTGGGTAATAATTACGTTTTGTTTCTGTGTGTGTGTGTGTGTGTGTGTGTGTGTGTGTGTGTGTGTGTGTGTGTGTGTGTGTGTGTGTGTGTGTGTGTGTGTGTGTGTGTGTGTGTGTGTGTGTGTGTGTGTGTGTGGATACGCCAGATAGAAAGTGTAAAAAGCATATACATTCCTGGCACCTTCAGGAAAATGCAGCTCCCTTTCCCTGTGCTCCATCTTTATTTTTAGAGGCTGGAGGCTGATGAGAGAGAGAAGGAGAGAAAGAGAGAAACAGTATCAAAAGTGGAAGAAGTGAGAGAGAGAGAGAGAGAGAGAGAGAGAGAGAGAGAGCGAAAGCATCAAAAGTGGTAGGAAGGAGTGAGGAGTCAGGGTAAGAGAGTAGAGAGGGAGAAGGAGAGAGGGAGGGAGCGTGTGTTGGCTCCTCACTGGCTCAGAGGGAGTGTAGTGTGGTAGAAAGTAATGTGATGTGATGAGAGCCATTCTGAGTGAGACAGAGAGGGAGAGGGGACAGTGTGGGGCTCCCTCCTCCCCCTACGTGTAACCACGCCAACCAGGAGAGGGGAGGAGGAGAGGGGAGGAGGAGAGGGGAGGATGAGTGGAGGGGGGGCTCCACTGCTACTGCCATATAAAAAGCTAAGCCTGAGAATCCGTCACCACAAACACACCACACGCACGCACGCGGACTCTATGACTACTCTCTCCGTCTCTCTTTCTCACACTCACTCTCTGTTTCGTCCTCTTATCATTCCTCTTGTTTCTCTCTAACACTCCTCCTCCTGAGTGTTCCTTCCTTTGCATCCTCTTTCTTTCTCCTTTTTCATGCCAAGAGTTTGGGACTAAATTCTGTATGTCGGCTCGTGTGTGCTCCCTATGTGCGTCAGTGTGCACGCTGGTGAGCGAGAGTATACGGGAACTACCTCTGTGTGAGTGAAAGCAGCGAGGCGTATCAGTGAGTGTATGTGGGTCTCTCTCTTACCCTCACACACTCGCCGCTCCTCCTCCTACTCTACTTGGGATCCCCGTGTCCCTTTCCTCGGTGGCAGGCTCCCCACACCCAGCAGTCACCATTTCCGCCCCAGGGAGAGCCACGCTGGCAGCACAGCCCCTTCCCCGACTCAGCATCGGGAGGAAGACCCTGGTGGCGGCTGCCGTCGGGGTCATGCTGGTCCTGGTGCTGGTGGTCCTCATCCCCGTCCTGGTCAGCTCCGTGGGCACCGACACCAGCCACTTTGAAATGCTTGGTACCTGCCGCATGGTGTGCGACCCCTACCTGAACAAGGGCACAACGGCCAGCAGCACCAGCTCCAGTGGCATCCAGGCGGAGGCCGAGGCCCTCAGCGACAACAGCAACATGCCCTCCACGCTGGTGCAGGGCCCCCAGGGCAAGCAAGGCAGGCCAGGTAAACCTGGACTCCCGGGACCGCCTGGAGAGCCAGGGCCACCGGGGCCAGTGGGACCCCCTGGAGACCGAGGGTCTGGAGGGAGGACTGGGATTTTGGGGTTGGGGGGAAACGGAGCTATCAGCACAGCCACCTACAGCACAGTGCCCCGGGTGGCCTTTTACGCAGGGCTTAAGAACCCCCATGAAGGCTATGAGATCCTCAAGTTTGACGACGTGGTCACCAACTTGGGAAACAACTACGACGGCATCTCAGGCAAGTTCATCTGCAGCATCCCTGGCACCTACTTCTTCATCTACCATGTGCTGATGAGAGGAGGGGATGGGACCAGTATGTGGGCAGACCTCTGCAAAAACGAACAGGTGAGTCAACTCACTTCTCCAAGTTTCACTTTTCCAAGTCTTATACTGCTCAGCCACTCAGCATAGAGGGATCTTATACATACTACCACTCACTGCTTACTGCTCTTTTTAATTAGCACTCCAATGGTTTCTCTGCTACAGACTCAGGTTCCTTCTAAATTACAGATATCTCACCTTATCCCTTGATACTCTGTTGTGCTCGCTCTCCCTCCCCCTCTCTCTTCCTATCGCTGGGTGTCACCTGATGTCACTGTGGTAACTTTGTTGGTGGAAATTTAATCGGAGCTTCACAATCAAATTGCCCTGAAACCGCGTTATAATACAGAGGCTCTATTTCCGAGGAAACGGAAGGCTGGTGGGTAGCGGAAGCATCTGTCGTGCGCTCCCCAAAAACCCCTGAGCGAGCAGATGACGGTCACACAGCTGTGGCACCAAACGCGCCCAGAGAGAATGATGTGTAATCTGGCGCGCTTCCCCTCATTGCATAAATACACACTGACATTGCCCGCATCCCTCAAATCAAAGGACAGACAGTTTCCCCCAAGTCCATGTCACTTTCCTACTTGTTTCAAATTTGATAAGTTTGCCATATAATACTGGTGTAAATGTAAAAGAAGGTGAAAAAGGTGTATGTGCCTGATTTATGGAAGCATCTCTATTTGTCAGTTAGGACTAGCTCTATTTAATAATTGACTCAGATCTTTACGCAATTGTAACAAATCATTTATCTTTTCAGAAATAAGATATTAGCCAGTAATTTCGGATCGTATTACTTTCGCATTTCTGCTTGTGTAGACTAAATTGATTAGATAGGGAAAGTACATTAAATAAGTTGAGTCACAGGAGTGGTGTGAAAGCCACTATAGCAGATGCAGCTTTTAGTCAGCCGGCAGATATTTTAAGAATTAAAAAAATTCCCAGACATTGGCTATCATTATTATTGCGAAAAGTTTAATTCTGAACCAAGAACGGCCTGCTTATCTGTGCTCGATACATCTGTGAACTGCAGCAAGTCAAAAAGTGATGCGTTCAGACACAAATTACATTGTGCTACATTTAACTGTCGAGTTCACATATTTAATTACATGTAATCTAACGTTGTACTCCTGGAGAGACTCAACAAGACCGCAATTATCCAAACGTCTCGTGCGTAAAACGAGAGGATGACAATTAGCCTACGTATCCGTCACTGTGTGAACAGACTGGAAAATGTAAGTGTTGCTTATTATGTCGGTTGTATATGGTTGACAAAACAAGGGAATATTTGCGTGACATTCGCTTGAAATAAATATAATTTGTATGATGTATTTTTTACGCATCACTTGACGGGTCTGGAGATGGATTTATTTCGCCCTGCTCTCAGGTACCTCGAGTGTGTGCTACTCGAGAACTTTCGCGTCCAGCAAAGGCGGTAACGTCTAAAGCGCAGGAGAGTATAAGATAAATATATATTTTTTTACCATCAAGTCATTTGCAATATGCATCGAGGCAATCATAAATTATACAACAGCTTCAGCGCACATCAAATATTTTGTGATTGAATATCCTCGTATTATCTGTTCATGACCACTTACGTATAGGGTGAAGGTCACATCCCCCTTTTACATGACATATTACAGCTCCATTAGCCTATAGTGTGTAATTACAATCCTCATAATTATCTTTCATTAAGCCCCACGGAATGTTTTTCAATGCCCTAACAGCATGGTCTCCAACATATTGCTTTGTCAATTAGACTTTTGAGTTACTTTGTTTAATGTTAATTAGACTACGTTTATTTATCTTGTAGGTCTAAACTTTTGTTCCCAGTGTTTCTGCAGAACATTTGATCATAAACGCAAAGTATATCTGTTTTACTTATTACCCTGATATTACAGCACTTAAGTGGTTTACATGATATTTTATAATGGAATTAAACGTAGTTCACATAGGGTACTGTAAATGTATTTGTCATCATGACTGAATACGACGTGTCCTAGTTGGCCAGTTTCAAAATGTTTAAAGTAGACTTAATCTACAAGGTTACCTTGTAGGCCTATTGCTAACGCAGAGGTTAGGGTTTTGGGGGTTGAGCGCAACACAACATCATGCCATTTCTGTTGAGCACATGCTTCCCTGCTATATTTTATGCTTTAACGGGTGTTTTGCCTAACACTTGTACGCATAATATAATCGATTATTTCACAATTTACAGTCGGTTGCAATCCGATTCATGCGCAGGCAACTCCTGCCTTCGACTCAAGACTTATGTGGACATGATTGCAGCTATATTTTACATTTAGATGGGGATCTGCAAAGAATCAACTGTTGTCAGTATAGGTCAGAGAGAGAATGCCCTCGTTCTTAAAAAAAAGAGCTAGGGAACACTTTCTTTCATAAAGGCATATAGATTTCTAGCAACTATGAAACACAATCTCAATTTTAATCTATGTAGGCCTAAGGGTATGTCTGGCAGCATTATTCATCTAATGTAAAACTTAGGAAAATAAGAAACAGATATGTTTATCAAGTCTTTATTGTTTGTGCAATGTTCTTCATATGTTGCCATAGAGAAATATCCATCCCATGGTCACAGAGGGGTTGCTGTAATTGGTTAATTCTATTGTCCAACCACTTGAATTGGCCATTGCTTACTTTTACAATTACAGAGAAAATATGACTGAAATGGAAAGAAAGGATACAGGTACACTGAGTGTACAAATCATTAAGGACATCTGCTCTTTCCACAACAAAGACTGACCAGGTGAATCCAGATGAAAGATATGATCCCTTATTGAAGATACTTGTTAAATCCACTTCAACCAGTGTAGATGAAGTGGAGGAGACAGATTAAAGAAGGATTTTAAAGCCTTGAGACAATTGAGACATGGCTTGTGTATGTGTGCCAGTCAGAGGGTGAATTGGCAAGATGAAGTATTAAATCAAATCAAATTGTATTGGTCACAGACACATGGTTAGCAGATGTTATTGCCAATGTAGCGAAATGTTTGTGCTTCTAGTTCCGACAGTGCAGCAATATCTAAAATGTAATCTAACAATTCCACAACAACTACCTTATACACACAAATCTAAGTAAAGGAATGGAATAAGAACATATACATATAAGTATATGGATGAGCAATGACAGAGCGGCATAGGCAAGATGCAATAGATGGTATAAAATACAGTATATACATATGAGATGAGTAATGCAAGATATGTAAACATTATTAAAGTGCCGTTATTAAAGTGCCTTTGAACAGGGTATGGTAGTAGGTGCCAGGCACACTGGTTTGTGTCAAGAACTGCAACGCTGCTGGGTTTTTCACGCTCAACAGTTTCCCATGTGTATCATGAATGTTCTTCCACTCAAAGGACATCCAGCCAACTTGACACAACTGTGGGAAGCATTGGAGTCAACATGGGCCAGCATCCCTCTGGAACGCTTTCGACATCTTGTAGAGTCCATGACCCAATACATTGAAGCTGTTCTGAGGGCAAATTATTCTCTATTAGCAAGGTGTCCATAATGTTTTGTACACTCAGTATGTAATTGTAAAGAGGTCTCTGTGACAGTGAGGTCAGAGCTCTCCATCATCCACTAACATTGTGACATGAAGGCACTGTTACCAGAGCAACGGGCCCTTCTGGAGATGGGAAAATATTTCAGAAAGATAAATACCATTTCCGAGGCATATCTGTTGGCGGTTCAGTGTGGTGTTTTTGATCTTGTGTCTGTTGGACAGATACTGAGAGTGTGTCCTCGTGGGGAAGGCCTATTGTCCGCGGCTGCTTTTGACATATCACCCCTGAGGCACCTGGAGGCTTCAGCCATGCCATGGAATACTAATGTAACATTGTAGGAAGATAATGCATGTGAGGGGTTCAACATAAAGGTTGGGGTAAATGTCAGTAACAATCTATCTGATGTACTGTACATTTTGTGCCACAAGCTTTTATAGACTAAGCTACTTTCTATTTTCATCCAGAATTGTGTTTTGGTGTGCTGGTGATATATGAATTTCAGTGAAAACGTGATAAGATCACTGGACTGGACTGGAATAAAAAGTTATGAATGAAGTGAAATCCATTTCTACCGTGTTAAAGAGTGTCGACATGATAAGCATGGAGGGCAAGAAATCAAAGAGACCAAAAAAAGTGTCCGTTTGCAAGTCTCACTATGGTTCCCTGAGTTCAACTCCTTTGACCTATCCAAGCTGACAAACTTCTCACCCAGCAAACCCAAGGAGAAGGGAGGTGGCGGCTACATGAAGGGCCTCTCCTCTATATATAATGTCTCACTCCACCATAATGTTTATGGGGGTGTAAAAGTGTTGATACATAATAGGCGAACATATGTTCCTATAAAGCACCTTCTGTTCCCGCTTCATTGTGTTCCTAAGAGGAGGGAGGGGAAGCACTTAAGTTAGACACAGGCAACGAACATCTCCAGAGACTGGGGTAATGTTTATAAAGTGGTAACTGCCTGGCTAATGAAACTCTCTCTCTCTCCTCTCTCTCTCTCTCTCTCTCTCTCTCTCTCTCTCTCTCTCTCTCTCTCTCTCTCTCCTCTCTCTCTCTCTCTCTCTCTCTCTCTCTCTCTCTCTCTCTCTCTCTCTCTCTCTCTCTCTCTCTCTCTCTCTCTCTCTCTCTCTCTCTCTCTCTCTCTCTCTCTCTCTCTCTCTCTCTCTCTCTCTCTCTCTCTCTCTCTCTCTCTCTCTCTCTCTCTCTCTCTCTCTCTCTCTCTCTCTCTCTCTCTCTCTCTCTCTCTCTCTCTCTCCTCTCTCTCTCTCTCCTCTCTCTCTCTCTCTCTCTCTCTGCATAGCTTAGAGGGGGATGTAGCTTACACTCACTATAGCCAGAGAATCTTGCTAGAAAGGTTTTTCTGTGTGAGCCTCTGGGTCTGTCTGTGGGTCTGGTGTGGAGGTGAGACCACAGTGTGTCTGTCTGCGTAAATTACTGTGAATGGTTATAAATGTGGGGTAACTTGTGCTGTGTCATTGATGAAGTGGCCACGGGAAGGCTGATGGTCCTAGAGCAGGGCTGTCTGGGCCGGAGCATTCCTCTGCTCATTTAAGGTCGAGAGAAGCTGTGTAGGGACTAGGAGGCTGGGGAGGACTGGGAATAGCACACAATGCCAGTATTTTATCATCCTTTGGCCTTGGTGCATCATGAAACTGCAGGTTCTCAGGCTCTAGCACTGCAGTTGTTCTGCACCCTGTATCATCTCCACTCCGGAGCCTTGCTGTTTTTATCTCCCTCTCCTCTCTCCCTCTGTGGGTTGCATTAGGAGAGTGTCAACATTGTCCCCAGCACCTTGACACATTTCAAGCTACACCAAAGAGTTAGCTGCTCTTGGTAAGCAGGCAAATACGATTCTATTTTCAGCCCGGTGCACTTCATCTGCTCTCCAAGTTCCCACTCCACTCCTCTCCTCTCTCCTTGGCTTCTTATTTCTGACGTTCTTTTACTCGCTTGACAACTATCTCCAACCAATCCCAATCTTCTCCGACGGATGTGTCAGAGTCTCGATTCCCTGAGTCGGAAACACCCTGGGAGACGAGGCAATGACAATAAAGACGAATCCATTGCCACGCTACTACAAATGGAGGAAAAAAAACTACAAAATAGGGAGGTGGGGAAAAGAGAGTTCTGTCATGCCAAAGAGCCTTTTTAATCGTAGTAAAACCTTGAACCAGATCCAGGATGTGTTTGTGCTCCTCCTCGGTTCCCTTCTTAATATTTGTATTAATCCGCAGAACCGTTCCAGAGTTAATTAAAAGCAATGACGTGAGCGTCACTCTCTCAGGAGGGCCCTGTGTGAATAATCACTCTGTCTCCTTCTTTAATAAGCTCCAGCGTCCTCCAAGCAGCGCATATGGCTCTTCCCCAACAATTACTGCTCCCTGCTTCCCACTATGCACGCGCACGCGCACACACGCAGAAACACACACCTGCCCCCCCACTGTGCACTGCCCTCTACATCTCCTCTGCTCTGTTCCAGCCGTCCAAGGTGACCTCCAGAAGTGCACTGTTTATGCCCATCCCTTTATTGACAATTTAATATCAATATGTGTCTTGATTGTTATTGGATAGATAAAGTTTTGCTCTTGGAGGTTAACTTCAAGAATACTGTTTTGCTTAGAAAGCAAAAACACACTTGAAAGATTCTGGACTGTAGTATAGAAACTAGGGGAAATCTTGGCACAGTCCGTTACTGGCTCCTTTGAATTGATGTATCCAAGTAGACACACGGTGCTGTGAAGTGAAGTACTGCGATCATCTTCATAGACTGGTTTATTTATTTGTTTATTTGGATCCCCATTAGCTTTTGCAGAGACAACAGCTATTCTTCCGGGGGGTCCACAAAAAACACAGAACATGACAAGTAACAAAACACTGATACACTGATAGAATAGGACAGTCACACACATTTCTAACACAAAGACACATAAACAATACAACAGAGTGTGTTTGTGTGTGCGTGTTTGTTTTCGTTTGTGTGTCCCCTCACAGTCCCTGCCGTTCCATGAGATGTTGTTTAATCCGTTTTTTAAAGTTAATTTTGTAGTTTGCTTGAGTAATTGGAGATGGAAGGGAGTTCCATGCGATCATGGTGCTGTATAATAATGTGCGTTGCCGTGAATTCATTTTGGACTTGGGGACTGTGAAGAGACCCCTGGTGATATGTCTTGTGGGGTATGCATGGGTGTCTGAGCTGAACGTTATTTGATTATGCAGACAATCAGGAATTTTCATCACAGTAATATTTCTCATAAAAACTAGAAGAGAAGCAATTAATCTCTCGTCAACCCTCAACCAGGAAAGACTGGAATGCATGTTGTTCATGTTAGTTCTGTATGTGTAATTAATGGAGAAGTTTTATTTTTTACAACCAAATCTCTATTTTTGATGTAAAATGACATGTTATAGAAGGGAACAGATTATTTGTGATTTCACATGTTTTTTTTGTATAATGTTACAGATAAAGTATGGAATGACACAATTTCATGTGTACCACATCTAACAACCTGTATCACTATACTGAGTGTTGCCGTTTGTAAAAGGACGTATTTGGAGGTTTTTGGAACCTTTGTTCATGTTTTTTTCGGTGCCCCCATACTACACAACAAGGACGAGGAAGTGATTTGGTGTTTGGGGTAAGTTTCTCAAAAACATGTGAAATCACACGAAAGGTGTCTGGACCGTTCTATAGCATTTTACATCAAAATGTTTGATTTGGTTGCAAAAAATTAAATGTATATTTTAAGGGCAAGGCGCACTGCTCTGTTTTGTGCCAGCTGCAGCTTTGCTAGGTCTTTCTTTGCTGCATTTGATCATATTACCGGACAGTAATTAAGATAAGACATGACCAGAGCCTGAACAACTAGTACAGTTGATTTTTGTTAATAACAGACATACCCCTCCCCATCTTCACAATAACTTGTCAATATGACTTGACCATGATAATTGACCATCTAATGTTATATCTAGGAGTTTAGCTTCCTCAACTTGCTCAATGGTCACTGCCTTTATACACAACTCCAGTTGAGGTTTAAGTCTTAAGATAATTTTTTTAACCAAATACAATACTTTTAGTTTTAGATGTATTTAAGACCAGTTTATTACTAATCACCCATTCTGACATTGTTACTCCTTATTTAGAATTTCAGTGAGCTCACTGGCTTTGGGTGCTGATATGTTGAGTGTGGAATCATCCACAGACATAGTCATTCTAGCTTTGTATAAGACCAGCGGCAAATCATTTGAAAAAATAGAGAAGAGTAATGGCCCAAGGCAACTGTCCTGAGGGACACCACACTGTATATATCTGATGTTAGAGAAGCTTCCATTGAAGAACACTCTCTGGGTTCAATTGGATAAATAACTCTCCAACCATGTGATGGCAAGTGATATAAAGCCATAGCAAGTGAGTTTCTTCAATAACAATTTATGATCAATTACATGAAAGACTGCACTGAAATCTAACAATAAAGCTCCAACTATCATTTTATTATCCATTTATTTTAACCAATCATCTGTCATCTGAGTCAGTACAGTACAAGTTGAATTTCATTGTATTTGTTCAAACACAATATTCCCTATCAGTTTATTAAGAACAGGCAGCAAACTGATTGGGCGGCTGTTAGAGCCAGCAAAGGGTGCTTTACTGTTTTTAGGCAGTGGAATTACTTTTTGCTTCCTTTCACGCCTGTGGAGACACACTCCTTTAGGCTTTGGTTCAAGATAAAGAAAATGGGGGTGGAAATACAGTCTGCTACTATTCTCAATAGTGTCCCATCAAGGTTGTCTATACCTGGAGGTTATTGATGGATAACAATCGTTCTTGCCCAAGATATCATTTAAGGTACTCCAGAGTCTTTTTCCATTGTGTTTTATGTAATTTATCTTGGTTTGATAATATAATTTATTCTTCTTTTTGTTAAGTTTAAGTCACCAAATTTCTCAATTTACAGTATGTCAACCAATCAGTTGAGCAGCCTGACTTGTTTGCCACCACTTTTGCATAATTTATTTGAACCATACACTTTTTAAATTCCTTGTTAAGCCAGAGGGTGTCACGTCCTGACCAGTAAAAGAGGTTATTTGTTATTGTAGTTTGGTCAGGACGTGGCAGGGGTGTGTTTGTTTTGTGTTGTCGGGGTTTTTGGGTATTGTTCGATGTTTTGTATTTCTATGTTTGTATTTCTAGTTGTTCTATTTCTATGTTAGTTTTGGGAACGACCTCCAATTAGAAGCAGCTGGTTGTCATTGCTTCTAATTGGAGGCCATATTTATATGGGTTTATTTTGTCTTGTGTTTGTGGGTGGTTGTTTCTCCGTATAGTCATTTGTACCTTACAGGACTGTCGTTCGTGGTCTTGTTTTGTTTAGTGTTCACGTTTAAATATATGGACACTTACCACGCTGCGTATTGGTCCGATATTTCTTACTCCTCATCTGAAGATGAAGCTTATGACAGAACCACCCAACAAAAGAGGACCAAGCAGCGGAGGAAGGAGCAGCAGAGGAGCTATGTAGAGTCGTGGACATGGGAGGAAATATTGGCTGGAGAGGGACCATGGAAGAAGGCTGTAGATAACCGGGAATGTTATGTGGGAACACGGCTGGCAAGGAAGCCTGAGAGGCAGCCCCCCCCCCCAAAAAATTGGGGGGGGCACACGGGGAGTTGGAGCAAGTCAGGCAATAGGCCTGAACAAACTCCTCGTGCTTATTACGGGGAGCGACAGATTGAGAAAGCACCGAGCTATGCGGAGATGCGCACTGTATTGCCCAGACGCGTTCAAAGGCCGGTGCGATCGGTAGAAGCTCCTCAGTATGGCCAGGCTATATTGAGCACTCAGCCAGAAGGGGTTGTGCCCTCTAGACCTCCAGTGCGTAGTCAAGGCCCAGTTCCTGCTCCTCGCACTAGCCTTGTGGTGCGTGTCACAAGTCTGGCGTCTCCAAAGCCAGTCTCACGCACCAGGCCTCAAGTGCGTCAGCCCAGTCCAGTATGTCCTGTTCCTGCTCCTCGCACTAGCCTTGAGGTGCATGTCCCTAGTCTGGCCCCTCCAAAGCCAGCCCCACGCACCAGGCCTTTAGTGCGCCTGCCCAGTCCGGCGACGCCAGAGTCGCGCCTCAGCCCGAGGTCGCCAGAGATGCGCTGCAGCCCTGAGCCTTCAGTGGGGGTGGACAGGTTAGGTTGGGGACTAGGGCTGGAACCTGAGTAAAAGAGGTTATTTGTTATTGTAGTTTGGTCAGGACGTGGCAGGGGTGTGTTTGTTTTGTGTTGTCGGGGTTTTTGGGGATTGTTCTGTTTTGTATTTCTATTTTTGTATTTCTAGTTCTATTTCTATGTTAGTTTTGGGAACGACTTCCAATTAGAAGCAGCTGGTTGTCGTTGCTTCTAATTGGAGGCCATATTTATATGGGTTTATTTTCTCTTGTGTTTGTGGGTGGTTGTTTCTCCGTATAGTCATTTGTACCTTACAGGACTGTCGTTCGTTTTCTTGTTTTGTTTAGTTTGAATAAAAATATAAGTATGGACACTTACCACGCTGCGTATTGGTCCGATACTTCTTACTCCTCATCTGAAGACGAAGCTTATGACAGAGGGCCCTAACAGTTATCGCAGTTCATTTCTTAACAGGTGCATGCTTGTCAGCAATTGGCATGAATCATTTTACAAATACTTCCATTGCTGGATCTGGATTCATTTCCTCATACACATCTTCAAAAACAGAGTCCTGAGAACATTTGGTATGATCTCTTATAAATTACATGGATTCCAAAGTTCTTGTATTTATTTTCAGTAATACCAATTACCCCACTGAAGACTTTCTTTAAAAAAGTATACTTAGTCATAATAGACTTTGTATGGGAAAAAAAAAAAAATCATAGTATAAAAAGGAAAGTTTTACATCTTAGTCTGAGGGGTTTAACCTTCCAGACTGGGAATTGTATTAACTCGCTACCCAGGCTTTTACTTGCGACATACAGTACAGTTAAATGGACTAAAGAGAACAATGGGTGCATATTGAAGATACGCATGCTCATCCCCTGAATATTTTATGTGTCTGTTTTCAAAGGTTAAAGCTAAAAACATTAACTTCATAGTTAAGAACACTATAACAATATGGAAGAAAATTAACCAATATCACTCCCTAAAAACACAACCCTATTGAACAATCCTTGGATAGCTTTTCAGAATTCACAGATAAATTCTTCCACATTAAAAAGTAAAGGCATAGAAACCGTAAATTACTTTTTAACAGGAAATACATTTATTTCCATGATAGAATTAAAAAGCACTATTGGACTGAACAATGTAGATTTTCAAATGAAATCCTTTGGGCATCAGAGCAACCTTGAGGGAATCTTATTTGAATCAGAAAAGGATGTTCATATGATAGGTAAGATATACAAAACCTTGCAGAGAGCATATCCAATTGACAATCTCTTAGAAGAAAATATAAACTATTGGAACCAAGACTTAAAATGAATAGATGTTGGCACAAGATGGAGGGACTAGTTGGAGCATAACTAACTAAATTACAGTTAACGAAAATGTATGTTTAATCCAGTATAAACAAACGTATTATGGAAGATACCTTTTTTTATTTTTTTTTACAACACAACGGCAGAGTCATGTCTTAAGTGTAAAACTAACAATGACTCAATAATCCATGCTCTCTGGGAATGCTATAAAGTCTAAAAGTTATGGGCGAGATAAAAAGTTGTCTGTCAGAAGTATTGAGACACGATTCTCTTCTCATCACTCAACTTGAAAAAACGGATACAAAAAACTTGGAAATCAATCCGCCAATTAACATAATGGAAATATCGTATTATTTATTATTGAAATAGAATGGGCGAGGAGAACAAATTGGTACAATTTAAGGCAAACAATCATTCAGGCACTAGGGAAGGGGTGTGAGCATGTGGGTCTGGGCAGATGAGATGTAGTCGTTGTTTGTGTGCGTCTGTCTGTAAGTTGTTCGTATGTGTATGTTTGTATTTGGTGTGAAAAAATACTAAATAAAATGAACAAAAATGTATTATAAAAAATGTAATATCTAAATTACTTTAGGCCCGACCTTTGGCACTTTGGCTTTGTTATTGCCACAATGTTATGGTCACTGCAGCCAATGGGAACTGATACAGCGTTGCATCAAAGCTCTGCAGCATTAGTGAAGATATAATCAATACAAGTGGATGTCACAGATCCAACACTATTATGTGTGTAAAGTATTATCCAAAGCAACATTTAGAAAATGTCTTTGTATTTCCCCCTAGAGGGCTGTTGGAGACACAATACTGCGTGAATGAAGCTGTTATCTGCGTGTCATTTCCCAACCTATCAACATGCATCTCAGTGGTTCCTTCTTCATGTCTCTGGTGGTTTCTTATGCTCTGGTGCACATCAACACAAGACTGTTTAGCCTATTGCTGTGTATCCAGGTGTGACCCATGCAGTGTGTTTAGCATGGCAATCTATACACAGCAAATTGAACAAACACGAACCATCTGGATCCGAATCTGGCATGTTATATTAGTGTCTGTCTTGATTAATGAAACCTGTTTGAAAATTTGGTTAAAAAAAAAAAGAGCTTTTTCCCGTAATTAGGGCGACTGAAAGAAAGTTCAGGCTATGTTGGGTGTTAAAATACACATATATGCATTGCATTCATTTACTTTGTAGCATCTATTATTTCAGAATAGTCTAGACATTGAATCAATATATATCTGCGGTAACACTTTATTTTAAGGTACACCTATTAGCCACTTATTTGTAGTTTATAAGTATATATAATGATCTTATATGGCCTTTATTATATCATATTAGCCACTTATTAGGCCTTAATTTAGCGATGTATTATTCAAAGTCGTGTATTACTGGCCAATCCTTAATAACATAATTATTAGCAATAATAAAGGAATATTAACATGTAATAAAGAGCAAGTAACACAAGAAACAGACTCTTAATGAGCTGTCTTAATGTGGGACTGGTAAGGGGTTTGTACCTAAATATGTGTTCCCTATTATAAGTGTGACCATATTTTTACTTGCAGAATTGTTTTCGCCATAAATTACCTCATTGGACAGAAATGGGCACACCTCCCTTCATATATGCCATACAGCCAACATTCAAGTCATTTGATGTAACAAAAAAAAATGTGCAACTAAACTTCAATATATACTTCCATATATGGATGTTGACTGTATGGCATGATATAATGTGAATCGCAAAAGGGGGCGCACCACCCCACACACATGAGCGAACCCATAATAATGTTAGCCTGAAACTAATTGTTTACATCAATTGTTAAAATCAGACTTGAATGTTTGTTATTTGACATATATCAATCAATTTATTATGTCATCAAACTACACAACTCCTCAGTTTCAGAGTTTTGACTAGAATGTTGGCTGTATGGCATATATGAACGGAGCTGTGCCCCTTTCTGTCCAATAAGGTCCTTTATGGATAGTTAAAATAGGGAACACATATTGAGGTACAATCCCCTTACCAGTCCCACATTAAGACAGCTCATTAAGAGTCTGTTTCTTGTTTAACTTGCTCTTTATTAAATGTTAATATGCCTTTATTATTGATAATAAGGATGTTAAGGATTGTCCAGTAATACATGACTTATAACGTTTGAATAAGAAAATACTTAATTAAGGCCTTATATATGGCTAATAAGACCTAATTAAGACCTTTACGCTACTTATATACACACTTATAAACTACAAATGAGTTGCTAATATGTGTACCTTAAAATAAAGTGTTACCATATCGGTATATCTGTCTCATCAGCTAAACAGTCTACTTAACACTCTGGCGCTAAAATAAAGCCAGAGAATATCTTTGGGTTAGGTTTAGGTGTTTAAGCACTGAGACTGAGGGGCCGCTGTTCGTCTCTGTATGTCTTCAGGAACAGAGAGTCTCTGTCTAGAGTAGACCGAGGTGTCTGGGGTAGGGAAAGGCGAGCTTCCCTAGGCCCTTGGTATCGATCCCACCATGTGCGTGCGTGTGTCTCTGTCTGTGTGCGTGCATTCATGCATGTGCCTGCGTGTGTGTAACCCGTTCCCACTCTGACAGACCCGGGTTGTAGTCTATGACCCCCCCACTCTATAATCAGCTGGACGGGTAGCAGAGGCGGCCCTTTGGCCTTGATTTGCTGTGTAATTGGACATCGGATTTGACATTCTGCCGAGTGGAACATTAGAAGCAGTCTAATTAGGTGCGGTAGGACTATTAAATGAAGATTTGCCCATGTTGTTAAGAAATACCACACACATTGGAAATGTCAAGATGACACCCGGCTGTCATTGCCAACCAACGGAAGAAAATCTATCATTTATCGTAAAAGTTTCCCCAATGGAAAGCAAACCCAAACCCCATACTACTATTTCTCTCCAACGCCATCTCTTCTTCAGCCTCTCTGCGGTTGTAACGCTGGGATGTCGTGGGTGTGGAGTCAGGCGCGGGAAACAGAAGCTTTTAGTACAGTGCTTTTTATTACGCACCACCAGAAGAGTATTCGCCCAACACAACATGGCGTATCAAAATACAAAGTCCCCAAAAAACACGATCCACTACACAACACACAGTGTAAATGAATGAAACAAGCCCGCACACAGAACAGGTGGGGAGACGGGCTTAAATAGCTCAGCTAATGACCTAACTGAAACAGGTGCAACAAATAAAGGCATAACCAACAGAAAAGGAAAAAAGGGATCGGTGGCAGCTAGTAGCGCCGGTGACGACGACCGCCGAGCGCCACCCGAACAGGGAGAGGAGTCACCCTCGGCAGGAGTCGTGACAGCGGTCTTGTCCCTTTAAACAGCAGAGCAGCAGCCAGACCTCGCTAGGACTTCATCTCCACTGTCATCTCAGATTGAATAGTTTATGAATAAGTGCTGTAACATCCCCATACATTGAAAGACAGGAGTGTATGGTCTAAAATAGCCTCTGGGTTTCCATCTGGAGATGACTGACTCCTGCATGACATTTGGTGTTGACTCACAAGGCTCCTTCATTATAATGAGAGCACATACGGGGGACGGGAAAGCGCCCATGGGCCTGTTCTTATGTAAACATCTCTCTCTAAGCCCTGACATCTCGCCATCACCCAATTCAATCCACTCGGATAACCCCCAACCCTCTCTCTCACAGCACAGGGAACCCTCATGTCAATGGCTCCAAAGTGACTCACACTCAGATGGCTAAGTTACTGTATGTGCTTGACAAGGTGGCTCTCCCCTCTAAACATGAAAATGGCGGATATCAACAGTGAGATATCAACAATCCATCCAGCCAGAAATGATGAATAGGGCACTTCATGAAAAATGCATGCGGCAGCAAAACGTCTGAACCTCTCCTTCAAGACTATTAGCACTTTCTGCCTAAGCTTTGCCTCGTTAGGGAGGTTTCTCACACTGCAAAACGCTCCTCTCAATACCCCACAATACTTTGTGGGGTATTTCAAACAATAACTGTTTTTTAAAATTCATAACTAATTCATAACTAAAATAACTTACCTTATGTTGTGCAAGAGTTCAACGTGTCACCAGATTCTACCCTAAAAACACTGTGTTACCAAGATGCAGGGACTGAGTGGCGAATGAGATTGAGTAGTGTTGAAAGTTGAGCATTTCTCACAGTATTTGACTGACAAGAGTGAGTCACCAACATGCAAGAGTGGCTGGGACACACACAGGCCAGAGTTGACGCTTCCCCCTCTACCTCTCTCTCTGTTTCTCCTCCTCCTCCCCTTTCCCGGTGATAAGTCTGTGCCAATACATCAGCATCATCAACAAGCCAGAGGACTGTACAGCCCCATCGTTATCACTGTTGCCCCATCCATCGCCTCTGTGTTTTGTCGTGTCATTATCCTCCCGAGTGGTCGTTGTTTCTAACCGATAGGACACAGAACTGTAATACATAATGCATTTCCGTGATGACAGGCTTTGACTTGACACCCAGTGGGAGGGACACTTGGCATTATATAAACAATTGTATAAACTGTGGAGAGGTGCATGCGATGAAAGGAATTCACGTTACAAGGAAAAAAATGCCCTGAAGGTACAAACAGAACAGATGCAGTGATTAATGCACAAAGCCTTTCTCTCCTTCTCCTTGACAGATGGTGGCTCTCCCGTTCCATTTCCTTCTCTCAACAACTTATCATGTATTTAATCTGGTTTCTACCACAAATACACCAATAACACAAAAGAGGAATGGAAGTTTTTGACACCATGACAACCTTGCTCAGAACAACACCTGACACCAAAAATCTGTTGCGCAACGGTCTTTTGACTAGGGAGATTTGTGTTTGTGTCACGACTTCCACCGAAGTCGGCTCCTCTCCTTGTTCGGGCGGCGTTCGGCGATCGACGTCACCGGCTTTCTAGCCATCGCCGCTCCATTTCTCATATTCCATTGGTTTTGTCTCGTTCCATTACACACCTGGTTTTCATTCCATAATTACTGCATGTATATAGTCCTCTGTTCCCCTCCATGTCTTTGTGTGTAATTGTTTGTTTGTGATGTGGATTATTGTCGGGCGCTTTACTTTTGCCATGTTCCGTGTTTTTGGCACGTTATTGTTTTTATGTGCTGTATTTTGCGGAACGGAATTAAAGTGCACCTGTTCACTACACTGTGCTCTCCTGCACCAGACTTCGCCTCCCGTACACACCCTTGACAGTATGTGTGTGTGTGTGTCTTTGAGCACGTGCAAAGTGTGTGTGTGTGTGTGTGTGTGTGTGTGTGTGTGTGTGTGTGTGTGTGTGTGTGTGTGTGTGTGTGTGTGTGTGTGTGTGTGTGTGTGTGTGTGTGTGTGTGTGTGTGTGTGCGAGCGAGCTAGTTTATCTGTGTGTGCGTGAGTGTGTGTTGGTGGTGTGGGTTAGGAGATGTGACATGGTTGTGACAAGGTGGTTAAGCTGCCATCAGGCATGCGGCTCACGGTTGGGTGTTCAAACCCAATTAGGTGGCGGTACACTTGGATTTAGAAAGAGGCGAGCGAAGTTTAAAGAATGGAAGCTTAACGTTGAGTCAACAAGTCCCTGCCAGAGAAACGTCAGAAGCTGTCCTCCATCCAGACATGTCCTTGTCACTCCAACTGGAGAGAACAGATCAGTGTCCAAGAGTGTCCAAGAAAGGGACTGTTACTGACACCAGCAAACAGCTAGGCCAACAAGGTCCTATTCCAGTACAATATTTCAATGGGTTGTTTGGATCTTTTGTATTGGCAATCAAGACAACAACACAACGCCAGGCATTTCAGCTGTTAGCTATAGGATCATGAAAAATGCCATCGCAACTCAACATGATTCCCAACTCCGTAGGACTAATCAGCTTTAGCAGAGGACAGTGAATATGCAAAAATCTGTCGTCCCTTCATCTCAGAGGCCTATTATAGGTACGAGTGCTGTCATTATTGATAAACTCCACATTCATATTCAAATGTTTTCAGAATGCGAGCGGAGCCAAGTGGAGTGGTATTCACTGTGGAGGGGGGGGGGGGGCATTATCTATTAAGCTGAAGCAGCCCAGCCTCAGCCATCAGCTCCCATCTCTCTCTAGTGTTCCAGTACCACGCAGAGCATTATTCAATCAGAGACATCACAGCCACAATGTGACGGATGCTAACATGCTTCAGCAGCCACGGCAGGGGGAGACGAGACAACGTCAGACGACTCTGGAGCCATTTGCATTCGCTGCAGTAGGCTAGGCTGGCCTGGGCGCTTATGCTTTGATTTGTTGTTTCAAAAGTTCCACGTCGTATTCTATTTTGAGGCCATGCTCTGCCAGTTGCCGTTTTGTTTTCCCTTTCCATCTGGCTGATTCTTTTGCTCCCTCCCTCTTTCTCTCTCGGTCTCTCTCGCATTCCAAAGTCTAACCTATGGCTTGCGCTTCCAGCTTGTGAGTTGTGCCGAGTACAGTGTGAGGGTAAATGTTGTGGCTTCTCTGTCATTGTGTACAACTGCGACTGAGTGAAAGAAATAGAGAATGAACAATGAATTGAGCAATGGAATGACAGCTTCAATCTCAATTATTTAATATCACTACAGCGGGGTCAGATTCTTTGTGATCAATGGTTGCTGAGAACAAATACATCGGATTTCTAATAGCTCAAGGATAGTCCTTGGCAAGTTGACTTCCTTGACTTTCTAACACAAGGAGTTGAAGCGAGTCATATCACACACCTCTGACATCAGAGGTCCCAGAGTTCAATCTGAATGCAATAAGAGAAATATTTGAAGAAGTTTCATCAAAATCCCCATAGGCAGATCCAACCAAGTCCCTATCCGCCGCCCCCATCCGGCAAAAAGCAGCAACCTTCTAATAAGAACGTGTTGACTTTGTGTGCTCAGGGCGAATCATCTCATATTAATATGCAGTGGACGACTGCTGCTACGGATCAGGAGAGAGAGCTTTGTTTGCACATTGATATGAGCCTTGCGAGATTTAATCAGGAAGGTAAACAATGAAAAAAAGACTCATAGATGCCTATGGTACAACGTGCCATATATAAACCTACACCTTTAAGGCTGGCTTCAGCATAACTGTTTGGCATAGTCTTTCATAGCATTACCCTAAGTACTTCACCTTGAAAGTACTCTCCGATATGGCAAAGATCTCCATGCAAGCTGGAACGTCTTAGCTACAGACAACTGTTGCTGAACATTCCTCTTATTCTGGCTGAGAATAATCTAAAAGGCGTCTGGCATGATGTGTCTCAACAGCCACAATTACTTTCTTCCTCTGTTGTGAGAAGAGTGGAACAGACAAGAGGGAGATAAACTAAGGAGAAGACTTCATGAAATCACTGAGATTTCTCAGATTCTCATTATCGTGACTCTGAGGGTCAGCAGGGTGCTTCATACCCAACTGTCAAAGAAGTAGGCTGATTCCAAAAGACTGGCAAGGCTTCCAAGATGCTTGAATGTGATAAAAGCAATGAGGCCCTGATGTCAGTAGATAAAATGCTGCTCCATGTGAAATATTGTATTATCGTATTGTCTCCATGGTGAAGACGTTAAGCTTTTCCGTCTGTCACAAGACCTGCTAAAGAAAAGGGATGACAGGCACATGAGGTGTTAGCAGTGGATGCGTGCCCTATCAATGTTGAAAATTATCTTGCAGTGGGCATTCTTCTAAAAATCAAATCACATTTTATTGGTCACATGCGCCAAATATAACAGGTGTATACTTTACCGTGAAATGCTTACTTACAAGCCCATTCAGAGTTATGTAGAGTTAAAAAGAAAGACAAATATTTTCAGAATAAAAAAGGAAATATTAACACAATAAAATAACAATAACGAGGCTATATACAAGGAGTACCAGTACCGAGTCAATGGACAGGGTAACGCGGCAGTTGAGGTAATTGAGGTAGTTGAGTTATTCTCACTCTTCTTCACGTGCCCTTTGAGAACCTCTCCGTTTCTCTCCCACTCAGTTCTAGTCTTTCATAGTTTCTGAAGACTTTCATAGACTTCCATTGAAAGACTGGACAAAGGTTTTCCCAGCTTTAAAGGAGAAAAAAATATGACCATGTTCATTTCACATTTCTTAAAGCCTTTAGAGGACTCAATATCCTTCCTCTGACAGATGTCGTGATGCCCGCGATGATGGGATGTTTTCAGTAAATGTTGTGATTTATTGATCATTCATTGTCACTCACATCATAGCTTAGCTTAGACAGGTTTTTAAACACAGTGTGTCAAATCAATACATGTATCTCTCAAAACACTTTGTTCAGCACTGACTAGGGACTGACTCAAACTCTGTTATTTGATTTAATTGAATAGACGGCTTCAATGTCCCTGCCTGTTGCTTGTAGTGACTCACAACCTATCACAGCTAATGGGCATGAGTTTAATTAGCTTTCATTGAATTAGCTTTCATTGAATTAGCTTTCACTGCATTTTCACAATGTGCATATTATGTTTCTCCAATTAAAATGACAGTCATGTTGTCAGATAATTTAAGTTTTTTGATGAATTTATCTTTATATAGGCTACCTTCTGGTAAAACATTTAAAGATTGACATTACAGGACATAATACATATGGTTAACTATCTGCTCTCACGACTTGGAAAAGATAAAACATAAAAATATATTTTATCTGACACTCTTATCCAGAACGACATTCAGTAGATACATGTTTATACTTTTCCCCCGTATTGGTCCCCCATGGAATCAAACCCACAACCCTGGTGTTGCAAGCACCATGCTCTACCAACTGAGCCACACAGGACCCTCATTATTACAGCAGTAGTAGAGGGTGGGAAGTGAAATACATAGATTCATTAGACAGCAAGTCTCCCTCCCTGTCTCTCTCTACTCCTCCACCCATCCCTCTGATCTCCCGCTCTCCCCTAACCCTGGCACACAGACAATCACTGACAGGTCTACAGGGTTAAACCCCATCAGTGTGTTGTTGCAGGATGTCTGTGCCAGCCCCTTGGCCCTCAGATGTGTCAATAAATCCATTGTGTGTGGCCCCTGGTTAAACGGGCCAATTAATTGTCCCATCTTATCTCTGCCACCTGCTCAGCCAGGCTGCCGGGCGGCACACCAGATCTGGGACCCTGCCCATACTTTAGATTCAAGTCCAGAAGATTTTTAGAGAAGAAATGCATGGGAAAAGAGTAGTTTGAGTTTATGACAGCTGTGTTCTTCATTGGACAGATTATAAAAGATTCTTAGCTACAGACAATATCAGGGTTTATGGCAACTAAATGTATATCTCAGATGCTTTGGTTTTCCAAAATGTATGGTGCTGATGCTATTTATTTAGGCCCTTTGTGTGCTTGTGTACTGGTGATGTCTCAGTGCAGTACAATACTGCTGCACTACAGTTTCTTATTGTAAAACTCTACATGAATGGTCAATGGTTAACTTTTAAAAGTATTTATTTATGTCTCACGCCACACACACACACACACACACACACACACACACACACACACACACACACACACACACACACACACACACACACACACACACACACACACACACACACACACACACACACACACACACACACACACACACACACAGTTATTACTGTCAGGGCACCCGTTTCTCACTACAGCCCACGCTGTTCTCCCAGGAAAGAGGATAACATTTCAGATGGAGCTTAATTAGCCAGGACCAGAGGTCAGGGAGATCCAGCTCCAAACGCTCAGACTGCCAAGCAGTCTGGCAATACCATACTCACCACATAGGCTACGGCCAACATAAATGCAATTGCTGTGGTAGTTTTACAGTAATCTATTAATTCAATCACACTTACAACATATCTTACTTTCACAGTATTTTTTCATTCACTAAAGAATAAGGATTTATTTTTCACTTTTTATAAGTTGATGTGAGGTGGGTGTCCTTGATGTATTTTACTGTAACTCCTCAGTAGTTCCCTCTACACTCTTAGAAAAAAGGGTAAGCCTTTTTGGCTTGAGGTAAAAGAGGGGGAACCAAATAGGTTCTACCTGGAACCAACAAAGGGTTCTCCTATGGGGACAGACGAATTACCCTGTAGCCCTTTCCTGCAGTCAAATTACCTAGTGGCCTCATGGGTGGAATTTTATTCATATTTTTCATAATTAATAAACATTACATAGAGAAAAAAAATGAAAATCAGGTTTTTCTATATCAAAAGGTTTTGTTATATTTCAGTCTTCTGTGACGGATATAATGTGTAATATTGGGATACAAACTCTAAATGTAATACATTTCAACTCTATATCTGACATGGTACAGGTGTCTTCTTTTTGTAAGCCCATAACCATGTGTGTGAGGTGTATACTTTTGTTTCAAAGTAGATTTGTTTAAGACTACCAGGAAACACTCCTTGTGACCCTGATTTCGCCCACTGCAGTAAAAGCTTTTAAGGTTCTAGATGGTACTTATCTTTTTCTAAGTGTATAATAGAGCCAGGTCACCAGGAGAATGAGACCCGTTGTTGGGTTTCTTAGAATGTCTACTCAGGTGGAGAACACTGAGCAGCGCTTTGAGCAGAGACAGTAACCATCTGACCCGACACCCCGGTCCACCGCCTTCAATTCATTTCCGAACGTTCAACGACGAACCAATGACAGCCTAATTAAAATCATGTTGTGGTGTGCGATGCACCAGAGGGCTACTGACCCGTCACTTGTTCTTTTTGTGAACAAGGCAAAATCAAAGCATGACAACAGAAATGACTTCCATTTCAGATGATCAAATGAGTGCAGTGTGTTTCTCTAACCCATACAGCCTCTCTTTCCTCTCCTCTCTGTTCCAGGTGCGAGCTAGTGCCATCGCCCAGGACGCTGACCAGAACTATGACTACGCCTCCAACAGCGTCATCCTCCACCTAGACGCAGGCGACGAGGTCTACATCAAGCTGGACGGGGGCAAGGCTCACGGCGGCAACAACAACAAATACAGCACCTTCTCTGGGTTCATCCTCTACGCCGACTGAACCCACGCAGGTGGCACGTCCAGAGAGAGAAAGACAAGAAAGTAAGAGATTGAGAGAAAGAGTTCTAATGAGGGAAGGAAGGGGTTAAAAGCCAGAACGCTTTCTAGTTTCCTGGTTCTCTCCATCGTCACACCAACCTCTGCTTATAAAACACATCAGCCCCAAATCAAGGTTCTCCAGCTCAGGTCGGCCTGCCTGCCTGCCTGTCTGCCGTGCTGCGAGGGAGGGAGAACACGATGATAGGGGAGGGGGTAGTGGGGGGGGGGGGGGTAGTGGGGGGGGGGTAGTGGGGGGGGGTGAAGCTTGGTAGAGAGAGGTGCCCTCCTCATCAGAATTCTAACCTGTCAGTTGCTCCTCGCTTTCTGAATATTTCTCCTCCTCAAACTGGAAAATAAACCAACTAACGCAAAGTGGATCCGGCCTCATCATCTTCTCTCCATAACAATTGACTGTATGGACTCTGTTGACTGAAATTGTCCAATCTTGTCGTTGTGTGCTTTTCCTTAGAATATCAGTATTTTACTTTTGTAAAAGATACTACTGCATCGTATATTTACACAAAAGAGAATATTAAAAATATGTTTGTCCCTTGTGTGAAAAAAAAACAACTTGATTTTGAGAGAACGGTTTTGTGAGATGTTGATTGTGATTCCGAAGCCTTTAGTTGAGAAACGGTAACGAAGAGGTGTCATTATGGTTTCTAAAGATGATTCTGATAATGATTTCTTGCATTTGTCACCTGGCTATCACATGGTGTTTGTTTATGTGTGATGCTGTGGGAACACAGACCTGGTATGTGGCTGAATGTTATTCATGCAAGGCATGTTATACAGATACAACATTACATTATCCCTCGTCCCATCCAACGTATCCAGAGTCTCTATCCTTGCCCCTTGTCCCGTCTCTATACCCCGATCCTATTTGTCTATATCCGGGGCAAAGTGGGTTGAAAATAGACTAAAATGATTATTAGATGTTCTAGTTATGTATATATCCTTCACCACCGGAGTCGTTCAATGAAGCCACATATTCAGATTCTGAGGTAACCTATTTTATAAAACAACAGTGTCCATTACTTCAGCTTCGTCCTCGAGCACTCTGCTGTGGTGAAGTAAAAAATATGAAGCAGAGCAAGGAGGTAGAGAGAGAGAGATGGAGAGAGGGGGGGGGGGGGGGGTGGGAAGTTTTTATGGCGAGGCAGATTTTCTGTTTCAGTGTCTGAGGCTTCACTGGGTGTCATTAGCTGCATATTCACTGATACATACAAGCATTATGGTAATATTTACTCAACATGGCAGACTGACAGCTTGCTTTAGAATGAAATTGATTGGGTGAGTGAGTGACTTGGCTTCTTAGCATTGTGTGTGTGTGTGTGTGTGTGTGTGGGGAGTGTGTGCATGCGTGCATGTGTGCGTGCGTGCGTGCATGTGTGTGTGGGTGAATGTGTGTGTTGGTGTATTTGAGTGTTTGCATCAGAGCATGCGCCGTGCCATTGCTACATTGTTGTTTTTCTGTTATTCTGTGCTACAGCCAATGACAGATATTTTACTCAGCAGACAATGAGATTGCATTATGTAGGGAGGGGAGCCTCTGTAGAGATGATGAGAAGAACAAACAGCTTGTAAATGAAATCTATCCTATGTTTGTCTATCTAATTTTATCTTTTTGAATTGTTGAATACATTTAAATAATAAATGGGATTTTTGGAGTCACTTGTCTCAAGATAATTATTTTACCCCAAATACTCTTATTGTGTTGAACTATTTAGAGTGCAGACAGCATGGTTGTGAGGCCGGTTGGATGTACTGCCAAATTCTCTAAAACAATGATGGAGGCGACTTATGGTAGAGAAATGATCATTAAATTATCTGGCAACAGTTCTGGTGGACATTTCTGCAGTCAGCATTCCATTTGCACACTCCCTCAAAACTTGAGACATCTGTAGCATTGTGTTCTATGACAAAACTGCACATTTTAGAGTTTTATTGTCACCTGCACAAGGTGCACCTGTGTAATGATAATGCTGTTTAATCAGCTTCTTGATATGCCACACGTGTCAGATGGATGGATTATCTTGGCAAAGGAGAAATGCTCACTAACAGGGATGTAAACACATTTGTGCACAACATTTGAGAGAAATAAGCTTTTTGTGTGAATGGAACATTTCTGGGATATTTTATTTCAGCTCATGAAACATGGGACCAACACTTTACATGTTGCGTTTATATTTTTGTTCAGTATCGTTTAAACTTTTACAAAAATGTATATAATAATCCATGCATACATTTTACATATAGGTGGCCCCTGGGAATCGAACCCACAATCTTGGCATTGCAAGCGCCATGCTCTACAAACCGAGCACCAGAGAACCAATTGTCTGTTTAAGCAAACATGAACCAGATCCTGTTATAAATGCCTTCTCCTCTCTCTCTCCTTCATATCAGTCTAACCAGAGATGATTTGGGATGATAGGTATCAGGGAGGCAAGGAGGAGGGTAGGAAGGGTGCACCCCTCCCAATATCCTCCACTCCTCTCCTGTCCTGTGGAGATGCTATGGATCTGAAAAGGTGGGCTGCAAGATAAAGTCCATCTGACTCCAGTGAAGTCCGCCAGCGCAGCCGGATAATAAATCTACTAAATATAATGCTCAGTTAAAAAGTGAATGACTCCTGAAGGAACACCACAGTCTGAGATCTCAGCCTATATTCACAGATACTCATCAACAGCGGAACCATTTATCCACCGAAGAAGGCTAGAGAGAGAGAGAGAGAGAGAGAGAGAGAGAGAGAGAGAGAGAGAGAGAGAGAGAGAGAGAGAGAGAGAGAGAGAGAGGAGAGAGAGAGAGAGAGAAGAGGATGGAGAGACTGAGGGAGATAAAATAACTAGGCGGCTGTGGAAGGTGCTGTGACAGAGACAAATGTAGAGGAGAGAGGAAGAATGAATGACGGAGAGAGAGAGAAAAGGCAGAGGGGGATGAGGAAGACATGAATGGGGGAGAGGATTGGAGGGAGAGGTAAAGAGAGGACTAGACAGAAGGATAGGGATGGGGGGACTAATATAGATTGGGTGAACAGAGAGAGGGAAGTGGATTGCTTTTAGGAGTAGAGTGGGAGGGGTGGACCATCCTTAGACCAGGAAGGAATGGGATATGACACTGGCAGGCAGAAATGTTGGTCTACTCTGGTTCTTGGGAAGGCCATCACCTCCTCTACAATACATGCTTATAATTAAGAATAACAGTGGTGTTAAAACATAACCACAGCTATGGGAGAAAAGTGAACAAAAATTCCTATCAAAATCCTATTAAAATCTGCAGCTCCCTCTCTGCATATAACCTGCTTACATGGCTCTTTTTTTCTCTTCCCTCCCTTTTTCTCAGCTGTACCAGTCTTTCAGTTGTTCTGACAAACACATGGGTCAGAGAAACACCCAGCTGTTATGGGAAGCATCCACAAGCCCCCAACCCACCCTCCAGACTCCCAAAGTCCCCCAACCCACCAAGCCCAGCCCAGTCAGCACGGCTCTGTCTCCCACAGCCCCTCCTTCAGACTCCCCCCGTCCACAGCCGCCTAGTCACCCTGACTCTGTCTGCTCCTGCCTCCGTACATGATTCCCTTTGTCACTTTAGGGCACAGCCGAGGAAGAAGCCTTTTCCAGTTTTCCATGGATGGGCTGAGGCCGCCAACACAGGTGTACTATCCAGTCAGTCCCCTTTACACGTGAGCAAGCGAGAGAGAGAGAGTAGGAGAGCGAAAGAAAGAGAGAGAGAGAAGAGAGAAAGAAAGAAAGAAAGAAAGAAGAAAGAGAAGAGAAGAAAGAAAAAAAGAGAGAGTAGGAGAGAGAAAGAGAGAATACACAAGAGTGAGAAAGAGTGAGAAAGAGAAAGCGAGAGCGAGAGAGAGAACGGAGCGCTAGCAGGTTGCAGACTCCAGGGCCAAGGTTTCTACCCTGCCTTGTTGTTCCATGCGTCTGTCTCTGCTTGTTTAAAATCTCAGAATCATATTCACAATCACTTCACAACTTTACTTGAACAAACTCCATACCACTCTAACCTTCATATTGCAGACCTATTCTTCACTAACTATCCCATTCTTTTCCTGCAGACATCTTCCTCTTGGCAAATGCATTGTCACATTTCATAATGCTCCTTTATGGCTGCAGCCTGAGATACGCAGTGCAGATCACAGAAGGTCATGGTGCACAGCATCACAGAGTTTTTTCTCTCCTTCTGAGTGAACAAACTACAGTATTCTCACATGATGTAGCTACCACCATGTCTCCAGAGAACTTACTGAGCATCGACATTAAAAGACACAAACAAACATCCGACATGCCTTTTTTCCCTTTCAGCAAGCTGAATGTATCTGTGACCTTTCAAAGCTTAGTTTCCCCTAGTGTTATGCATAAGCCATTCAGAAAAACAAGGACACACTTTAAACAGAGATCAAGCTATCTGTCCTAATATTGTGATTACTCTAATGTTTGGGTAGACATGTCAACACACACAGAGCATTCTCTCAGATCTGTTTAGCTTTGAAGCTGAAAATAATAGAATAGACTTAAAAATGTATTACATTTCGTTTTTTTTGTCACTGGCCTACACACATCATCCCATAATGTTTTTCGAAACTTAGACAAATTAATAAAAAATGAAAAGCTGAAATGTTTTGAGTCAATAAGTATTCAACCCCCCTTTGTCATGGCAACCTGAAATAAGTTCAGGAGTAAAATTAACAATTCACATAATAAGTTGCATGGACTGTGTACAATAATAGTTTTTAACATAATTTTTGACAGACTACCTCATCTCTGTACTCCACATATCTGTAAGGTTCCTCAGTCGAGCAGTGATATTCAAACACAGACTGAACCACAAAGACCAGAGAGGTTTTCCAATGCCTCGCAAAGAAGGGCACCTATTAGTAGCTGGGTAAAAAAAAGCAGACGTTGAATATCCCTTTGAGCATGGTGAAGTTGTTAATTACACCCAGTCACTAAATCAGGCGTCTTTCCTAACTCAGTTGCCGGAGAGGAAGGAAACCACTCAGGGATTTCACAATGAGGCCAAAGGTGACTTTAAAACAGTTAGCGAGTGTAATGGCTGGGATCGGAGATAATAGAGGATGGATCAGCAACATTGAGCTGAGCTGACAAGGTAAACATATGTCGTTCTGCCCCTGAACAAGGCAGTTAACCCACTGTTCCTAGGTCGTCATTGAAACTAAGAATTTGTTCATAACTGAATTGCCTAGTTAAATAAAGGTAAAATAAAAATTACATTTTAGTTACTCTACAATACTAACCTAATCAACAGAGTGAAAAGAAGGTAGCCTTTAGAGAATACAAATATTCCAAAACATCAGTAGCGATTTTAGCATGTAAATCTTGGTGGGGCAAACTCCCCCCCCAATTTTTTTTTAGATGCATGCCAGGAAAGCCAATACACAACACAAGACTAAACAATACAATAATTAATTGCACTATAACGGTGACAAGCGGTGCTCACAAACTGTTAGGGCCCCAATAGCAGAGCTTTCTTTCCAGCAAATTGGAGTGAATCCTTATCACCGCTACACTTGGCTAAAAACATAGTTGATAAGGCTGAACATATCTCCCTGGCATATTACATAATTTATGCAGCAGCATATAAGACATTTTTGGACTCACCTTGTTGTGTGCGGTCCTTGGTTGGCAAATCTTGTCAAAGAAAAAGTTTTACAATTCCAAGTTGAAAATGTATTTTCCCAGTCTGACTTCCCAGTTGCAATGCTTGTGGCCAGCAGCCCGGAGTCGCCTCTTCACTGTTGACGTTGAGACTGGTGTTTTGCAGGTACTATTTAATGAAGCTGCCAGTTGAGGACTTGTGAGACGTCTGTTTCTCAAACTAGACACTCTAATGTACTTGTCCTCTTGCTCAGTTGTGCACCGGGGCCTCCCACTCCTCTTTCTATTCTGGTTAAAGCCAGTTTGTGCTGTTCTGTGAAGGGAGTAGTACACAGCGTTGTACGTGATATTCAGTTTCTTGGCAATTTCTCGCATGGAATAGCCTTCATTTCTCAGAACAAGAATAGACTGATGAGTTCAAGAAGAAAGTTCTTTGTTTCCAGCCATTTTGAGCCTGTAATCGAACCCACAAATGCTGATGCTCCAGAGACTCAACTAGTCTAAAGAACGCCAGTTTTATTGCTGATTTAATCAGAACAACAGTATTCAGCTGTGCTAACATAATTGAAAAAGGGTTTTCTAATGATCAATTAGCCTTTTAAAATGATCAACTTGGATTAGCTAACACAACGTGCCATTGGAACACAGGAGTGATGGCTGCTGATAATGGACCTCTGTATGCCTATATAGATATTCCATTTTTTTTTTTATCAGACGTTTCCAGCTACAATAGTCATTTACAACATTAACAATGTCTACACTGTATTTCTGATTAATTTGATGTTATTTTAATGGGCAAAAAAGTGGCTTTTCTTTCAAAAACAAGGACATTTCTAAGTGACCCCAAACTTTTGAATGGTAGTGTATATATATACACACACCTTTTTTTAATGAATGTATTATTATTTTTTTAAATGTGGGGCCCTGCCCCACCTGCCCTTAATGACGGGTTGCCACTGCAAAACATGCATCCTGTTTGCAACAATACACAAAAGTAATACTGCAAAAAATGTGCCAAAGAATTTAACTTTTTGTCCTGAATACTTTCATGTTTAATCATAGTGGTGGCTGCATCGTGTTATGGGTATGCTTGTAATCGTTATGGACTGGGGAGTTTTTCAGGATAAAAAATAAATGGAATGGAGCTAAGCACAGGCAAAATCCTAGAGGAAATCCTGGTTAAGTCTGCTTTCCACCAACACTGGGAAATGAATTAACCTTTCAGCAGGACAATAACCTAAAACATAATGCCAAATCTACACTGGAGTTGCTTACCAAGACAGTGAATGTTTGAGTGGTGATTTATAGTTTTGACTTAAATCTACTTAAAAATCTTTGGCAAAACCTGAAAATGGTTGTCAAGCAATGGTCAACAACGAATTTGACAGAGCTTGAAGAATTTTGAAAAGAATAATAGGCAAATGCTGAGCAATCCAGGTGTGGAAAGCTCTTAGAAACGTACCCAGAAAGACTAACTCCTGTAATAACTGCCAAAGGTGTCTCTAACATCTATTGACTCAGGGGGTTGAATACTTTTCTAATCAAGATATTCGTTTTTGTTTTTTTCTCCTACATTTTATCACAAATGTTCAAAAAAAATGTCCACTTTGACATTAGAGTATTTTGTGTAGATTGTTGACAAAAAATGACAATTAAATCAATTTTAATCCTACTTTGTAACACAACAAAATGTGTAAAAAGTCACAGGGTGTAAATACTTCCTGAAAATGGTGTAGCGTCTGTCACACCATTACAAATAGGTATTTGTGAAGAGACCATTTCAAACAGTGGAACATTGAGGGCCAGTGTCCCTTAACTCCCATGATGATCTCTCGTTTTCCTCTGAACACGACATGATTGAGCACAGACGTGGGTGGGCGGCAGCACATGCATTTAATTGCAACGCATGAATTTGTGTTAGTTAGAGTGCAAGTGAAACGGATCCGACAGGGAAAGATGAGCAGAGTCAGGGGAGAAGAAGCCACAGGAGACATGCTCCCCACACCTCCTACACTCACAATATACTCAATATACTGTATACACACGAAGACATACAGTACACTCATACATGTAGGCATGGAGTTCACCTACCTTTTGACAAACGCAAACAAATAGTTTACCTAATATGCCCTAGTAGCAAAATAATAAACAATTTAAATAACTACCTCAAACATACCTATTTTTTTTTTCCTCCTGCCTGATCTGATGGTAGGGTGTGTGGTGAGTAGTAGTCATGGCCACCTGCGCTGAGAGGCGGACAGGCAGGGATGGAGCCATGGGTGGTCATGAACAGACCAGGGTGGACCGGAGGAGGAAAAGACATCTGTGAAGAATACATACAGACATGTCACTGTTGTACATACTATTCATAGAACACAGACACATTCACACTTGGCTAGAGGCGTTTGAACAAAAAAATACTGTTTATGAAGGATAACACTTTATTTTAAGGTACACATATTAGCCTCTAAATTATTATGTCTTATTAGCCATATGTTAGGCCTTAATTAAGTGTTTTCTCATTCAAACATCATGCAATACTGGCCAATCCTTAATAACTGAATTGTAAGCTATAATAAAAACGTATGTACAGTATATGAATGTCGTCTGTATAAGGTTATATTATGAATCACAAAGGATCGTACCTCCCCAGATCCTATAGCAAAAACATAGAACGTTTGCCTGAAACTGAGGATTTGTATAGTTTGATGACATAAGATTGATTTATATATACAGTGCCAGTCAAAGGTTTCGACACACCTATTAATTCAAGGGATTTTCTTTATTTGTACTATTTTCTACATTGTAGAATAATAGTGAAGACATCAAAACTATGAAATGACACATATGGAATCATGTAGTAACCAAAGAAGTGTTAAACAAATCAAAATATATTTTATATTTGAGATTCTTCAAAGTAGCCAACCTTTGCCTTGATGACAGCTTTGCACACTCTTGGCATTCTCTCAACCAGCTTCATGAAGTAGTCACCTGAAATGCATTTCAATTAACAGGTGCGCCTTGTTAAAAGTTAATTTGGGGAATTTCTTTCCTTCTTAATTAAGGCTAGGTGGGACGCTAGCGCCCCATCTCGACAACATCCGATGAAATTGCAGAGTACGAAATTCAAAATACAAAAATCGTAATATTAAACATTCATGTAAATACAAGTGTCATACACCAGTTAAAAGCTTAACTTCATGTTAATCCAGCCGCTTTGTCAGATTTCAAAAAGGCTTTACGGCGAAAGGATACCATGCGATTATCTGAGGACAGCGCCCCGCATACAAAATCATTAAAAACATTTTCCAAACCAGCAGAGGCGTCACAAAAGTCAGAAATAGCGATAAAATAAATCACTTACCTTTGAAGATCTTCCTCTGTTTGCAATCCCAAGGGTCCCAGCTACACAACAAATGGTCATTTTGTTCGATAAAGTCCTTCGTTATATCCCAAAAAAGTGTTTATTTGGCGCGTTCGATTCAGTAATCCACCCGTTCCAGTCGTTCTACATGCAGACAAAGCAATCCCAAAAGTTACCAATAAACTTTGTCCAAACAAGTCAAACAATGTTTCTAATCAATCCTCAGGTGCCCTAATATGTAAATAAACAATAAAATTTAAGACGGAGAATATGTTCAATACCGGAGATAAATAACGAAGTGCATGCCCTCATCCACGCGCGCCACAAGACTAAAGTCCAAATGAGAGCCACCTTGAAAAACTACAAATTCAAGCTGATTTTTAAAAAAACAAGCCTGAAATCATTTATAAAGACTGTTGACATCTAGTGGAAGCCATAGGAACTGCAATCTGGGAGGATTTCCTTTGAATTTCCCATAGACAAACATTTTCAAAGGGTGGTGACCTCAAAAAGAAAACATTCCGTATGGATTCTCCTTGGGTTTTCGCCTGCCATATCAGTTCTGTTATACTCACAGACATTATTTTAACAGTTTTAGAAACTTCAGAGTGTTTTCTATCCAATACAATATTATATACATATCCTAGCTTCTGGGCCTGAGTAATAGGCAGTTTACTTTGGGCACGTCAGTCATCCAAACGTCCAAATACTGCCCCCTAGCCTTAAGAAGTTAATGCATTTGAGCCAGTCAGTTGTGTTGTGACAAGTTAGGGGTGGTATAAAGAATTTTGGTAAAAGACCAAGTCCATATGTGACTCACCACCTGGATTCAGTCTTATGTAGCAAAATGTGAAATGGTGTTTTTTACATTGGATAAAAGTAGAACTCAGAGCTACAAAATGGTATATCATGCACTGCATTTGAGGAACAACGGGAAAGTCATTCTGATTTGAAAGTTGATCAACTTGTAAATTCACTTTTGAGAAAATCGCCTTTGAATGTTTTGGTATCTAGTGAAGAGCTGTTCTTTGTCTACACTCATTCAGCACCGTTCACACCCTCTTAAGCTTTAGCCCCATCCACTCGTTTCGCTCTCGGAGTGCACACTTGACTCTCTGGCTGATGATTTGTTTACCTCTGGATAACTCTGGATAATATGGCAGATCAATCCAAACTCCTCTCTCGGCATGTCCAGCCCACTCCTTATCTCAGCCAATCATGGCTAGTGAGAATGTTGCTATTTTTTTCTGTGGTTTAACCAACAAGACCAACAAGTTCACATGTTTGAGAAGGCCTTTCTGCCAAAAAATGCATTTTGATAAAAAAAAATGTTTTACGTTCAAACGGCTCTCCTGTGAAGTCGCGATATGCGACATTCGCCTAGTTTCCTGAATCGGGTCACATATTATGGCAAGAACAGCTCAAATAAGCAAAGAGAAACAACAGTCCATTATTGCTATAAGACATTAAGGTCCATCAATATGGAACATTTCAGGAACATTGAACGTTTCTTCAAGTGCAGTCGCAAAAACCATAAAGCGCTATGATGAAACTGAAACTCCCATGAGGACCGCCACAGGAAAGGAAGACCCAGGAGTTACCTCTGCTGCAGAGGATAATTTCATTAGAATAACTGCAGCTCAAATTGCAGCCCAAATAAATGCCTCAGAGTTCAAGTAACAGACACATCTCAACATCAACTGTTCAGAGGAGACTGCGTGAATCAAGCCTTCATGGTCGAATTGCTGCAAAAGAAACACTACTAATCGACGCCAATAAGAAGAAGAGACTTGCTTGGGCCAAGAAACACGAGCAATGGACATTAGATCAGTGGAAATCTGTCCTTTGGTCTGATGAGTCCCAATTTGAGATTTTTGGTTCCAACCACTATGTCTTTGTGAGACGCAGAATAGGTGAGTGGATGATCTCCACATGTGTGGTTCCCATCGTGAAGCATGGAGGATCAGGTGTGATGGTGTGGGGGTGCTTTGCTGGTGACACTGTCTGTCATTTATTTAGAATTCAAGGCACACTTAACCAGCATGGCTACCACAGCATTCTGCAGCGATATGTCATCCCATCTGGCTTGCACTTAGTGGGACTATCATTTGTTTTTCAACAGGACAATGACCCAACACACCTCCAGGCTGTGTAAGGGATATTTGACCAAGAAGGAGAGTGCTGCATCAGATGACCTGGCCTCAATCACCCAACCTCAACCCAATTGAGATGGTTTTGGATGAGTTGGACCGCAGGGTGAAGGAAAAGCAGCCAACATGTGCTCAGCATATGTGGGAACTCCTTTAAGACTGTTGGAAAAGCATTCCAGGTAAAACTTGTTGAGAGAATGCCAAGAGTGTGAAAAGTTGTCATCAAGGCAAAGGGTGGCTAATTAGAAGAATCTAAAATATATTTTGATTTGTTTTACACTTTTTTGGTTAGTACATTATTCCATGTGTTATTTCATAGTTTTGATGTCTTCACTATTATTCTACAATGTAGAAAATAGTCAAAATACAGAAAAACCCTGGAATGAGTAGGTGTGTCCAAACTTTTGACTTGTACTGTATGTCATATAGCCAACATTAAAATCTGATGTAAACAATTGATGTAAACAATTAGTTTCAGCCATTATATGGTTTTGCTAATTGGTGTGGGTAGGTATGCCCCTTTGCGATTGACATTAAATAGGTCTATGCCATACAGCCGACGTTCTTATATGAAAGTATATATGGAAGTTTAGTTGCTAATTGTTTACATAAAATGTTAACTTGAATGTTGGCTGTATGGCATCCTATGAAGTTCTTTCTGTAACAATTGTCTGCAAGTACAAATAAAAAATCTACAAACACAGATTGTATTTATGTTTCCACTTAAAACATTTAACACACTCATTATACTGTTCAATAAAAATGATACAAATTCTACTCTATGGGCAGACATTTGAATCCCATTTTAGGTCACTTGAAGTTCATCAGCTCTCTTAATGAGCTAGATGCCATCCTGGGAAGCACATTGTCTGAATTGTAATTTTCCATGGGAAGCAGAAGACCCCCCCCCCCCACACACACACACACACACACAAACTCCTCCCCCTGTACCTCTCTGCATAGTTTTCACACGTCGTCCCTAAGCTTCAGGTAACAATTGCCCAGGGCCCGTGGATGATACTGTATGAATTATGAGGCATGTTTTTCAGGAGCATGGAGGACGAGGAGAGAGAGGACCCCCAGGAGGCCTCACACACACACACACACACACACACACACCACACACACACACACACACACACACACACACACACACACCAACACAGAGAGGGGTTTGCGGGTCTGGCATCAGAGCTAGTCTCTGCCATACGTTCAGAGCACAGAGCCCTGTAAACACACTCAGGAACCTTCTGGAGTGGTAAAGGCTAAACACTGGGATCTATCCTCACTCCTGTATAGCACGCACAGCTCTAGGAGATACCTCCCTGCACTTAGCTGTCAATGAAACAATGGCAAGTAAATAATCAAATGACTGACCCCGTCGTCGGTGTGTCGTAGGGTCTATTCACTGACACACAAAAGACGTTTGGAAGAATGAACAACAAATAATCAGCGACACCTTCACATCTCAGAGGCTCAACTCGTTACCGTGGTGATTCAGTGGGGCTGAGACAGAGCTCCCCTAAGCAGAGGAGGCAATGAGCCTGTACAAGGTGAAGGAGAAGATAAGAATAGAGGAGAGGAGAGGTGAGGAGAGGAGAGGAGCCTTGAGAAATGGGTGATTAGGGAGCCCTCCCTGTCTGGCTCTAACTCTGCTCTCACACCCCTCCATCCCCTCTCTCCCTCTGCAGCGTTCACAGCCTAAGTTGGATTCATTGAGAGGACGCTTAAGGAGTCTTTGTCTCCAAAGTGGGATACACACACACGCCAACACTTAAGGAATGGTTCTGCTGAGAATACCAAAGCCATCTGCCAAATTAGGCTGCACGGCCACACTTTTGCTGTTCTATTTAATTTTCGATTAAAAAGGCCGAAGCTCATAGACTCACTAGCATTCAGACACTCGGATCAACACTTACACAGACAAATGAATACGTTCACTGTACATGCACAACACATGCATACATGAGTGTGAACTCGGATGATGTTATAGGTACATTATATCATAACCCCCATCATTTGGATCACGCTCATTTGCTCGTAAAGACAGCATGAAAACAATCAGCAACTCAGGTGAGAAAACTGTGCTCAGTGGAGTGGTGCAAACAGACACACATGCACACGCATGAGGGGACAGGGAGGGTGTGGGGGGATGGAGGGGACAGGGAGGGTGCGGGGGGATGGACGCAGCCACCTGAAAATGTCAGTGTCACCGGTTGCCATGACAGTCGGCAAAGTTTGGCAGAGTCTCAGTGTCACTGTTAAAGGCCAGATGATCTGCTGTGGCTAATTAAGACTGTAGTTTGTGTGTTAGCATGGGGCTATGTTAAAAATGGACTTCCTCTAACTAACTATTAAGGATGAACAAATCAACTGCCGACACTAACATTTGGTTATAAGTTCATTATTAACCACACTGATCTTTGACAGTTTTTCAAAGTTCTCAATATGCAAGTGAAACACTCCCACTGTTGTGAATACTGTGTAGTACTGTATACCGGCTGCACAACCCGCACATTAGTGACGCAGCAAAATGTGACACACCCACGCACACACCCATGTACGCACACACATACAGTGCCAGTCAAAAGTTTGGACACACCTACTAATTCAAGGGATTTTCTTATTTTTATTATTTTCTACATTGTAGAGTAATAGTGAAGACATCAAACTATGAAATAACACACACGGAATAATGCAGTAACCCAAAAAGTTTTAAACAAATCCAAATATATGTTGTATTTGAGATTCTTCAAAGTAGCCACCCTTTGCTTTGATGACAGCTTTGCATTCTCTCAACCAGCTTCATGCGGTAGTAACCTGGAATGCATTTCAATTAACAGGTGTGCCTTTTTAAAAGTTAATTTGTGGAATTTATTTCCTTCTTAATGTGTTTGAGCCAATCAGTTGTGTTGTGACAAGGTAAGGGTGGTATAAAGAAGCTACCCCTATTTGGTAAAAGACCAAGTCCATATGGCAAGAAAAGCTCAAATAAGCAAAGAGAAACAACAGTCCATCATTAATTTAAGACATGAAGGTCAGCCACAGAAAGGAAGACCCAGAGTTACCTCTGTTGCAGAGGATAAGTTCATTTGAGTTACCAGCCTCAGAAATTGCAGCCCAAATAAATGCTTCACAGAGTTCAAGTAACAGACACATCTCAACATCAACTGTTCAGAGGAAACAGGCCTTACGTGTTATTACTTTGCTTTGATGTCTTCACTATTATTCTACTATGTAGAAAATAGTACAAATAAAGAAAAACCCTTAAATGAGTATGTGTCCAAACTTTTGACTGGTACTGTACATTTTTATGACCCAAGAGAAAAAGGCTGGCCCTGGGCTACTCGAGGGATAGGTCATCTCAAACACGTTCATATTTATTTGGGAGCCACGTGGCACTGCTGAAGAGACAGAGAACATACATAGGAAGAGAGAAGGGAAAGAAGGATACCTAGTCAGTTGTACAACTGAATGCATTCAACTGAAATGTGTCTTCCGCATTTAACCCAACCCCTCTCAGTCAGAGAGGTGCGGGGGGCTGCCTTAATCGACATCGGCGCCCGGGGAACAGTGGGTTAACTGCCTTGCTCAGGGACAGAACGACAGATTTTTACCTTGTCAGCTCGGGGATTTGATCAAGCAAACCTTTCGGTTACTAGCTCAATGTGCCTACCCGCCAGGCTACCTGGCACGTAGGAAGAGACAGTGAGAGAGAGAGAGAGAGAGAGAGAGGATAGAGAGAGAGAGAAAGAACATACAGAGGGAGAGAGAGAGAGAGAGCGAGAGAGAGAGAGAGAGGATAGAGAGAGAGAGAAAGAACATACAGAGGGAGAGAGAGAGAGAGAGATAGAGAGAGAGAGAGAGAGAGAGAGAGAGAGAGAGAGAGAGAGAGAGAGAGAGAGGAGAGATATTCTGTATATGGAAGGAGAGAGAGGTGTACGGTGGCCCTAGGCTGCTGGGCCAGATCCTCCACACAGTGCTCTGAGATCGTCCACAGAGTATCGATCATCATTACAGAGTGAGTGAGCGGCCATGTTTCTTTCTCAGGGCTGAGGGCAGGGCGGGGGCCACTCTACAGGGCTGGGATCACACTAAGGTAATGAATCCTAATTCCACACAATGCCTCAATTCTCACAGCTATCTACTGTACACTACCTACCCTGGGTCCCTTACCCTAATCATTGTGCTGCAGCAACTGACCCAAAACACAACTGCTGTCCCTGTCTGCCTGCCATGAGTCAGACACATACTGCAAGGACAGCCCAACCCAGCGGGCAAAAGTGGTCGCAGTGACGCCAGGCTGACGTCTCTCGTGACGTCATGGTCAGGTTGTTTACTGATTGTAAAAGGGATGTTTCCTGGACCTATTGACGCAAGTGAGGTGAATCTGACTAGAACCATTTTGTTGATTGTTTGATTACTTTAATGAATTGGATGAGTCATGAAAGCTTCATTTGGATCTTGGGAATGTTCTCTGTTGACTTCCTGCTCTGTCTACAGTGCATCTCAGGCAGCAGAGTATAAAGCTAAAAGCTCTCCACCGTTTGCCTATCAGTTGATTGACAAAGCCCAAATACAAGTAATTATGGGTACTTGTTTGCAGTGTTTTTCGCTGAAATTTGCAGAAGGGTCCTTTCTATGTGCTGACACTTCTGTCTGTAATAGGGATCATTATGGATCTTCTATAAACCCTGCCATTATGAAAACACTCAAACACAAACAGGCAAACAGTGTGTGTGTGTGTGTGTGTGTGTGTGTGTGTGTGTGTGTGTGTGTGTGTGTGTGTGTGTGTGTGTGTGTGTGTGTGTGTGTGTGTGTGTGTGTGTGTGTGTGTGTGTCTGTGTGTCAGGTCAAGACCCTGGTGATGATGACAAGCATGCAGATGAGCTTCCCTGAGACGGTTTCTGACAGTTTGTGCAGAAATTCTTCGGTTGTGCAAACCCACAGTTTCATCAGTTGTCCTGTTGGCTGGTCTCAGACGATCCCGCAGGTGAAGAAGCCAGATGTGGAGGTCCTGAGCTGGCGGGGTTACACATGGTCTGTGGCTGTGAGACTGGTTGAATGTACTGCCAAATTCTCTAAAACGAAGTTGGAGGTGGCTAACGGTAGATAAATTAACATTAAATTCTCTGGCAAAGCTTTGGTGGACATTGCTGCAGTCAGCATACCAATTGCACGCTCCCTCAAAACTTGAGACATCTGTGGCATTGTGTTGTGTGACAAAACTAAATGCACATTTTAGGGTGGCCTTTCATTGTCCCCAAGATGTACCTGTGTAATGATCATGCTGTTTAATCAGCTTCTTGATACGCCACACCTGTCAAATGGATGGATTATCTTGGCAAAGGAGAAATGCTCACTAACAGGGATGTAAACAAATATGTGCATGAAATTTCTGAGAGAAATACGCTTTTGCGCGTATGGAACATTTCTGGGATCTTTTATTTCATCTCATGACACATGGGACCAACATTTTACAGATTGCGTTTATATTGAATTTTTTGTTCAGTGTATAAGTGACTTCTTACGTGATCACAGAAAGCGTGCATGTTCAAAGAAAAACATGCAGAGGTTGCAGGTCTGTGGAGATCTTAACAATTGCTATAATGTGCGCAGAATCTGGAACGGCATTGATCACTTGCACCATGTACTATTACCGTTATCTCAACTACAATCCAGGTCATTTGGTTGTGCTATTAGATGAAGCACAGTGATAACACATGAAGGTGTTGGATAAATGCAAAATATGTGACACTGTATTCACATTTGAACTTCGTTGTGTTTTTAAATGGTTGAACGCGCAATGATTACACATTTAAATGACGACTAAATCCAACATCTGATATTCTTTCTCCAGCGGAATTTGGTTGTGCTTTCAGATGGTTGAAAGCATAATGATAACACATTGGGAATTCAATGCACTTCTGGCTGTCTGATTGAGTAGGTGAATAAAGGTTGAAATCTCACTGATTAACATCTCTACCAAATATTACTCAGATTTCCACAGTGATATGATGTGGTGTGACCAGTGGGATGGCTGTTGGTGTCTTGTTCTAATGTCCAGTCTAGCCTGAATCAATCTCTGCTTTCTGTCTGCCTTTCTACCACACTGTGTGGCAGTCCAGTCTATCTCTGTTTCTCTCTCTGCCTGTCTCTGTATCTCTCTCTCTGCCGGCTATTTCTCTCATGCGCCACAGGGGAACTGTGAGACTGAGAGTGGGCCTCCAAATTATGCACATTTAAATGACCCGTTTCCTTAAGTCTGCTCAGCACTGTGCAGGGAGGGGAGCTCAGATGGAACGGACTGGGAACACGCTCCGAGGAGGGAGGGAGGCGACTGTGCAGCAGCCCCGGGTAGGTGTGTAAAACTTGAGTGGACCCCAGGCCCTCAGAAAGACTTAATGGCTTTTCCATCCTCTCCTCCCTCTCCTACTATTGCTGCATTAGAGTTACATTTCCTCTTTGAGGTCCTCTCCTCTCCTCCATTTATATATTTATTTATTCTATTTTCTATCCTTCCTTTCCCAAATGCTCTTAGTTCACCACCCGGCACACGACTCGCCTTCACAAGACATAAAGGTAAGGGCTCACTTAAGCAGGTCTATCTGTCCAACAGTGTTGCTTGGCCGTGGGAGTCAGGAAGTGTCCAGAATGCATCTGTTCTTGTTACACACCTGTGGCTTCACTTTGGTTGAGACAAAGACATACAACGCCTGATGGCGTTTTCCTTTGTTTGTCAGGTTGTTGTATTACTTTTCCTCTCGTCTGGGCCATCTGTCATTTCTGCAAAATTCCTGCAGGCACTAGAATGAAAATGTTGATGAATAAGTAAACAAGCTTTCTCCCTAACTGTGGTAGACGTCCTGTTCTATCACTGGACCACAGACAGGAGTCATGCAGAGTAGTCATATCTCGACATATACCATGTCCTCTCATTCACTGAACTCAAAGAAATCAGTCAATATATATCTTCCTATTTTCCAATATCACTTGGTCAAGGCTATACTTCTGATTCACAACTCACCAGTTGAAAATAATCTCTCACATGTTGCTGTGAATAGACTTTAATGCCAATTCCATATTAAGCTTTCACGCACAGTGAGCCAGTCCACCCTCTCCCTGTGTCTTCCCCATTGCCTTTCATCCCAGCACAGCACAGCAGCAGGCCAGCATCATCCCAGCATCCCTGTCCATCCAATGAGCTTGACTCAGCCAAGTGATGATTTACTGCTAGTTATTCAATTATTTTACAAGGCTGGACTAGGTCCTGAGGTTTGCTGGTGGGGGGTGAAAGGGAGGCTGAGCTAAAATGTTCTGTTATAGCTAAGGTCCCAATGGGGGAGAGGAGGGAGTGGAGGGGGAGTAAGAGAAAGGGAACGAAAATGAAGGGAAAGGGGATACCTAGTCAGTTGAACAACTGAATGTATTCAACTGAAATGTGTCTTCCGTATTTAATCCAACCCCTCTGAATCAGAGATGGGGAGTGGAGGGGAAGCAGAAGGGGGAGTCGAGAGGGAGGAGAGGGGGGGAGTGAAGAGGGAGGAGAGGGGGGAATAGAGGAGGAGGAGAGGGGGAGGAGAGGGGAGAGTGAAGGGGGAGAAGAGGGGGGAGTAGACGGATAGGCAAGGGGGAAGTAGAGAGGGAGGAGAGGGGGGATGAAAGGGGGGAGTAGAGGAGTAGGTGAGGGGGGAGTAGAGAGGGAGGAGAGGGGAGGAGAGGAGAGGGGGGATGAGATGGGGGAGTAGAGGGGTAGGCGAGGGGGGAGTAGAGAGGGAAGAGAGGAGAGGAGAGGAGAGGAGAGGAGAGTTGAGGAGAGGAGGAGAGGAGAGGAGAGGAGAGGAGAGGAGAGGAGAGGAGAGGAGAGGAGAGGAGAGGAGAGGAGAGGAGAGGAGAGGAGGGATGACAAGGGTAGGCGAGGGGGGAGTAGAGAGGGAGGAGAGGGGAGGAGAGGAGAGGGGGGATGAGATGGGGGAGTAGCGAGGGAAGAGAGGAGAGGAGAGGGGAGGAGAGGAGAGGTGGGATGAGAGGGGGGAGTAGAGGGCTAGGCGAGGGGGGAGTAGAGAGGGAGGAGAGGAGAGGAGAGGGGGATGAGAGGGGAGAGTGGAGGAGGAGGAGAGGGGTTGTGGACGGGGAGGTCTCACTAAAGCACAAGGCTCATTTCCACCGTAGTAGCCCAGAATCAGGACAGATTTAGCCCATTAGAAAAACAATACCTGATTGCCATATAATTTGCTTTAATTGCCTGCCAACCTGTTTTGCTTCTCCCCCAGCATTGTTTCCTGTTTTACTGTAGGTGTGTGTGTGTGTGTGTGTGTGTGTGTGTGTGTGTGTGTGGTGTGTGTGTGTGTGTGTGTGTGTGTGTGTGTGTGTGTGTGTGTGTGTGGTGCAGGTGTGTGTGTGTGCTTTGACAGTGTCTATTTCCACATGTAGAAAATGATACGCAGTAGAACTCCCTCGTGACCTGTGCTCTCTCAACAACTTTTAGTTCCCCTAATCCTAACATATGTCTGTGCCCCATGTGTAGCCTCAATTAAATATACACTATACATACAAAAGTATATGGACATCCCTTCAAATTAGTGGATTCAGCTATTGCTGACAGGTATATAAAATCGATCACAATCTCCATAGACAAACATTGGCAGTAGAATGGCCTCACTGAAGAGGTAAGTGACTTTCAACGTGGCACTGTCGTAAGATGCCTCCTTTCCTACAAGTCAGTTCATCAAATTTCTGCCATACTAGAGCTGCCCCAATCAACTATAAGTGATGTTATTGTGAAGTGGAAACACCTAGGAGCAACAACGGCTTAGCCACGAAGTGGTAGGACACATAAGCTCACAGAACGGGACCGCTGAAGTGCAAAGCGTGTAAAAATTGTCTGTCCTCGGTTGCAACACTCACTACCGAGTTCCAAACTGCCTCTGGAAGCAACGTCAAGAACTGTTCGTCAGGAGCTTCATGAAATGGGTTTCCATGGCCGAGCACACAAGCCTAAGCTCACCATGCACAATGCCAATTGGACTCTGGAGCAGTGGAAACACATTCTCTGGAGTGATGAATCACGCTTCAACATCTGGCAATCCGACGGACAAATCTGGCTTTAGCGGATGCCAGAAGAACGCTACCTGCCCCAATGCATAGTGCCAACTGTAAAGTTTGGTGGAGGAAGAATAATGGTCTGGAGCTGTTTTTCATGGTTCCAGTGAAGGGAAATCTTAACGCTACTGCATACAATGACATTCTAGATGATTCGGTGATTCCAACTTTGTGGCAACAGTTTGGGGAAGGCCCTTTCTTGTTTCAGCATGACAATTCCCCTGTGCATGTAGAGGTCCATATAGTAATGGTTTGTCGAGATAGGTGTGGAAGAACTTGACTGGCCTGTACAGAGCCCTGACCTCAACCCCAACGAACACCTTTGGGATGAATTGGAATTCTGACTGTGAGCCAGGCCTAATTGCCCAAAATCGGTGCCCGACCTCACTAATGCTTTTGTGGCTGAATGGAAGCAAGTCCCCGCAGCAATGTTCCAACATCTCGTGGAAAGCCTTCCCAGAGTAGTGGAGGCTGTTATAGCAGCAAAGGGGGACCAACTCCATATTTATGATTTTGGAATGAGATGTTCAACGAGCAGGTGTCCACATACTTTTGGTCATGTGGAATGTTTTACCTGCCGCTATTCAAACCTATTCTTCAGTTACAGGAAAAATACTGTCTATGAGGCACTATCTTATTACAGGCTGAAACCAAAAGCTCACAGGGACCAATTGAAATGAGCCTTTCCCCTGCTTTTGCTTTGTGTGCTAATTATGAGGGTCAAAGAGACCGATGATTTAACGGAGGAAGATATGAAGTGACGTTATGAGTCTCTCTCCACCTCTCTCTCCAGGGGTGACATGAATGGATAGCGGTGGAGGAGGAGTCTGGATAGCAGTGGTGGAGGAGTACTGGCTCTCTCTCCCTCATTCTCTCTCTCACCCTCATTTTCTCTCTCTCACCCTTATTCTCTCTCTCTCACCCTCATTCTCTCTCTCACCCTCATTTCTCTCTCTCTCTCTCACCCTCACTCTCTCTCTCTCTCACCCTCACCCTCACTCTCACCCTCATTCTCTCTCTCTCTCTCCCTCATTCTTTTCTCTCTTCTCCCCACTGCTGAACTAAAACGTATCTTTCCATCTTTTCTTTGTGTATCTCAGTGTACCTCACTAAAGTCTAAAGTAGTATACACCAAGTGTCATGCTACCATGTGAAGGACTCTGGATCACTGTGGTTCTAGAACATAAAGGTAATCTCATTGAATTCATTCCATTCCAAGCTCTCTCTCCATATCTCCATTGCTCTTTCCTCTCCTCCCCAGGCATGTCTACCTTCCTCGTCTTCTCCAGCTCCAGAGAATGACACGGGTGTCAAGCTCCCCATGTTGTTCTGAAGATGACATGTAGTCGAGCATCAAGCTGTGTGCTTGACTCTGAGGATGACATAGAGTTCAGTACAACATCAAGCATTTCTTAAATCTGCCTCGCCATACACCCCCCCCCCCCCCCCCCCCCCCCCCCCCACTGCTCAATTAACTCCCAGAACATTAGCTGGGAGTCACATTTCCTCGGTGCAAATTCAAATCAGCCATCACACTACAGCCCCTTCCTATTTATCACCTTCTCTTAACCTTGTCATCCCTCCATGTCTCTGTGCGTGTGAATGAGTCTCTCCCTCCCTCTTTCACCCTCCCTCCATCCCAGAGGAATCCCACCGTACTTCAGTACACAGAACATGCCTCGTCTTTCGAAAAGCCAACAGTCTTGGCATGCATGGTGCTCCAGATATCATTACTGTTGTCATATGAGGGGATCAATGAGAGAGGCGCTACGGAGTGGTTGAGTTATGCCCCTGGTGTTACAGCATGGGCCTACTACTCCATTCACCCTCCACATGATGATGATATCTCAACATGACCACAGTCATCCAGCTAGGGCTGGTCGATAAATCAATATCAATAATTAGAGGTAATTACCTCCCTCAATAATGATATAAAAACGTTTAAGTTCATTTTCGATAATGTCGATATAGAATAATTAGGTACAGCGGTTCATTTCACCTCTGTGACGCAGCAGGAACGTGCGGAGAAGTGACAATATGCATGTGGAGAGGTACAAATTGTGCCGTAGACAGGTGGCTACGAACTCTGGTAATACGACAAACCTTTTTCAACATCTGAAGCAAAATCCCTCTTTGGAACATGCAGGCAGTTTGAATTCGCCCCACGGTATTGTCACATCCTGACCATAGAGAGCTTTTATTTTCTATGGTAGAGTAGGTCAGGGTGTGACTGGGAGGTTGATCTAGTTTATTTATTTCTATGTGGGGTTCTAGGTTTGATTTTCTATGTTGGTGATTTGTATGATTCCCAATTAGAGGCAGATGGTAATCGTTGTCTCTAATTGGGGATCATATTTAAGTAGCTGTTTTTCCCACCTGTGTTTATGGGATATTGTTTTGAGTTAGTGCACGTAGCGTCTCTGTAATCACGGTTCGTTTATTCATTCTTTGTTTGTTTTGTATTTTGCTAAGTTTCACTTTATTAATAAAGATGTGGAACGCTACTCACGCTGCGCCTTGGTCCATCTATACACACGAACGTGACAGGTATTGATAAACGCTCCTCAAGCACCACCCAATCTAGGGATGTTTGCCCGAAGCAGTCAACACTGACAGTGTTTATGCCCTACAAGCAAACATCGAAAAGACAAAGACATCACAAATGCTCTTATGCATTGCATTGCGAAGGATATGCTACCAATTAGCACAGTCGAAAAGGAAGGTTTCAAGAGGCTTAACAATTTAATTGGCTGCAAACATGGAACAATTTTCCTTAAAGTATAATTTTATGGGTAGCTCACACAATTGTATTATTGTAACCTTTATTTAACTAGGCAAGACAGTTAAGAAAAACTTCTTATTTACAATGACAGCCTATCGGGGAACAGTGGGTTAACTGCCTTGTTCAGGGGCAGAATGACAGATTTTTACCTTGTCAGCTCAGGGATTCAATCTAGCAACCTTTCGGTTAGTGGCCCAACGCTCTAATCACTAGGCTACCTGCCTAGGGGTTTGTTCAGGCCTTAGGCATTCTTGAGTCTGAAGCAGATATGCACCTTTTAAACATTATTTGATTAATATCGTGATAATTATCGTTATTGAATGAAAAAATATATAGATATCGTGATAATTTATTTGCCATGTCGCCCAGCCCTACAGCCAGCCGTGCAGAGCGAAGACTCAATCTTCTACATATTAAAAAATCACACATGATGAAACCATTTAGTGCTCCCCAGCCCACCCACTCCCTCTTTCCGAATGACCTAATTAATCTTCAAACTAGATGTCTGCTGGTTTGTAATAATCTAATTTGGAGGGGAATCTGAGGGGGATCCAGTGAGAAGGGGTGAAAAAGCTTTGCGGCCTGGATAGCTGGATAACTGGACCAGGGCAGATTTCACAGGCCCTGGCATCTCCACTATTGACTGTCCTCTGGAGGGCTGGACCAGGGAGGAGGCAGGGAGGCACAGAGTCCCCAGGTCCTGAGTGTGTTTCTGGGGAGCTTCCCTCTGCCTCTCCGGAGAAGAGCCAGGCACCTCCAGGTCTTCATTAGTACTAGAGTTCAGTGACTCTGACTGCGGAGAGAGGCCCTTCTCTCACTCCATCCTTCTCCTCCTCACTCTATCCTGATTTCCCCTCATGCTGCATTCTATGGGCAGCTATACTGCAGAGTGGAACTTTCAGAATCAGAAAGACTGCTTAAGACCCAAGTCAAAGTACTGCACATATCATTATAAGACTATGTAATTTTAGATATGTATTCAGTTACATTTATCCTAATTAGTAGTGTTCATAAATAGCTATAGTAATATAGTGCTCTGCTAAACCAGTACACTCCATCTGCAAACCAGTCGAGTTTGAATTCAGTTTGACTGTAGCCTACAGCAGTATCAACCATCACAACCATGAGAGATTCACATGACAGTGTACATGTGTATTCTTAAGACCAAAAGGCATGAGGGTGCTTCCAACCACCCCACCCCACGCAAACACATGCACATCCACCAACACATCCACCCGCCCACCTCCTCACAGCCATAAAAGGTATGTGGATGTGTTCATGAGCACAGACCTTGATTCTCAACGACTTTCATGTTCTTCCTCAAGTCCCTGATCAGATGTGCCACCACAGAACAACATTAAACCCCGGCCCGTGCTCTGGGATCACAGTCGACTGGGGTTGGGGAGGGGTAAAGCCTCGTTCTGAGGGGAATGCAGTGGGTCAAGAAGAGTTCAGGGAATGATATTGAGGGGAGGGTGGGAGGGGATTGCATGAGCTATTGTTGTAAAACACCAAACTCTCCATGTACTTTGTGTGAACAACGATGATCCATCAAGGACATCATGGCCCTTCTATAACAGGCAGGGGGCAGGCTAAATAAAACCCTATGGCCATCATCCTACAAGTCTAGCCCAAGACCATGACGCACAGCTGTATACAACTAACACATAGAAAACATACAGAAAAATAAAAGATGTCAGGTCACTAGGGATTCACAAATCTGATTTGATTTTGTAGACCATTGTGAGAACGCTCTCTTCTCCTCTACATGACCAGTGAGTCACCCTGTGCTTAACCAAACACACACACACACAACACACACACACACACACACACACACACACACACACACACACACACACACTGATGATTGTTTGTCTAGTGTTGCTGCAGATGTCACTGCCTTTGCGGGTGGATAATTACTGGCCCCCTCGCCTCCCCCCTCAGCCCCCTGCATTCTGCTTGGCAGCATGCCCAAGACTGACAAGGTGACACTGCCTCTTCTCCCCACACAACACCACACCAATCACAGACACCAATCACAGACTCAAAAACAGCTTCAGTTCACAAGGATGTACAGGGTTTAGATAAGCAGTAATCAATGGACCAATCACTACATTAGTCATCAGCTGACCACTGGCAGCTCATCAATGTTGTTTTCTGGTTATACCCCACCGCCTTGTCACTTGGTTTCCCACGGCTTCTTTGTCAGTCGGTTTTCCCCACATAGCTGTTCGTTTTACAATGGTGCCATTGGGGGAGTCTGACTAATTCACTCCGACAGTAAAATAGAGAGGACTACACCAATTGTTCTGACGAAAGAGGGCCATGCCATTTTGCATTGTTATGAATGTTTTACAAGAGAAGTAAATATGAGTTATGTATAGTAAGAGCTTAGACTACAAAGACGGGCATGACAGATGAGGAGCGTATGGGATAGTCCCTATGGGTTTGAAGCATCGCACAAAAACACAATCCAGCCCTCCAGTCTACCTACGAACACTGTCGACACAAGGACCATCTGAACGTATTAAACTTCCATAAGGTCTGGGCATACTAGTTCGGCTCTAAGACAATACGCGGTGTGCCCCACTGAGGCACTCCTCCAGGCAAGATATTAAATTACTAGCGCATTACAAATGAATGACAGCAAATAAAAAACAGACCATCCTTATCTCTCTTTGACTAAGTGTGTGACACAGCAGCTACATCCAAAGCGAGGGTCATTTGAAATGTGGATTTCCATTCCCACAAATTGTACCGTCCCCTCTCTAAAGCCAGATTGTTTTTTTTGTTTGTTACAGTACTAAACAAGTGCATAGAAAACACTGACAGCTGTAGTATTCACCATCCACCTTGTCCAAAGGCAGACGCTGAATAATCAACATTCAAACTAACGTTGGCAGTTGAAGGCCATTTTCAGAACAACACTACAAGTCCCATGAGAACAGTTTGGGTCTGCCTGTTCCTCAGTCCTCCTCACACAGCCTGACGCCACAATACTGGGGTCTGTTTCCATCCGCTCCGTGAAGGCCATATTCTCAGTTCAACACGTACACATTACACACAGGCAGAGACAGAGACGAGAGTTAGAAGAGAGAGCATGTTGAGGGAAGCAGTTCGAGTTAGTGAGAGGCAATACAACACAGTTTAGCCTACTACTTCCTGCTTACTGGAGATAAGAAATTAGGGAATGAGGGCAAATGAATAAGTAAAGGAATAATGCTGTAGTTCTACATACAGACTGTTAAACAGTGGGCTTTGTAGTTTTCAGGAAGCCATAGCATCTGGGGCAAATCTTCTTCTCTAAATCTAGTGATGCCTGTTTATCTATTCAACCTTTAAAATATACATGGAGTGTACAAAACATTAGGAACACCTTCCTAATATTCAGTTGCACCCCCTTTTGCCCTCAGAACAGCCTCAGTTCGTCAGGGCATGGTCTACAAGGTGTCGAGCGCATTCTGCAGGGATGCTGGCCCATGCTGTCTCCACAGTTGTGTCAAGTTGGCTGGATGTCCCTTCACCCTCTGAATGACATACATACACAATCCATGTCTCAATTGTCTCAAGGTTTAAAAATCCTTCTTTAACCTGCCTCCTCCCCTTGATCTACACTGATTGAAGTGGATTTAACAGGTGACATCAATAAGGGATCATAGCTTTCACCTAGATTCATCTGGTCAGTCTATGTCATGGAAAGAGTTCTTAATGTTTTGTACACTCAGATGAGTTTTACCAGTGGTGTAAAGTACTTGAGTAAAAATACTTTAAAGTACTACTTAAGTACTGGGGGGTATCTGTACTTGAATTTACTATTGATATTTTTGACAACTTTTACTTTTACTTCACTACATTCCTAAAGAAAATAATGTATGTTTTAGTCCATACATTTTCCCTGACACCCAAAAGTACTCATTAGATTTTGAATGTTTAGCAGGACAGGAAAATGGTCTAGTTCACATACTTATCAAGAGAACATCCCTGGTCATCCCTAGCTTATCTGATCTGGTCGACTTGCTAAACACAAATGCTTCTTTTGTAAATTATGTCTGAGTGTGCCCCTGGCTATCCGTAAATTTAAAAAACAAGAAAATGGTGCCGTCTGGTTTGCTTAAGGAATTTTAACTTGAACTTTTACTTTTGATACAATAAGCATATTTTAGCAGTTACATTTACCATTGATACGTATGTTTAAAACCAAATACTTTTTTACTTTTACCCATGTAGTATTTTACTGGGTGACTTTCACTTTTACTTGAGTCATTTTCTATTAAGGTATCTTTACTTTTACTAAAGTATGACAATTGGGTACTTTTTCCACCACTGAGTTTTACAAACGAAATGAGTCCAGGAATCTTTTAGATTTATACAGAATACCTTCTCACCAAGTTTAAAACTTCTATTTACTGCTAATGTCAAAAGATTTGTAAGGTTTCCTTTTCACTCAATCTCTTCCTCTAAGGGGAACAAGGACACTGAGTGTGTATGTGTTTTGATCGGTCACACTAAGTTTCAGCAACAAAGCCACGCCACTCCTCAGTCAGACCAAGGGATGGATCCAACCCGAGAAGGAAAGCAGAAAGTATTTTTAAATGGTAAATGGACCTTGCAGCGATGCTGTGAGTGGGAGGGATTTGAGTGGAGCTGACAAATAAATGAAACGTCACCTTGTTGAACGAGGGAGGCATTGTTTTCCTAAAGGCTGTCTTTGATTAAAAAGCATAGAAAGGAGGGAGTACATCTGCATTTGACAACCCCAAGGAAAGCACAATGATAATGGAGGATTTAATTGAAAACCTGCACACAGTTTATGGGATATAATGAGAAGCCTGCCTATTTAAAATACATTTCATATACAAAGTGCACAAACATAAAAGGTAAATGAAAAATGGCAAACCAGACAAACACTTCAATTCATTTTAGTAAACAAAATTAGAAGAATATAAAAAAAAAAGTTAAAGTAGACAATACATATAGCTCTTTCATAATTTTTGGGACTATCATATTTGGACAATTCACTTCCATATAAGGAAATGTCACTTAGGTGAAGGTGACAATGACTCAGGTTTGGCTAAGTTTGGGGTGTCAGGTAGCCTAGTGGTTAGAGCGTTGGGCCAGTAACTGAAAGGTTGGTGGATCGAATCCCTGAGCTGACAAGGTAAAAATATGTCGTTCTCATCCTGAAAAAGGCAGTTAACCCACTGTTCCTAGGCCATCATTGTAAATAAGAACTGGTTCTTAACTGACTTGCCTTTTTAAATAAAGGTTAAAAAAAAAAGTAAGCAACGCAGCTCTTGAACAGGTGCAAACAAGGAATCCTGTAGCTGGATGACCTTAAAATACTGCCATGCGTGCATATGTGCTCCCTCAAACACATACACAGTCAAAGCGGCAGGTGTTGTAACAGCTTGCCAACAGGAAACAGTCACAATTCCACACGCACATGAGCAGGTAATGACTCTGTCTTCATCATTAACCGTTTACAGACTACAACCTCAACACATCATCCTCTTTTCCTCCCTCGCTCTCTCCCTCAATATCACCTCTATCAGACTACAACCTCAACATGTCATCCTCGCTCTCTCCCTCAATATCACCTCTATCAGACTACAACCTCAACACGTCATCCTCTTTTCCTCCCTCGCTCCCTCCCTCAATATCACCTCTATCAGTCTACAACCTCAACACGTCATCCTCTTTTCCTCCCTCGCTCTCTCCCTCAATATCACCTCTATCAGACTACAACCTCAACACGTCATCCTCTTTTCCTCCCTCACTCCCTCCCTCAATATAACCTCTATCAGACTACAACCTCAACACGTCATCCTCTTTTCCTCCCTCGCTCTCTCCCTCAATATCACCTCTATCAGACTACAACCTCAACATGTCATCCTCGCTCTCTCCCTCAATATCACCTCTATCAGACTACAACCTCAACATGTCATCCTCGCTCTCTCCCTCAATATCACCTCTATCAGACTACAACCTCAACACGTCATCCTCTTTTCCTCCCTCGCTCTCTCCCTCAATATCACCTCTATCAGTTTGTATCACTCAACCATCATAACATTACATTTCTCTCTCGTCTCACTTGGTCCATGCCTGATGACAACACATGGTGTCAGCGGGGGACTTGTCATCTGCCAGTTCACCTAATTTGCCCCGTAGAAAAGGTGCTGATTAGGATGTCACACAGGGTGCCATGCAGTGCATTGTCACACTGTGATCACAGTGAACAGTGGGTTTTCAGGCCCAGTGGAGCCTAGTGTCCCAGGAGGGTGTTTTAACACGAGAGAGAACACTCATTTACACCTCATAAATTATTTCACATAACGTAATTAGCTATTTTGTCTGTTTGTCTGTCTATCAGGGATCAACAACAAATTGTGTAACTTTTTTTCTTTAAAATTGCCAATTAATACAAGAAAACCTGATGTGTTGGTGAACTTCTTATCACCCCCCTTCCTCACAGTAGACATGTATCACCTCCCTCCTCAGCCAAGGAGAGAGCAAACAGAAACAGTGGGAGGGGGCCAGGACAGAGCGTGGTCTTTCATTTTAATCAAGCTGCCTGTTGGTTCAGCCGGCCATGAGCCGTCTGCAAACACAACCAAATGGACACTCTTGGCTCTGGCTAGGATGGAGAGATGGGGGGGATGATAGGAGGGGTGAAAATAAGAAGTAAAAGAGCCCATAAGTGAAAGAAATTACAGTTGCTAGGTCCTGCCAATCTGAAGTTAACTGGCCTTAGTGATGCCTGATTGGGTATAGGAGCCTGTCACAGTGCAAGGGTAGGTAGGCTCCTTCAGCTTGTCCCTGTCCAGGGGTTTCTTATACAGCCTAAGAGAGAGGGGTCGACATATGAAGGCACCTGCCAACATGACAGAGAGAGAGTTGTATTTCATTACACTGAAAGGAAAATATTCAAAATTGACCTTTTTCCTGCCTGCATGAGTCATTTTCAGTCAAAACTGTGACAAACTTGACACCATAAAACTACTACGTCCTCATTGGTCCCCTTCTCTTTAATGCCTTTCTTTGCATCCGTGTGACGGGAAACAGTATCTGAGGGAGTGTGAGATGGAGAGCCCGTCTCCTGGGGGTCTCCTGGGGGACCTCCATGTCAGTCTCTCCACACTGCAATCTGTGTTCAGCTCGCTCCTCTACAGCCGTTCAGCTACATATTAAACAATTAGCCATTGGATGTATCTTTTCCCTCAGTGTTTAATTGGGAAAGATAGTGTGGAGACCCCCCCTCCCCATCAGAGAGCAGCCTGACAGATTAACCAGATTACTGTTTCACTTGAAGGCTCGCGTTACCCAAGGCTCCTCTCCCTATCACTCTGTCTCTATTTCCATCCATTTCTACCAACTTTCACTTTATTCCTCGCCCATCCTCCCTACTCCTCCCTGAGTAGTGAGGATGGTCGCGTGCTAAAGACATGTAAAGGGAGCTTGTCCTCCAGATGGGAATAGTGAATGTGAGAGTTCCATTATGGCTGACAGTCTGCTCACATTACCCAAACCATAACTCCCCCCACCCACCCACCCACCAACAACTGTGCTTCCATTGTCTGAGACCATGAACATCGCAGAGATGCATTTCATGCTATGAACCCAGATGATTTGGTTTCTCTGTGCTCTACGCCTAGATCAGCCTGCAGGATCTCCATCCAAGACTGTCAGAAATAATGCCACATCTCATTAACACTCTTATAAAACTTCCCTCTAACTTTTTTTTCTAACCTTTATTTAACTAGGCAAGTCAGTTAAGAACATATTCTTATTTTCAATGAAGACGTTCCGCTAGCGGAACCCCGTTCCGCCTGCAGAACCCCTAGCCAACAGCCAATGGCATCGCACGGCGCGAAATACAAAACCAACTAAAATACCACAATTCAATTTTCTCAAACAATCAACTATTTTACAGCATTTTAAAGATAAGACTCTTGTTAATCTAACCACATTGTCCAATTTCAAAAAGGCTTTACAGCGAAAGCAAAACATTAGATTATGTTAGGAGAGTACATAGACACAAATAATCACACAGCCATTTTCCAAGCAAGCATATATGTCACATAAACCCAAATCACAGCTAAATGCAGCACTAACCTTTGATGATCTTCATCAGATGACACTCCTAGGACATTATGTTATACAATACATGCATGTTTTGTTCAATCAAGTTCATATTTATATAAAAAAACAGCTTTTTACATGAGCATGTGATGTTCAGAACTAGCATACCCACCGAAAACCTCCGGTGAATTTACTAAATTACTCATGATAAACGTTGACAAAATACATAACAATTATTTTAAGAATTATAGATACAGAACTCCTTTATGCAATCGCTATGTCCGATTTTAAAATAGCTTTTCGGCGAAAGCACATTTTGCAATATTCTGAGTACATAGCTCGGCCATCACAGGCTAGCTAATTTGACACCCACCAAGTTTGGGGCTCACTAAACTCAGAATTACTATTAGAAAAATTGGATTACCTTTGCTGTTCTTCATCAGAATGCACTCCCAGGACTTCTACTTCAACAACACATGTAGCTCAGTTGGTAGAGCATGGTGTTTGCAACACCAGGGTTGTGGGTTCGATTCCCACGGGGGGCCAGCACAGAAAAAAAATGTATGAAATTGTATGAAATGTATGTATTCACTACTGTAAGTCGCTCTGGATAAGAGCGTCTGCTAAATGACTAAAAAAAAAAAAAAAAAATGTTAAATTTTGGTTCCAAATAATCCATAGTTATATCCAAATACCTCCGTTTTGTTCGTGCGTTCAGGTCACTATCCGAAGGGTGACGCGCGAGCGCATTTCGTGACAACAAATTACAAAATATTCCATTACCGTACTTAGAAGCATGTCAAACGCTGTTTAAAATCAATTTTTATGCAATTTTTCTCGTAAAATAGCAATAATATTCCAACCGGGCAACGTTGTATTCATTCAAAGGCTGAAAGAAAAAAATGGAGAAGTCTCGTGACCGCGCATCTCCAGTCTCACTGTCCCCAGGCTGACCACTCACAAACAGAGCTGCTGTACTTTGCCCAGAGACAGCAGACACCCCATTCCACTTTCTGGCGGCTTTAGAGAGCCAATGGAAGCCTTAGAAAGTGTCACGTTACAGCACAGATGCTGTAATGTTGATAGAAATGCAACACAAGGACAACAAATTGTCAGACAGGGCAATTCCTGTATGGAATCTTCTCAGGTTTTGGCCTGCCATATGAGTTCTGTTATACTCACAGACACCATTCAAACAGTTTTAGAAACGTTGGAGTGTTTTATATCCAAATCTACTAATTATATGCATATTCTAGTTTCTGGGCAGGAGTAGTAACCAGATTAAATCAGGTACGTTTTTTATCCGGGTGTGAAAATACTGCCCCCTATCCCAAAGAAGTTAAGAACATATTCTTAATTTCAATGACAGTCTAGGAACAGTGGGTTAACTGCATCGTTCAGGGGTAGAACTACAGATTTTTATCTTGTCAGCTCAGGGATTCAATCTTGCAGCCTTTCGGTTACTAGTCCAGCACTCTAACCACTAGGCTACCTGCCACCCAAACTTCCTAGGGATCAGTATACACTCAGATGAACTCAACAAAACGAGTCAACGTAATACCCAAATAACAGCAAGATTGGGGATAATAGCTTTGGATAAAAAGGTCACAGCAATTAATGGTTTGAATCGTAAATAACTTTTTGTTCCTCATAATTACCTCAGTTTGTCAAGGATTTTCTTTTTTATCTAAACCAATTATCGTTGAAACAGAAAAATGCAGCGGCGCTCATTATGATTTCCACTCTCACACGCTTTAATCTATTCCTACCAAACTCTGACGACAACAAACAAACACATTGAACGTTTCCACAGCAGCCTGCGGCTCATTTGTGTTGTCCGCTATCCAATCACAAGTCCTATCAGTCCCTGTCTCCACTAGCCCTCAGTCAGGATAAAGCTGCACAATGACAACATAAGCCTTCATCAGGTTCTGTTAGGAGTGCTGTAACACTCATGGCTGAGGATAATTTCCTATTTCAGATATGGAGAGCATTGGGAGCTCTTTAATTCGGCTGCAATGTGGGATAGATTTTTGATGATTTTACCTACATACCATGTTCGCCTGCAATAGCCTTTAATTTCTTCTCATATTCTCTCATTCGATTTACACAGTTACAATTGTTTGGTTTGTCAAGGTGAGATGAAGAGCATAAGGGTTGTTGTCTGAGGTAGCTGTCTACCACCCAAATGTCGGCAATCTTCACTTTTCACAAGGCTGGGCAACAGAACTGGAGTGTAGAATATCACGATGTGCTTAAGACTGAAATAAGCAGAGAGCAGATGGGGAAGCTAGCTAACGTTGTCTTGGGGCGTTTGAGCTCCATAGCACCAGAACAGCACAGGAACCACATGGCCTTTGGAACTATCTATTTATGGACAGCTCATGAGACTGCATCTGGGCAATCAAATAAAACTAGTGCCATGTTGCTAGGTTGTGCAGGCAGGAAATTTAACACAGCTATACCTGAGTATACCTGCATTGCAATGGAGTATACTAATTCAGGAAGGACTTCTAAGGATTTCTGTGTGTTTCTTGTGTTTGTAGTGTACCATGAATAAATGTTGAAGTGTCCATGTTTTGCTGCCTTCAGGCAGTGACCCAGAGAGAGGTCCACCTCTCAGAACATGCCTCCAGTAATGTAATGGTCAGTGTCCTTCGCAGGGGGACTGTTTTTGGAGGAAAGTTGGTAACACAGAGCTATCCACATGAACAAGAAATCCCTTTTAAAGCACACAAATATTTGTCCCACACTACTCCTGTGATGCTTTAGTGGCATCCTCAAATTGCAGTTTTGGGAAGGTTAAAAGACTAAGTAAGCCTGACTGATGATTTACAAAGGAGGATTTTGAGACCATATTTGTCTCTGGACTGACATATTGGAGAGGGAACAGAAAATATTATTCACAAAATGTGTGATGCTTTTGCTCAACAGCTTCTTAGGGAGTTGGTAACATGTCTATCATTCCTATTCTCCATGTCTGAAAAGCCGGGGTATGAGAATATGAAACTACTAAAAGAGGGAGCAGGGTGTAGGATCTGCCTCGTGTTGTGAGCAACACCTCAATAATAATTTATAAAATCACCAATTAAGAAAAAAATTCCTGTCAATTCCTGTCGAATCAAAGCTCTCTTCCCTTTTCTGTTGCACAGATTGACGCTATCAATTCCAGCAACAGCTTTGGTGAGTTGGCTTAATTAATGGCAAGAACTTTTGGGGCAGAGATTTCAGTGGCCGCTCTTCCTCTTCCAAACCCCCTCTTTGTTTGACAGAAAGCCGAGTTAATAGAAAAACAGGCAAGGCTATGACAGGAAAGGGAAGAGAAAAGCTGGAGGAGGTTAGTGGTGGCTAGCAAGTGTCTGGTCAAATAAACATAATGGTATACGCAGTAGCCTACTTACTATACATCATCCTTTAAAGTGTGTGGAGTGGCATGCATTCAAAAAGGGAAACGGGAATAGAAAAGTCAAACGAGATAAGATGGTGAACATATGATTGTAATGGCATGTGTGTCCATATTATGAGCAATGTTTTCCCTATATCAATGCCTCAGTCAAATGGAGCTATACAGTGGGAGTTGTTGCATTACTGCTGTGCTATATTCAAGTTATTCTAGAGCTCAATCGCCAAGGCAACAAAATTACTTTTTACAGCAGAGACTACAGCAATTCTACCCAGAGTGCCAGAGAAATGGCATTTGATGTAAAATGTGCATAATGTTTACAGCCCATGCCTTAATACAATTGATCCAATGAAGGAATTGCGTTGGCTGGTTGTGCTTACTAAATGGCAGGTGCTATGACCACAAATTCCTATCAGGCTAGTTTTCAGTTACAGAGTTAGATTACATTACAGAGGCAAATTAAATTGAGTAGATGTTTGACAATATAATTCCTGCAGCTTGAGCCGTGACACATCCCAGGAGCAACACATAATCACAGTTAAATAAACAGTGCTAACAGCAGACTGACTATGGTGTGTATATATAGCATGTGTAGGTGGTCAAGACTGCTTGAAAATGAATAACAAACACAGATATGACCTCGACGAAGCAGACAAACAGCATGAAGCTAGCTGGTAAAGAAGCACCCTGAAATATGGCAATAGCTCGCAGCAGGTTCCATCTGTCACTGTTTGTTTTGTGATGTAGCTCTCTCTTGACTGAGAAGAACCCTCTCCTGAAATGATAACGGAAAATGAAAACAACCCCAATAAACACAGACAGATAGCTTTATTAGCGGTGTTGCCTAGTGGGCAACTTCCTCAACCCACCATATAATTGGATGGGAGTGACATTTGCAGAGCAGGGTGTTGCAGCGTTTGTGTCAGTGTAGAGACGCGCACGGCTCGCAGCCTTCTAGACGGATCACGCTCTGCTGGCTCAGGAGGCGCCTTTCTCCCCTTAAAACCAACCCCCCACACACTCCCAGCCTCGCTAGAGGCAGGCGCACTCACTGACTCACACACTCACACGTTTCAATTAATGGGTGACTTGCAACTAGGCATCAAAAGAGCCAGATCGTAATCGATGAGCAGGATCAATCGCGGGAATTTTTTTTATTTCCATCCGCCGGCATTTGAATCCAACCCTGAGCACCTATCAACTTCACACAAATGTCACAAGCCCCGTTAATTGACTTAAATAGATATTAAAGTGTCTGAGGCTTTGCAGCTTTATCATTCCGCTAATTAGGAGCATTGTATCAAAGACCGGAGACTCTGAGGGAGGAGGGTAGAAAAAATATTTGCCTAATGGCAGCTCTTTGTGTTCTAGTTACTCTAATCGAATGGATCTGCTCCCATGGAATCATGCAGTATTTAGGGAGATGGCCCTAAAGCTTTGATATCTGACAAGGGGGAAGACAACAACGTTGGGAAACGTTCACTCTGTCAGTCGTCACAAAACCACTTTAAACAACGGGAGCAACTTAACTAAAGCTGGCACTACACAGGATCAGAACAAAAGGTGTGGAAAAACTTCAGCCAAGAATGAAGTACATTATTTTGAGATGTTATATTCCTACTATTGTAATACAGTTGTTATAAAGTTAAATGGTATCCTGGTATCCCGGGTATCCTGGAAGGATATTGACCTCATCCCTTCAGTAGAGGATGCCTGGTTATTTTTTTTTAAATGCCTTCCTCACCATCTTAAATAAGCATGCCCCATTCAAGAAATGTAGAACCAGGAACAGATATAGCCCTTGGTTCACTCCAGACCTGACTGCCCTTAACCAACACAAAAACATCCTGTAGCGTTCTGCATTAGCATCGAACAGCCCCCTTGATATGCAACTTTTCAGGGAAGTTAGAAACCAATATATACAGGCAGTTAGAAAAGCCAAGGCTAGCTTTTTCAAGCAGAAATTTGCTTCCTGCAACACAAACTCAAAAAAGTTCTGGGACACTGTAAAGTCCTTGGAGAATAAGAGCACCTCCTCCCAGCTGCCCACTGCACTGAGGATAGGAAACTCTGTCACCACCGATAAATCCACTATAATTGAGAATTTTAATAAGCATTTTTCTACGGCTGGCCATGCTTTCCACCTGGCTACCCCTACCCCGGTCAACAGCACTGCACCCCCCACAGCAACTCGCCCAAGCCTTCCCCATTTCTCCTTCTCACAAATCTAGTCAGCTGATGTTCTGAAAGAGCTGCAAAATCTGGACCCCTACAAATCAGCCGGGCTAGACAATCTGGACCCTTTCTTTCTAAAATTATCTGCCGAAATTGTTGCAACCCCTATTACTAGTCTATTCAACCTCTCTTTCGTGTCGTCTGAGATTCCCAAAGATTGGAAAGCAGCTGCGGTCATCCCCCTCTTCAAAGGGGGAACACTCTTGTCCCAAACTGCTACAGACCTATATCTATCCTATCCTGCCTCTCTAAAGTCTTCAAAAGCCAAGTAAACAAACAGATTACCGACCATTTCGAATCCCACCGCACCTTCTCCGCTATGCAATCTGGTTTCAGAGCTGGTCATGGGTGCACCTCAGCCATGCTCAAGGTCCTAAATGATATCTTAACCGCCATCGATAAGAAACAATACTGTACAGCCGTATTCATTGACCTGGTCAAGGCTTTCGACTCTGTCAATCACCACATCCTCATCGGCAGACTCAACAGCCCTGGTTTCTCAAATGATTGCCTCGCCTGGTTCACCAACTACTTCTCTGATAGAGTTCAGTGTGTCAAATTGGAGGGCCTGTTGTCCGGGCCTCTGGTAGTCTCTATGGAGGTGACACAGGGTTCAATTCTTGGGCCGACTCTTTTCTCTGTATACATCAATGATGTCGCTCTTGCTGCTGGTGAGTCTCTGATCCACCTCTACGCAGACGACACCATTCTGTATACTTCTGGCCCTTCTTTGGACACTGTGTTAACTACCCTCCAGATGAGCTTCAATGCCATACAACTCTCCTTCTGTGGCCTCCAACTGCTCTTAAATACAAGTAAAACTAAATGCATGCTCTTCAACCGATCGCTGCCTGCACCTGCCCGCCAGTCCAGCATCACTACTCTGGACGGTTCTGACTTAGAATATGTGGACAACTACAAATACCTAGGTGTCTGGTTAAACTGTAAACTTTCCTTCCAGACTCACATCAAACATCTCCAATCCAAAGTTAAATCTAGAATTGGCTTCCTATTTCGCAACAAAGCATCCTTCACTCATGCTGCCAAACATACCCTCGTAAAACTGACCATCCTACCGATCCTTGACTTCGGCGATGTCATTTACAAAATAGCCTCCAATACCCTACTCAATAAATTGGATGCAGTCTATCACAGTGCCATCCGTTTTGTCACCAAAGCCCCATATACTACCCACCACTGCGACCTGTACGCTCTCGTTGGCTGGCCCTCGCTTCATACTCATCGCCAAACCCACTGGCTCCAGGTCATCTACAAGACCCTGCTAGGTAAAGTTACCCCTTATCTCAGCTTGCTGGTCACCATAGCAGCACCCCTCTGTAGCACGCACTCCAGCAGGTATATCTCTCTGGTCACCCCCAAAGCCAATTCCTCCTTCAGCCGTCTCTCCTTCCAGTTCTCTGCTGCCAATGAATGGAATGAACTACAAAAATCTCTAAAACTGGAAACACTTATCTCCCTCACTAGCTTTAAGCACCAGCTGTCAGAGCAGCTCACAGATTACTGCACCTGTACATAGCCCATCTATAATTTAGCCCAAACAACTACCTCTTCCCCTACTGTATTTATTTATTTATTTTGCTCCTTTGCACCCCATTATTTCTATTTCTACTTTGCACTTTCTTCCACTGCAAATCTACCATTCCAGTGTCTTACTTGCTATATTGTATTTACTTCGCCACAATGGCCATTTTTGCCTTTACCTCCCTTATCTCACCTGATTTGCTCACTTTGTATATAGACTTATTTTTCTACTATATTATTGACTGTATGTGTGTTTTACTCCATGTGTAACTCTGTGTTGTTGTATGTGTCAAACTGCTTGCTTTATCTTGGCCAGGTCGCAATTGTAAATGAGAACTTGTTCTCAACTTGCCTACCTGGTTAAATAAAGGTGAAATACATTTAAAAAAAGAAATAATAATGAGTTAAACAGTTTTGGGTTGTAACCAGGAACCTGCATGTAGGCCATGGTCTTGCGTGGTTGTAGAGAGGAAAGCAAACCTGACTGGCTACAGAGAGTGTGGCAAATCTGAAGTGCTGTGAAAGTAGGGGTGGATTGAATACTCTCCTGGGTTGACCTGTGTGCACGTACCATACACTCACTTAATGGTTTCCCTTTAGGGGAGTTTCATTTCAATAAGGTAAATGGAAGAGAGTTTTCAGGGATTTTGTCCTTGAGACTAAATAACACTAATTTGGCATCTTAACGGTAAGGTTATTTGGTTTCGATGGTTGCTTTTCGCTCTCGATTTTATAGCAAATTGTGTTAATTGTGTAAGTCAAGGACAATGTAAATATCCCTTATTGGCTGGCTTTACAATGTTGTTATGTGTAAGGTGTCCTCAATTGGTCAAAGCAGAGCCATATTTACATACACAGATCTTGTTCAAAGTATCTTTTAAAAACATAAATGTATTATTTTTCATTCAAACACATTCAATCAAGTATGATTAAAATTATTTATTTATGAGAATTCAGACAATTAATTGGATTTTGTTTTTAAAGTGCAAGATTTGTCTGGTTCTGACTAGAGTTGAATAAAAAATAGCTGCTATTCTACAGTGCACTTTCTCTCACATGACCTACTCTCTATCAAAGGTGTCAACCGTGTTAAAACCAACACACCTCCCAAGCTGCTCTCTATCAGAGGTGTCAGCTGTGTTAAAGCCAACACACCTCCCAAGCTGCCCTCTATCAGAGGTGTCAACCGTGTTAAAGCCAACACACCTCCCAAGCTGCTCTCTATCAGAGGTGTCAGCCGTGTTTAAAGCCAACACACCTCCCAAGCTGCTCTCTATCAGAGGTGTCAACCGTGTTAAAGCCAACACACCTCCCAAGCTGCTTTCTATCAGAGGTGTCAGCCGTGTTTAAAGCCAACACACCTCCCAAGCTGCTTTCTATCAGAGGTGTCAACCGTGTTAAAGCCAATACACCTCCCAAGCTGCTTTCTATCAGATGTGTCAACCGTGTTAAAGCCAACGCACCTCCCAAGCTGCTCTCTATCAGAGGTGTCAACCGTGTTAAAGCCAACACACCTCCCAAGCTGCTTTCTATCAGAGGTGTCAACCGTGTTAAAGCCAACACACCTCCTAAGCTGCTTTCTATCCGAGGTGTTAACCGTGTTAAAGCCAACACACCTCCCAAGCTGCTTTCTATTGCTTCAACCAGAAAACTCAAAGATTTACATGTTCGATGGATACTGACAGAAAACCACACCCATGCCTATGTGTTACAATCTCAAAATCAGAAATATATGGTTGGCTTACTTTCTGTTTACTTTTCATTATGATTGTGCCAGTCTGTAAATAGCACACCCAACTACCTCATCCCCATATTGTTATTTATCTTCTTGCTCTTTTGCACCCCAGTATCTCTACTTGCACATCATCATCTTCACATCTATCACTCCAGTGTTAATGCTAAATTGTAATTATTTTGCCTCTATGGCCTATTTATTGCCTTACCTCCCTACTCTTCTACATTTGCACAAACTGTACAAAGGTTTTTATATTGTGTTATTGACTGTACGTTTGTTTATGTGTAACTCTGTTGTTGTTTTTGTCGCACTGCTTTGCTTTATCTTGGCCAGGTCGCAGTTGTTAATGAGAACTTGTTCTCAACTGGCCTACCTGGTTAAATAAAGGTGAAATAGAATAAATAAATACAAATTGAATTTTTGCCTTTAATTAAATTGAATACAAATATGAATAGGGGTAGCAGACACACAAACACACCAATAACACAAACACATACTGTAGGCCTAAACACATTGATTGTCCCTGGCTCTTTTCATGGGTTTCTCGGTGATTGCGTCCGATATGCATGCCAGCTGATTGCGGGTAAAGCACAAGCTGTTCTGCAGCTAGCATTCCTCAATGCCTGTTCTTCCACAGTATGGCTCCCCTGATCCAATAAAGCCCAGCTCATCTCATAGCCTCCATGTGAATGTCTCCTCTGCCGTGCCATGTCGTGCACCAGGCTGTACATAATACCTCCTGTACAAGCATGACTGCCCCCCCCCCCCACCCCCACCCCCACACACCACTCAGCTTCCCTTAATCCTGTATCACCCCAGCTCAACTTCCCTGCAAACTGTAGTTAGCCTTGACAGGGATGATACGCTTACACTCGTGCACGCACACACACACACACACACACACACACACACACACACACACACACACACACACACACACACACACACACACAAAGAGGAGGCAGGGAGTTCAAGCGGCCCCTAAACCGATAACCATGCACCCTCTCACACTATCACAGGCTATCCCATAATGCCTTTGTTCTTAGGAGGAAGTCACAGACTCATTCACTGACACCTCAGCAGCCCACCACCTGACCCTCACCACAAACACCTGCCTGGCTGCCTTCCACACAGGGTAGAACATCTGTTCCATATATCCCACCACCTCCACAGGCAGATTCCTTTTATACAACCCACCCACTCACCCACAAACACAAACACACACCTCACCCCACCCCTAACCCCTCCACAGGTCCAGGGATGCATAGATGATCCAATTAAGGTGGCCCACAGAGAGACAACTGCTCCCCTCTCCTCTCCCTGCAGCCTATATTCAGCCAGTGCCCTGTCAATGTGGCCCTCTGCTCATTGCACCTAATGAGCCATAACCCTGTGCAGTGACAGCTCCATAAAGGGTGGATCAGCGGGCCCACCACCAGCCTCCAGCTCCATACCTCTGATTAGGCCCGGTGACAGAGGGATGGCAGAGGGGGGGTAGAGGGGTGGCAGGGTTTGCAGAGGAACCCAGGACATAAAGAGGCTCTGGACAGGTGGTGGGGAGGGAAATGCTTTGGAGGGTAATCTTCACTGTGTGAGCTCACAGAAAACACAGAGACTGGGATAACTAGGGCCTTCTTCTGAACAAAAATATAAACGCAACATTTAAAGTGGTCCCATGTTTCATGAGCTGAAATAAAATATCCTAGAATTTTTTGATTTGCACAAAAAGCTTGTCTTTCACATTTTGTGCACAAATGTGTTTACATCCCTGTTAGTGAATATTTCTCCTTTGCCAATATAATTAATCCACCTGACAGGTGTGGCATATCAAGAAGCTGATTAAACAGCATAATCATTCAAATAAAAGGCCACTCTCAAATGTACAGTTTTGTCACACAACACAATGCCACAGATGTCTCAAGTTTTGAGGGAGCTGACTGCAGGAATGTAAACCAGAGCTTTTGCCAGAGAATTGAATGTGAATTCCGCTGAGAAAAAAGAAGAAACCCGCACACCACTCTTGATAGAATCACTGTTCTTTAATAAGCTTTGACGAAAGCCGTGTGGCCGATACGTAAAAGTTATTAAAGAGTGTTGTGCAGGTTTCTTCTTGTTTCTCACTTTATTCAACTGTTACCATTCAGCTGCAAAAAAGATAGCTCAGATGTGAGAGTGCCTTTTGAATTTTGAATGTTCATTTCTCTACCATAAGCCACCTCAAAATGTCGTTTTAGAGAATTTGGCAGTGTGTCCAACCGGCCTCACAACCTCAGACCATGTGTAATCACGCCAGCACAGGACTTCCACATCTGACTTCTTCACTTCTGGGATCGTCTGAGACCAGCCACCCGGACAGCTGATGAAACCGAGGAGTATTTCTGTCAGTAAAAAAGGCAATTTTGTGGGGGAAAACTCCTTCTGATAGGCTGTCCCTGCCCAGTCATGTGAAATCCATAGATTAGGGTCTAATGAATTTATTTAAATTGACTGATTTCCTTATATGAACTGTAAGTTAGTAAAATCATTGAAATTGTTGCATGATGTGTTAAAAGTTTTGTTCAGTATATGTTTAATTACTTTGTGTGGTGTCATTGTCTGTGATGTGGTGTACACACAAACAAACACGATACAGTACACATCTTTCTTTTCAATATACGTCAGTCAGCACAGCAGACACAGTCCCTCTTACTTCCCCCTCTGTAGAGGCATTAGCGAAAAGCTGATGCTGTAGAAAGTAAGGGAGAATACAAATGCCTTGTGTGGTCATTGTAACCAAATAGGCCAAGTGGAAGATAAGGATATGAGGTATGAATTATGAACAGAGTTCTGCTCCTCCAGCGAGGGGTTGGAGAGAGGAGGAGAAGAGGAGAAATCGTTTATTCTTGGTAAACATGGAGAATCACTCTTCTCCCAGATGGAAGGAGGGATAGAACTCTCTGGTCAGTCAGAAGCACCAGTGGGGATAAACCAAAGTGACATCACTGCTGCATTTGTGAAGGCTCAACATTCTTCCTCTCTCTGACTCGCTTCTGCTCTCTCTGTGTATCTCTCTCTTGCTTGCTCCCTCCCTCTCTCTCTTTCTATTTTCTCTCAAGGGCACCTTGTGGGTGAATAGAGACATCTCTCTCACTCACCCTCTCTCGCCACATGCCTCTCTTCCTCTGTCTACCGATTATCAATGCAACACCTCTAATAAGATCCATCAGCCAAAACCTCCTCCTCTCCTCTCCCTCCCTCCCTCTCTCACCCCATCCATTTACACAGAGAGCCAGAAACAGAGAGACAGAGTAATTGGGGATTAAAAGAAGATGGATGTGCCTGTACGACCTGCTCAAGTGCACCCTGGGAGGAGGAGGGAGAAGGGAGGGGGGAGGCAGAGGGTGTGGGGTTTGGCAGGTACTATATAACCCCTGCCACCCCCAAGGGTCTCAAATCACTCGAACCTCAAGTCAATACAAACATTGTCATTTCTACAGTATGTACTGTATGCACTGTCAACAAACATACAATGCATGATTTAACTCCAGCAAACTGGCCCACACCAAACAAACTCTGCCCTTTCCTGCAGTCAAATGACCAAGTGGCCTCGTGGGTGGAATGTTATTCATCTTTTTAATAATTTCGCAATTAACAAACATTTAAAAAAGAATGTAAACCCAGAAAAGCTAGTGTTCTTATGTCAAACGGTTTTGTTATATTTCAGTCTTCTGTGATGCATATAAAGTGTGTTATTGGGATGCAAACTCAAGATTTAATACATTTCAACTCTATATCTGACATGGTACAGGTGTCTTCTTTTTTTAAGCCCATAACCAAGTGTGTGAGGGGTATACTTTTGTTTCAAAGTAGATTTGCTTACGACTACCAAGAAACACTGTGTGTGCAGTCGACCTGCAGTTCTTTGACAGACATCACATGGACATGATGGGCCACTGATCATACATTTTTCCTTATCCTATTTTTCTCCAACCTGGAATCCTCCCAGAGGTTGCGGTCACGGTCCATCCAAAATGGCCTACAGGAGAGTGAGACAGGATATGAGATGGGTATACACACAACGCTACACGGCACGACCAGAGTGACTACAGGGGTAACAAGGACAAATAACATCACCTTACATACCGTATACTCTTGTTAAACCACACTTGTCTTCAACATCCCTCAAAGACAGCTTTCTTAACATGATGAGAAATAGAAGCGGGAGAGACGGGGAGACAACAATGAGGAATGATGATAGAAACACAGTCCGTTCTTTACAGAGGGAGGAGGGCGATGGAGAGGTGTCCAGTCGTATATATATATATATATATATATATATATATATATATATATATATATATATATATATATATAGTGAGTGGAAAAAGTATTTGATCCCCTGCTGATTTTGTACGTTTGGCCACTGACAAAGAAATGATCAGTCTATAATTTTAATGGTAGGTTTATTTGAACAGTGAGAGACAGAATAACAACCAAAAAATCCAGAAAAACGCATGTCAAAAATGTTATAATTTGATTTGCATTTTAATGAGGGAAATAAGCATTTGACCCCTCTGCAAAACATGACTTAGTACTTGGTGGCAAAAGCCTTGTTGGCAATCACAGAGGTCAGACGTTTCTTGTAGTTGGCCCCAGGTTTGCACACATCTCAGGAGGGATTTTGTCCCAGTCCTCTTTGCAGATCTTCTCCAAGTCGTTAAGGTTTGGAGGCTGACGTTTGGCAACTCGAACCTTCAGCTCCCTCCACAGATTTTCTATGGGATTAAGTTCTGGAGACTGGCTAGGCCACTCCAGGACCTTAATGTGCTTCTTCTTGAGCCACTCCTTTGTTGCCTTGGCCGTGTGTTTTGGGTCATTGTCATGCTGGAATACCCATCCACGACCCATTTTCAATGCCCTGGCTGAGGGAAGGAGGTTCTCACCCAAGATTTGACGGTACGTGGCCCCGTCCATCGTCCCTTTGATGCGGTGAAGTTGTCCTGTCCCCTTAACAGAAAAACACCCCCAAAGCATAATGTTTCCACCTCCATGTTTGACGGTGGGGATGGTGTTCTTGGTGTCATAGGCAGCATTCCTTCTCCTCCAAACACGGCAAGTTGAGTTGATGCCAAAGAGCTCCATTTTGGTCTCATCTGACCACAACACTTTCACCCAGTTGTCCTCTGAATCATTCAGACGTTCATTGGCAAACTTCAGACGGGCATGTATATGTGCTTTCTTGAGCAGGGGGACCTTGCGGGCGCTGCAGGATTTCAGTCTTTCACGGCGTAGTGTGTTACCAATTGTTTTCTTGGTGACTATGGTCCCAGCTGCAAGATGTAAGAAGGGCTATATAAATACATTTGATTTGATTTGATTTAGTATTTTGTTAAATAGTTAAGGCAATGTGACCTCCATCATCCATCTCTCTCTCTATCCTCCCTAAATTGTTCCTCATCCGTTTCTCTGCAGCCTGCGCCCACCCCCTCCTCCTCTCTCCCCATACACCCCTCCCTATCCTTGCCCATGAAAGCTTATCATCGACACACACAGCACCTTTTCCTGCATCCCCATCGATCTCCTTATTGAAATGAACCTCGTTTTCCGTCTCCTGACGTTTTTTTCTCCGCTTCTTTCTTTTTTCTTTTTCCTCTTTTCCAAACTGACAGACTGAGCATATTTTGGCAGCTTGCTGTTCTCCCTTAATTCTTCACCAGACTTCCTCCCCATTCACAAATGGACAAGGATTTGGGGGTAAATAAGGCTATTGATATAACCCCGTAGCGTCCAGTGGTTTGCAACCTTTAGGTATCAGATTTGGAGGGAAAGGAGTGGACATTGGTGCCATTTGTATTTGAATATATTAGCTATCTCTAGGTCATAGAATAATAATTACCAGTTGAAAAGGAAGCTCACTATTATAGCTATAGAACACTTCTCTCTATGCTTGCTATGATCATGCCCTCAGAACAGGCCCTCAGACTGCCAGTGGGAGTCCCTATTTAGTAGGAGGGGTTAACTCCCCCATGGGTTTTTGATCTCATATCAGAGCACAAACTATTCCCTCCAGGGTAGTGTGTTGCACAAATTTACAAGTCGACACACATTGTCTTACTTCCTTAAGTCCATTGCCAAGTCAACCAAGTTGCTTCCTCCTGGGATGAAAGAGTTTTTTTTTTCTGTTCAGTTTCCTCAGTTGAGGTGCCATACAGAATAGCAATGCCTTCACTTTTCCCTTCTCCCTCCTCGCCTTCCACTAATGCAGTAAAACGCATATTCATCCCGGAGGAGGGGAGAAAAGGAGAGAAAGAGAGAGAGAGAGAGAGAGAGAGAGAGAGAGAGAGAGAAGGAAAGAGAAAGAAAGAAAGAGAGGGATGGAACAGAGCAGGTCTTGAATCTCATCCCCTCCAGAGATCAATTGTACAAACTTCTCCATGAGTGCTCTCTCTCGCCCCTGTGTGCTCAGAGCCAGCCAAATCGATGCCCAGGCATGTGTGTGTGTGTGTGTGTGTGTGTGTGTGTGTGTGTGTGTGTGTGTGTGTGTGTGTGTGTGTGTGTGTGTGTGTGTGTATGTGTGTGTATGTGTATTTGGGGGGGGGGGACTAAGGGTAAGAAGTTCCTCAGATCTGATATTCCTAAATGTCACTGTGGCGTGCTGAGTCTCTCTCGCTCGCTCTCTCTCTCTCTCTCCTCTCTCTCTCTCTCTCTCTTTCTCAATTCAATTCAAGGGGCTTTATTGGCATGGGAAACATATGTCAACATTGCCAACGCAAGTGAAGTAGATAATATACAAAAGTGAAATAACCTATAAAAATGAACAGTAAACATTACACTCACAGAAGTTCCAAAAGAATATATACAGTCGTGGCCAAAAGTTTTGAGAATGACACAAATGTTAATTTTCACAAAGTCTGTTGCCTCAGTTTGTATGATGGCAATTTGCATATACTGCAGGATGTTATGAAGAGTGATCAGATGAATTGCAATTAATTGCAAAGTCCCTCTTTGCCATGCAAATGAACTGAATCCCAAAAAAAGGACCCGCTGACATCATGTCAGTGATTCTCTCGTTAACACAGGTGTGAGTGTTGACGAGGACAAGGCTGGAGATCACTCTGTCATGCTGATTGAGTTCGAATAACAGACTGGAAGCTTCAAAAGGAGGGTGGTGCTTGGAATCAAATCAAAGTTGATTTGTCACATGCGCCGAATAAAACAGGTGTAGACCTTACAGTGAAATGCTTACTTACAGGCTCTAACCAATAGTGCAAAAAAGGTATTAGGTGAACAATAGGTAGGTAAAGAAATAAAAACAACAGTAAAAAATACAGGCTATATACAGTAGCGAGGCTATAAAAGTAGCAAGGCTACATACAGACACCGGTTAGTCAGGCTGATTGAGGTAGTATGTACATGTAGATATGGTTAAAGTGACTGTAAGTGTTGTTACATAGATGCTGTGTTCACTATGCATGATTCATACATAATTCAAGGTTTATTTGATGTAGTAAATAAATAAATGATTTATTGATGTATAGATAAGAATTTAAATGTGATGTAATAGGTAAATTAACGTTAGGCCATTGATTGTGTTTTTATGTTCCATCCCGGAACTAACGTTCTCTGTTGTGTTACTGCTACGGAATTTGTTAATTGACTGTGTGCAATCTAACTTAAGCAGATCTTAGTCTGAGTCATAATTGTTGATGGCAGAGGCTAAGAAAGACAGTAAAGGGACTTTCAAGGGACTTTAAGAATTCAAGAACCTCTTTTCAGGACAAGCAGCCAACGAGGTATTTTGTTCAACCTATAGAACTTTGTTTATAGTCGCGCCAAGTTCCATTTGTATTGTCGCGCCAAGCGCCATTTGTATTGTCGCGCCGAGCGCCATTTGTATTTCTTTGTTTCAGTACTGTATAATTTATCAACGTTACTGTGTTTATTCAAACATATAGTTCTCACGGCGTGACGTGGATGCATCGGAGAAAAAGACGTGCAATGCAATAAACGCCCGTTTCAAGGAACCAGCCTGTGTCTGTTGTCGTGAAGAGAGCTACAGTGAGAACTCGCCTGCTCAACACGGGTAGGAGAGACAACAAGATCGCCGCGGGTAACGACGCAACGAAGATCCAGCAGATCAGATAAGCAAAGCCCATGACATTGTCGGCTTAGCGACAGCAAGCAACGGTGATTGGACTGTGTTGAAAGCGCAACTTTTCAGGCCAAAAGCACTCTACCACAACATTCAAGTTAAGGTGGGATGAGAAGTGGTTCTAATTGGAAATTGCAACTAAGGACTCAGCTCTATGAATCGTACATACTGTGCTTAGCCTACATGTTTTGGGGATAAATCGAATGTGCTGGTGTTTGTGGTTGTTACGTGTTACGAGATTTAAAGGGAAACTTAACTCCATAAGCAAGTGAACACGTTTTGAGTAAAGATAAAAGATAATCATACATTGAAATGAAGATGAGTGTTTTATGAAAAGTGGTGTTAGCCAAGCTTAAAGGGCAATTTAAGCAAAGTTTAAAAGGTACCTCCACTGATGTGAAATTATTTTATTATGTGAAGTGATATGTGATTTAATGCATTATATGCATATTCATTCTGTGATTAAGGTTTATAGTAAGTTTATTTGTATCAAAGTAATTTTCAATCTTATTTCGAAATTGAAGTCAACTTGAAGTCTAGCTAAGTTTAACCTGTTATGGCTAGGGGGCAGTATTTTCACGGCCGGATAAAAAAACGTACCCGATTTAATCTGATTATTACTCCTGCCCAGAAACTAGAATATGCATATAATTATTAGCTTTGGATAGAAAACACTCCAAAGTTTCTAAAACTGTTTGAATGGTGTCTGTGAGTATAACAGAACTCATTTGGCAGGCCAAAACCTGAGAAGATTCTGTACAGGAAGTACCCTGTCTGACCATTTCTTGGCCTTCTTGATTATCTCTATCCAAAACAGGGGATCTCTGCTGTTACGTGACACTTCCTACGGCTCCCATGGGCTCTCAGAAGGCGGCAAAAAGCTGAATCGTGGCTTTGCAGGCCCTGGCTGAAAAACATTAGCGCGTTTGGATAGTGGCCGGTCAGAGTACTATGAGACTGAGGCTCGTGCACGAGTCGACTCCATGTTTTTATTCTTTCGTCTTTGAACGAAAATCCCCACTCCCGGTCGGAATATTATCGCTTTTTTACGAGAAAAATGGCATAAAAATTGATTTTAAACAGCAGTTGACATGCTTCGAAGTACGGTAATGGAATATTTAGAAAATGTTTGTCACGAAACGCGTCGGGCGCGTAACCCTTCGTCACCCTTGGATAGTGTCTTGAACGCACGAACAAAACGCCGCTATTTGGATATAACTATGGATTATTTTGAACCGAACCAACATTTGTTATTGAAGTAGCAGTCCTGGGAGTGCATTCTGACGAAGAACACCAAAGGTAATCAAACTTTTCTAATAGTAAATCGGAGTTTGGTCAGGGCTAAACTTGGTGGGTGTCAAAATAGCTATCTACTCAGAATATTGCAAAATGTGCTTTCACCGAAAAGCTATTTTAAAATCGGACACCTCGATTGCACAAAGGAGTTCTGTATCTATAATTCTTAAAATAATTGTTATGTTTTTTTGTGAACGTTTATCGTGAGTAATTTAGTAAATTCACTGGAAGTGTTCGGTGGGAATGCTAGTTCTGAACGTCACATGCTAATGTGAAAAGCTGGTTTTTGATATAAATATGAACTTGATTGAACAAAACATGCATGTATTGTATAACATAATGTCCTAGGCGTGTCATCTGATGAAGAGCATCAAAGGTTAGTGCTGCATTTAGCTGTGGTTTTGTTTTTTGTGACATTATATGCTAGCTTGAAAAATGGGTGTCTGATTATTTCTGGCTGGGTACTCTGCTGACATAATCTAATGTTTTGCTTTCGCTGTAAAGTCTTTTTGAAATCGGACAGTGTGGTTAGATAAAGGAGAGTCTTGTCTTTAAAATGCTGTAAAATAGTCATGTTTGAAAAATCGAAGTTTTTGCATTTTTGAGGAATTTGTAATTCGCACCACGCCTATCATTGGATATTGGAGCAGGTGTTCCGCTAGCGGAACGTCTAGATGTAAGAGGTGAAATGCTGATAGTTATCTTGATGCAATACTGAAGTTTATATTTAGAAGTTAGGCTACCCACCTAGTCTTCACACAGTTAAGGAATTCATATAGTTATTAACCTTCCTGGCTAATCACATTTAGGCCTACTGTAGCCTACATTCACCCATAGCCTAATATAAATCCAATTCAAGCTCAATAGTTGAGACACACATACCACATCCATCTCAAAATGTCAGACACAAACACTGAGACATGCCGTGAAATTACCAAATCACCTGCTCAACCCGACGCGACAGACACAGAGTCTGCAGAAGAAGTGGAAAGGCTACGAAGAAGTGAAAGAACCCGATCCCTAACAGAGAAAGGAAAAGAACTTCAAGAAGAAAGGCTGAAGAGTGTACAACGTCGGTAAAGGATCATCCATGAGAAGTGGAAGTATCATGCAAGAATAGGCAAGGAAATATTGACTGATTCGGCCTCTGAGGATGAATTAAATGAGCTGATTGAGAACATGAAAAGCACCTGTTCTGATGTACAGGTCATTTATGAAGAGTTACGTAGAATGCAAACTCCTGAACCAAACCTGCGACGCAGAATTGACACGTGCATTTCGCTTTCAGGATTTATCATTCAAAAGGCAGAAAGGCAACTTAAAGGGCATACATCAGATGAGGAGGAAGAACCTTGGCCTGATGTTGGCTCGATCCTAGACTCAACAGGTTCTCTATCAAGGCCACCGTCTCGTCGATCAAAATGTGTTTCTATCCACTCTAGCATCCACTCAGTTAAAAGAAATGAGGCTGCAGCTGAAGCTGCCGCATCCAAGGAGATTTTGGCAGTGTTGGATGAACAAGAAAGGGAAGCGATAGAACTTCAAAGGCTAGAGGCTGAAGGAAAACAGCGGCTGACACAATTTGAATCTGAGAACCTAGCCAGACAACAGGCAATGCAAGACAAGCGTAGAAAGCTTGAACGTCTAGAGGAAGTGAAGAAGTTGAATGCTGCAAGAGCTCGAGTAAAGGTCTACGATCAAGTCGAAGACAATTTTGAGACCACTGACTTTCTGCATGATGTTGAACCAGCAGGAGAACTTCAAGTTCTTAACCTCACAGTTCCTCCAGACCGCCCTCAATCTCTACCAGTCACAACGCAAGCCCTATATGCCTCAAGTCCCTCATTCATTCCTCAACCTCTTCCAGTTACAAGTCAAGCTCTTAGTTCCCAAAGTCCACAATTGGTACCTCAAGCTCCACCAACTTCAGTGTCCATGCATCAAGTGCAGAACAGCTCTGATCTGGTCAACATGCTAGCAGAAGCTATAAGTGCCAATCGTCTCCCAACACCAGAGCCTGCATTATTCACTGGAGATCCTTTGAAATTCAAAGACTGGCAGCTATCTTTCGAAACATTAATAGACAGGAAAAACATTACAAAGAATGAAAAACTGTATTACCTAAGAAAGTACTTAGGTGGTGCCACAAAGAAAGCTGTTGAAGGATTTTTCCTACTAGGCACTGAAGCAGCATACGACTCAGCCTGGCAGCTGTTGCAAAAACGTTTCGGAGACCCATTCATAATTGGGAAGTCCTTCAGAGACAAGCTGCATGGATGGCCAAAGATAAGCTCTAAGGATGGTTGTGAACTAAGAGACTTTGCAGACTTCCTCAAGAGCTGCGAGGCTGCAATGCCCCACATTAAGACATTGGAAGTTCTCAATGACTGCAATGAGAGTCAAAAGATTCTGCTGAAGTTGCCAGATTGGCTGGTATCCAGTTGGAACCGCAAAACGATGGAAGTCAGGCAAGCAAACGCTGGGTACCCACCATTCAAGGTGTTTGTAGACTTTCTATCAAAGGAAGCAGATCTCGCTTGCAATCCTATATCCTCAATACAAGCGCTCAAGAGTGTGGAAAGCGAGAAACCAAAGCATCCACGAAGTCAAACCATTCAAGCAAAGACACTGTCCACAAACAACACAGAGCAACATCCCATCATGCATTTTTTGCAAAAGAACAGGACATGTCCTCGTCAAGTGCAGAAAGTTCAGTGAAGACGGTTCAAGATCGTGTCAAGTTTGTGCAAGCAGAAAAGCTTTGCTTTGGATGTTTGAAGACCGGTCATCACTCAAGAAAGTGTGATAACAAGAGTACGTGTGAAAGATGTCAGAAGAGACACCCGACATGTTTGCATGATGACAAGTTCAAGGAACATCAAAGGTTGACACCTCCAAAGGTAGACGACTACTCAAAGCACAGGGCAGACACCAAGGAAATAGCTGCAGCAGCAATTACCAACAGAGTCATACAAGAAGGCCTAAGCACACAAACATCCTCAATCATACCAGTCTGGGTCTCGTCCACAAAACAGCCAGATCAAGAAGTTCTCGTCTACGCTCTCTTAGACACGCAAAGCGATACGACTTTCATCCTAGATGAAGTAGCCCAAGAACTCAACACAAACAAAGAGAATGTCAGTTTGCGGCTGTCCACAATGTCTACAAGGTCAACAGTCATACCCTGCCAGAAACTGACAAGTCTACAAGTGAGAGGGTACAACTTAAAGAAAAGGATCCCATTGCCACCACTTTTCACACGAGAATTCATTCCAGTAGACAGGTCGCACATTCCAACTGCTGAAACAGCTCTAAAATGGCCTCATCTGGAACAATTGGCAGACAAGATTCCACCACCACTGGATTGTGAAGTAGGCCTTCTGATCGGCTATAACTGTCAACAAGCCCTTCTTCCAAGGGAGATCCTGTCCGGTGAAGAAAATCATCCATATGCACAGCGAACTGATCTCGGCTGGAGCATTGTTGGCTGCTCAACTCAAGCAAGTGACTACGGTGATGCAATAGGAACCAGCCACAGAATCATAGTGTGACACCTGCCATGCAGCCATCAGTTGAGCTGAAGAGAGAAGTACACTTTGTGTGCAAAACTCAAATCAAAGAGATCAATCCAACAGACATAATCAAGGTCCTCGAATCTGATTTCGCAGATCACACTGCAGATGACAACCCAGTTTCTCAGGAAGACCTTCTCTTCTTGTTTAAAGTGAAAGAAAGTATAAGGCAGAAGGAAGATGGCCACTATGAACTCCCACTTCCTTTCAAGATGGACAAACCTAATCTCCCAGACAATAAACGATGTGCAGTTCATAGGCTCACCTCGTTAGAGCGACGACTGAGGAGAAATAAGCAGTATTATGAGGATTATGTCCATTTCATGAATGACATAATAACCCGAGGAGATGCTGAGAAGGTTCCACAGCCTGAACTCGATAACCAACCAGCATGGTACATTCCGCACCACGGAGTCTACCACCCCCACAAACCTGGGAAGATCCGTGTGGTTTTCGACTGTTCGGCACGCTGTCAAGAAACCTCCCTAAACGATCATCTCTTGACCGGGCCAGACCTGACTAACACATTAGTTGGAGTGCTATGTCGATTTAGAAAAGGTCCAGTCGCCATTGTGTGATGTTCAAAATATGTTTCATCAGTTTCACGTTGCAAAGGAACACCAAGACTAAACTAAGGTTCCTCTGGTGGGACAAAGGCGATCTAGACTCCAAACCCTCTGTGTACAGAATGAAGGTGCACTTGTTTGGGGCAGCTTCATCCCCTGGCTGCTCCAACTTTGGACTCAAGCATCTGGCATCGCAGGGTCATGGAAGGTTCAGTGAAGAGTCCATCAAGTTCATCCAGAGAAGCTTTTACGTCGACGATGGCTTAATAAGCATAAAGTCACCTGCTGAAGCCATACATTTGGTGGAAGAGTCAAGAGCCTTGTGCAAAACAGGAAACCTTCGGCTGCACAAGTTCGTGTCCAATGACAAAGAAGTGATTGCCGCTATACCACTTGCAGAACGTGCCCAAACCAAGGATCTAGACATGGCCCTAGGAGAACTTCACATCGAGCGAGCACTTGGAGTTCAGTGGTGCGTCGAAACAGATGAATTCCAATTCAGGGTTGTAGTTAAGGAAAATCCACTGACAAGGAGAGGTGTTCTCTCAACCGTCGCTTCCGTCTATGATCCGCTGGGGTTTGTGGCTCCCTTCATACTAGTTGGCAAACAGATCCTTCAGACGCTATGCAGAGACAAAGTAAGCTGGGACGAAGATCTCCCCGAGCACATTCTGCCACAATGGGAGTCATGGCTTAAAGATTTGCCTCACCTTGCAGCCCTGAAGATCCCAAGAAGCTACCTTTCATCAAGCTTTGGCGAGGTCAAGCGATACGAGCTTCACAACTTTTCAGATGCAAGCCTCAATGGATATGGTGCATGTTCGTATCTCCGAGCTATAAGTGAAACAGGACACATCAGTTGCTCACTTGTCATGGGGAAGGCAAGAGTAGCCCCTACCAAACTAACGACTATCCCAAGACTTGAATTGTCGTCAGCTGTGACTTCAGTCCGTAATGGTGATGTCGTCAAAAGAGAGCTCGAGATTGAAAACCTGCAAGAGTGTTACTGGACGGACTCAAAGGTGGTCCTTGGCTACGTGAACAACGACGCCAAAAGGTTTCACACGTTTGTAGCAAACCGGATCCAACGCATAAGATCAAGCACAAACCCTGAACAATGGCGATATGTCAGCTCTGAAAATAACCCAGCCGACCACGCCTCAAGAGGGCTAAGTGCAGTTCAGCTGAAAGAGTCTAACTGGCTGAAAGGACCCGACTTTCTTTGGCAGCGGAGTCTTCCACGTGAAGAGGAAATGGTGGGAGAAGTAGAAACAACCGACCCTGAGCTTCGCAAGGCCCATGTCCACGCAGTCAAGACGAAAGAAGTGAATTCAATAGCGAATCGCTTCATTAAGTTTTCTGACTGGTCCAGAGCAGTGAGAGCCATCGCCAGGCTCCAGAAATTTGTCAGGGAATTCAAAGGACCACAACCAAGAACGAATGAAGCAACTAACCTTGAAGAAAGAAGAAAAGCGGAAATCTTCATTATCAAGCTGGTGCAAGAAGAAGCCTTCGCTGAAGACATCCATAAAATCAAGCTCCAGAAAGAACACACCATGAACAAGCGCAACAAGTTACACCAGTTGAATGCCTTCTTGGACAAGAACAATGTCCTCAGGGTGGGAGGACGGCTATCCCAATCAGCATTGCACCATGACGTAAAACATCCCGCAATACTTCCGAAGAAATCTCATGTGTCAGCCCTGCTCGTCAAACATCATCATGTGCGTGTACACCACCAAGGAAGAGGCATGACTATGAACGAGTTGCATGCAAACGGAATATGGATCTTGGGATGCGGAAATATGGTCTCCTCACACATTTACAAGTGCGTACAATGTAGGAGATACAGAAGAACTACAGAAGTTCAACAAATGGCAGATCTGCCGGGTGAGAGAACAGAGACATCCCCTCCCTTTACTTACTGCGGTCTTGATTGTTTTGGCCCCTTCATCGTAAAGGAAGGAAGAAAGGAATTAAAACGATATGGATTGTTGTTTACCTGCCTATGTTCCAGAGCAGTGCATATTGAAACACTAGACGACTTGACAACAGACGCATTCATAAATGCACTTCGAATGTTTGTAGCTATCAGAGGACCTGTACGCCAATTGAGATGCGATCGGGGAACAAATTTCATGGGCGCTAAAATAGTGTTTTTTGAGTCGCTCAAGGGAATGGATCAAGAACGTCAACGAGCAATCGGTTGTGAATTCGTTATGAACGTTCCATCAGCAAGTCACATGGGTGGAGTCTGGGAGCGCCAAATTCGAACGATACTGAGCATTCTGACTACCATGCTCGACAAGTCCGCAAGCAGACTCGACACCACAACTCTGAGAACATTCCTTTACGAAACAATGGCTATAATCAACAGCAGGCCACTAAGTGTTGAACATCTTCATGATCCCACCGGTCCAGAACCTCTCACTCCTAACCACATACTAACTATGAAATCTTCAATTATTCTGCCCCCTCCTGGACAATTCTGCAAAGAAGATCTGTGCGAAAGGTGGAGAAGAGTGCAGTTCCTAGCCAATGAATTCTGGCGAAGATGGAAACGAGAATACCTGCTAAACCTCCAACAACGACAGAAATGGCAAAGAAAATCACGAAACTCACAAGTAGATGATATTGTGATTCTACAAGATGACAGCTCACCAAGAAACGAGTGGAAGCTTGCCAGGGTTGTAGAAGCTCATCCTAGTGCAGACGGCATGGTGCGAAAGCTGAAGCTACTAGTCAGTGACACTACACTTGGTAAAGGTAAACCACATACTAGATCAGTCCACCTTGAAAGGCCTATTCACAAAGTAGTTACCTTACTAGAGGCTAACTAAATCACATGCGTTCATTCAGACTTAAAACATTTTATTAATTATTTTCATAATTTTGTTTAAAAGAAAATCCCACATTCCAAGTTAATGAGTGATTTGGTGGGAGTGTAAGTGTTGTTACATAGATGCTGTGTTCACTATGCATGATTCATACATAATTCAAGGTTTATTTGATGTAGTAAATAAATAAATGATTTATTGATGTATAGATAAGAATTTAAATGTGATGTAACAGGTAAATTAACGTTAGGCCATTGATTGTGTTTTTATGTTCCATCCCGGAACTAACGTTCTCTGTTGTGTTACTGCTACGGAATTTGTTAATTGACTGTGTGCAATCTAACTTAAGCAGATCTTAGTCTGAGTCATAATTGTTGATGGCAGAGGCTAAGAAAGACAGTAAAGGGACTTTCAAGGGACTTTAAGAATTCAAGAACCTCTTTTCAGGACAAGCAGCCAACGAGGTATTTTGTTCAACCTATAGAACTTTGTTTATAGTCGCGCCAAGTTCCATTTGTATTGTCGCGCCGAGCGCCATTTGTATTTCTTTGTTTCAGTACTGTATAATTTATCAACGTTACTGTGTTCATTCAAACATATAGTTCTCACGGCGTGACGTGGATGCATCGGAGAAAAAGACGTGCAATGCAATAAACGCCCGTTTCAAGGAACCAACCTGTGTCTGTTGTCGTGAAGAGAGCTACAGTGACTATGCGCACATGATGAACAGAGAGTAGCAGTAGCGTAAAAGAGGGTTTGGCGGGTGGTGGAAAAAAGCTTGTCCGGAGGAGCAGTGGTTGGTCGGCCCAATTGAGGTAGTATGTACATGAGTGTATAGTTATAGTAACTATGCATATATGATAAACAGAGAATAGCAGCAGCGTAAAAAGAGGGGTTGTGGGGAGGGGGGGCTCACAATGCAATAGTCCGGGTAGCCATTTGATTAGCTGTTCAGGAGTCTTATGGCTTGGGGGTAAAACTGTTGAGAAGCCTTTTTGTCCTAGACTTGGCACTCCAGTACCGCTTGCCATGCAGTAGTAGAGAGAACAGTCAATGACTGGGGTGGCTGGGGTATTTGACCATTTTTAGGGCCTTCCTCTGACAACGCCTGGTGTAGAGGTCCTGGATGGCAGGCAGCTTAGCCCCAGTGATGTACTGGGCCATATGCACTACCCTTTGTAGTGCCTTGCGGTCAGAGGCCGAGCAATTGCCGTACCAGGCAGTGATGCAATTCCTCTGTCAAATATGGTTACCTGCAAGGAAACACGTGCCGTCATCATTGCTTTGCACAAAAAGGGCTTCATAGGCAAGGATATTGCTGCCAGTAAGATTGCACCTAAATCAACCATTTATCGGATCATCAAGAACTTCAAGGAGAGCGGTTAAATTGTTGTGAAGAAGGCCTCAGGGCGCCCAAGAAAGTCCAGCAAGCGCCAAGACCGTCTCCTAAAGTTGATTCAGCTGCGGGATCGGGGGACCACCAGTACAGAGCTTGCTCAGGAATGGCAGCAGGCAGGTGTGAGTGCATTTGCACGCACAGTGAGGCAAAGACTTCTGGAGGATGGCCTGGTGTCAAGAAGGGCAGCAAAGAAGCCATTTCTCTCCAGGAAAAACATCAGGGACAGACTGATATTCTGCAAAAGGTACAGGGATTGGACTGCTGAGGACCGGGGTAAAGTCATTTTCTCTGATGAATCCCCTTTCCGATTGTTGGGGCATCCGGAAAAAAAGCTTGTCCAGAGAAGACAAGGTGAGCGCTACCATCAGTCCTGTGTCATGCCAACAGTAAAGCATCCTGAGACCATTCATGTGTGGGGTTGCTTCTCAGCCAAGGGAGTGGTCTCACTCACATTTTGCCTAAGAACACAGCCATGAATAAAGAATGGCACCAACACAGCCTCTGAGAGCAACTTCTCCCAACTGTCCAGGAACAGTTTGGTGATGAACAATGCCTTTTCCAGCATGATGGAGCACCTTGCCATAAGGCAAAAGTGATAACTAAGTGGCTCGGGGAACAAAACATCGATATTTTGGGTCCATGGCCAGGAAACTCCCCAGACCTTAATCCCATTGAGAACTTGTTGTCAATCCTCAAGAGGCGGGTGGACAAACAAAACCACACAAATTCTGACAAACTCCAAGCATTGATTATGCAAGAATGGGCTGCCATCAGTCAGGATGTGGCCCAGAAAGCATGCCAGGGCGGATTGCAGAGGTCTTGAAAAAGGTCAGCACTGCAAATATTGACTCTTTGCATCAACTTCATGTAATTGTCAATAAAGGCCTTTGACACTTATGAAATGCTTGTAATTATACTTCAGTATTCCATAGTAACATCTGACAAAAATATCTAAAGACACTGAGGCAGCAGACTTTGTAAAAATTAATATTTGTGTCATTCTCAAAACTTTTGGCCACGACTGCAGTTTACAGTTGAAGTCGGAAGTTTACATACACTTAGGTTGGAGTCATTAAAACTCGTTTTTCAACCTCTCCACAAATGTCTTGTTAACAAACTATAGTTTTGGCAAGTCGGTTAGGAGATCTACTTTGTGCATGACAGAAGTAATTTTCCAACAATTGTTTACAGACAGATTATTTCACTTATAATCCATTGTATCACAATTCCAGTGGGTCAGAAGTTTACATACACTAAGTTGACTGTGCCTTTAAACATCTTGGAAAATTCCAGAAAATTATGTCATGGCTTTAGAAGCTTCTGATAGGCTAATTGACATCATTTGAGTCAATTAGAGGTGTACCTGTGGATGTGTTTCAAGGCCTACCTTCAAACTCAGTGCCTCTCTGCTTGACATCATGGGAAAATCAAAAGAAATCAGCCAAGACCTCATAAAAAAATTGTAGACTTTCACAAGTCTGGTTCATCCTTGGGAGCAATTTCCAAATGCCTGACAGATGAACATCAACTTCATGTTCATCTGTACAAACAATAGTGTGCAAGTATAAACACCATGGGACCATGCAGTCATCATACCGCTCAGGAAGGAGACGTGTTCTGTCTCCTAGAGATGAACGTACTTTGGTGCGAAAAGTGCAAATCATTCCCAGAACAACAGCAAAGGACCTTGTGAAGATGCTGGAGGAAACAGGTACAAAAGTATCTATATCCACAGTAAAACGAGTCCTATATCAACATAACCTGAAGGCCACTCAGCAAGGAAGAAGCCACTGCTCCAAAACCGGCATAAAAAAAAGCCAGACTACGGTTTGCAACTGCACATGGGGACAAAGATCATACTTTTTGGAGAAATGTCCTCTGGTCTGATGAAACAAAAATAGAACTGTTTGGCCATAATGACCATCGTTATGTTTGAAGGAAAAAGGAGGAGGCTTGCAAGCCGAAGAACACCATCCCAACCGTGAAGCACAGGGGTGGCAGCATCATGTTGTGGGGGTGCTTTGCTGCAGGAGGGACTGGTGCACTTCACAAAATAGATGACGTCATGGGGAAGGAAATTGATGGGGATATATTGAAGCAACATCTCAAGACATCAGTCAGGAAGTAAAAGCTTGGTCACAGATGGGTCTTCCAAATGGACAACGACCTCAAGCACATTTCCAAAGTTGTGGCAAAATGGCTTAAGGACAACAAAGCCCTGACCTCAACCCTATAGAACATTTCTGGGCAAAACTGAAAAAGGGTGTGCGAGCAAGGAGGCCTACAAACCTGACTCAGTTACACCAGCTCTGTCATGAGGAATGGGCCAAAATTCACCCAACTTACTGTGGGAAGCTTGTGGAAGGCTACCCAAAACGTTTGACCTAAGTTAAACAATTTAAAGGCAATGCTACCAAATACTAATTGAGTGTATGTAAACTTCTGACCCACTGGGAATGTGATGAAATAAATAAAAGCTGAAATAAATAATTCTCTCTACTATTTTTCGGACATTTCACATTCTTAAAATAAACTGGTGATCCTAACTGATCTAAGAAAGGGTATTTTTACCAGGATTAAATGTCAGGAATTGTGAAAAACTGAGTTTAAATGTATTTGGCTAAGGTGTATGTAAACTTCCCACTTCAAATGTATATATTCAGTGTTGTAACGATGTGCAAATGGTTAAAGTACAAAAGGGAAAATAAATAAACATAAATATGGGTTGTATTTACAATGGTGTTTGTTCTTCACTGGTTGCCCTTTTCTTGTGGCAACAGGTCACAAATCTTGCTCCTGTGATGGCACACTGTGGTATTTCACCCAATAGATATGGGAGTTTACCAAAATCAGGTTTGTTTTCAAATTCTTTGTGGATCTGTGTAATCTGAGGGAAATATGCATTTCTAATATGGTCATACATTTGTCAGGAGGTTAGGAGGTGCAGCTCGGTTTCCACCTCATTTTGTGGGCAGTGTGCACATAGCCTGTCTTCTCTTGAGAGCCAGGTCTGCCTACGACGGTCTTTCTCAATAGCAAGGCTTTGCTCACTCAGTCTGTACATAGTCAAAGCTTTCCTTAAGTTTAGGTCAGCCACAGTGGTCAGGTGTTCTTCCACTGTGGACTCTCTGTTTAGGGCCAAATAGCATTCTAGGTTGCTCAGTTTTTTTGGTTAATTCTTTCCAATGTGTCAAGTAATTATCTCTCTCTCACTCTCTACTCAATTCAAATTGCTTTATTGGCATGACGTAACAATGAATATATTGCCAAAGCGTACTTTGGAAATTAAGTGATTAATTTACAGTATTAACTTCATTAAAATAATTAACGGGACAATCACTAAGAACAGCAATAATAACCATTCAATGGACAATAACAATGGCATAAGAGGACAGGTTGGTTTGTCTGTCAGAAACTGCCCCTTATTTTATGGTGGGCAGCAATGTAGTGTGCTGCCAACCCACAGCTCTGTACGTCCTCCCCCAACAGCATGGGTAGCCTCTTCTCTTCAGAGAGGTCTTTGGAACCTTGAATAATGGCTTCAAATTTGGGGAAGGGACCGTGTCTATGCGTTTTATGGTGGTTATACAGCCTTTCCTCTACAGGGAGCCAGGTTTTCCTGTGTCTACCCTTCTCAATGGCAACCTTTCTCCTCTGTCTCTCTCTCTCTCCCTGCATATTCTCTGGCCTCGCTACGCTATGCAACAAAGAGCCTTTTCATCACTAATTTCCCTTCCCTTTCTCATTGCTCCATGATTACACTTTAGATTTGGTGGCCTTAAAAAAATGCGAGCCCTTTTTGGAATATAGGACATCAGACAACCTCGTACCACAAAAGTTAAAACAAATGCCAACAAAGACCTATTAAAGTACCACAAAAGGATAGGCCTATTCTTTACATAATTCAACCCTTATCTAGCCTCCCCCATATTCTAACCTACATGGGACACAATGTGCATGAGGAAGAACTAACCTGTTTGTGTAATCTACCATGATAGCATGTCTAGTGACACCATGATACTGTTGGCGTGTTTTTTGTTTTATTAGTCTCTCTGCGGGGTGATTAAATTGTGGCCTTCAGTTAACTCACCCAAGAGCTGCTCTCTGAATACTAAACCTACTGAGCACAGAATGTTGCCCAACTATTGGTCAGTCAGGCCCTGGCTAATAGGATTACAGCAAGGGCAGAATGTCTAGCAGTTGTATACAGTACGCACGCTTCGAGATTCAGGTGGCTAGACATTCACAAATGCTTTAGTCAAGATATGGTTAGTGGGTTGTGAGTTAGTTACTTGACAGACTCCATTCTAACGGGTCAGAGAAAGCTTGACTGAGGTATTAGAGTTTTATTCGGCTGTTTACTGTGTCAATCTACATCCCCTATCTCTCACCCACTCCTTTTCTCTCCCTCCCTTCTTCTCTAGGACATTAGGGATAAGAACAGAATAGGATAGATGGGTCGTTCCACCAATCCGGTGTCTTTTGAGATGCTTAACTTGGTCAACAACAACAACAACAAATGTTTGATTTCACCTCATTTTAACATTCTGTCATAAGGAGCATTGGTTCAACTTCCTCAAATAAAAAATGACTATAGTAAGTGTATATTAAATGGCAAATAAAGTAAAAGGGTTGACCATAACAGGGTTGACGAGTTCACCTTAAAATCAGCCATAAATCCCCTTGTGACAGTGAGAATGGGAGCTTGTTGTGTGCTACAGGGAGTAGCAATTGAATGCAAGCTTCGCAAAAAAATTAGATTGTAAAAAAACATTCCAGCTTGTTTATCAATGGGTAACAGGGTTGACGTGTTATGGTCGACCGGCTCAGTTTTCCACCACAAAACACCAGAAAATTGCCAAAAAACTCATCTGCTTTTACACTACGATTTGACTATTTAGACGTCAAAGGTTTCTTTTGAAAAAAATATTTCAAAAGGAATAGTTTCACCATATTAAAATGGGAGTTCAGTTTTAAAATTCAATATTGGTGCACAATTGCCACCTATAATATCAAAGGGACGACCCAGATAAATATTTTTGCATCCTATACATTTTCTCCCATCTCATGTAATACAATACAAAAACAACACAAAAAGGCTGGTTTATTTAAGACTCTTTTAGTGGGAGATAGATTTTGGCTTCCCGCCTCTATGCAGCAGGCTTCTTCTGTAAATCGGCTTTCTGTGGCCGTGACAGTCATTAGCCTTGGCCCTGGCAGTAATCCTCTGGTTTTCTGTCTAATAGAGGCAGAGAGGGTTGGCCCGGCACCACTCACTGCACTGTTCCCAGGGAGGGGAGGCACAGGCAGGCAGAGCCCGTCCAAGGACTGATGCATGTTATTTAGTTCTTTCTTCATTTCTTTTTTTTAATACATAGTTCTGTTCTTTTTTTTTCTTTCATACTGTTTCTGTCTTGAAACAGTGTCTCTCTAATTCTCCATGCCATTCGTGTTCTGTTTGCATGCCTACCTGTCCGTCTCTCTGTCAGGCAGTCTGCTTGTCTTTTATTTGTTCACTTTCTTTTATCCAGATCACCTCTATTCCCTCATCTCCTGGCTCTCTTTGTACCTCTCCTCTCTCTTGGTGAACTCCCTTAATCTCTTTCAGTTCAGCACCACTGTGAAAAATGTCTGCATCTGTAAATAATTATTTGTCAGGCTTGAATGCCTTCGGCCAGGTTTGTACAACAGCTTCCAGGCGGGTACAGGACATACAGAGAAAATCATACCCGCGCGTGCACACAGCCGTAACGGTGGCGGTGAAGATGAGAGAGGGAGAGATGCAATCACAAACGAAAGAGCTCTAGCCAGAGAGAGAGAGAACACAAGAGTTCACCTCTCGCCCTGTGTGCCTCAGATGCCCCGCAGTCAAGGCCCACAATTAATCAATCAATTAAAAACCCACACGGAGCCACACTCCCGTAATCAATCAATCCCAGCCTCCACTGAGGCCCTAGTGAAGGCATACCCTCAGATCTATAAGCTTCAACCCCATGTGGACCAGGCAACTCAGAGAGAAAGGGCGCTGAGACTGAGTTGTACCAGCACATAGAGAGAGAGAGAGAGAGAAGGGCAGAGACAGTGAGGCTGACTGTCCCACCACAGACTAGAGCAGAGGCCCCACTGGCCTCCATCAGCCCCAGTCAGAGCCTGAATATTCATGTGGAGGATTCGGGTGGTGTGGAGGTACTCAGTTATTCATGATCCCTCTGTAAAAAGAAATACACCGTGATCCCACTGCGATGGAATATTAATAGCTGCCATTAATAAAATATCCCCCCTCCTTACTTAAAGCCTTGTCGCAAAGTTTTGGGGCAGTCTCACTTTTCCAGGACTGGGTTCTCAGAGTGGGACCCATGAAAGGGATGAGGAAGTATTGTGTTAAGGTACAACTGTAGACTAAAGTCCCCAAACCACATGCCACCATCACTAGATCCATTGGGACTGAGAAGGTATACTCATTGCTCGATTGACCAATGTGCGAAAAGGAGGAGAGGAGAAACGAAAATAGTCCTATACTCAGAGAGGATTAATGTTTAATTCTGAGCTGCCTGAAAGTCTTCTGACATTTCCTCATTGTTTTAAGAGCTGAATACATGGCACCCTGTCTAGGGTAAAAACTGCCACTGGATCTATGTTCAGCACAAAGTACGTTCATAACCCAATAACCCCATCCCTAGCTATTGCGGTAACTAACAATAAAGTCCTTAGTTTAACCATCATATTAACGTGAATCCTTATCAATGCCCTCACTAAGACAAGGAACACCTTGACTCGAGTTTATCCATAACCAAAGCCTTAACCCTAACAGTGACCCATAACCTTAACTGTAATCAATATTTTAGTTTCATCCTCATATCATACTGACCTTGACTCCAAACCCAACCCTACGTTAAACTGTATCTTGAGGCTCTAACCTCCACAGTAATACATGCAGAAGTAGAACAGCGACGGTAGACTGCGCGCGGAGGCCTGAGAGACAACAACAACAAAAACATGTCCTTCGCATGGCTTCCACCCCACGGAGGGAAAGGTCAGAGAAAACAGAGTGAATAAACAATGAAAAAGCACTAGCATACCACCATGTCACGGACCAGGAGTCTATTAGATCCCTGACAATACCCAGTGGGTCATGAGTGGGGAGAGCACTGTGCCTGTGGTGAGTAAGTGAGATGGAGAGGAGCTAAAGAGAAAGGGAGATGGTAAGAGAAGTCTTGAGAGAGAGAGAGAGAGGTCAACTAGCTGTCACTCCTGTCAAACACTTCCTGTCGGAGCCCAGACACGGCAGGGTGGCGGCAGTAGCGGAGGCTGGTTTGGGGGCGAGGTGACAGGTGAAGAGTGGCTAGTCTTCCTGGCGTTACAGCCTCTGTCACAACACATCCCAGAGTCCCAGGCAGAGACTACAGGACACCGCTGGGCCAGCTGGGACCTCTGGGACTCTCTGCATCTGCTGCTGTTCAGGGAGAAAAACCACAGCAGTCACAGGCCCGGGAACTACTATTCTGAGGCACAGTCCCAGGAACGACTATTCTGAGGCTTAGTCTCAGGGACTACTAGTCTGAGGCACAGTCCCAGGGACTACTAGTCTGAGGCACAGTCCCAGGGACTACTAGTCTGAGGCACAGTCCCAGGGACTACTAGTCTGAGGCACAGTCCCAGGGACTACTAGTCTGAGGCACAGCCTCAGGGACCTCTATTTTGAGGCACAGTCCCAGGGACTACTTTTCTGAGGCACAGTCCCAGGAACTACTATTCTGAGGCACAGTCTCAGGGACCTCTATTCTGAGGCACAGTCTCGGGGACTGCTTTTCTAAGGCACAATCTCAGGGACTACAAGGAACACTAGATAAGTGGGTGTGTGTTTCTTTTTGTGATCCTCTTGGAGCACAGTACTTATATATATATTCTGCTTGATTACTCACTTTTTAAGATTTTTTTAATATAAAACTACGGGTAATTGCACTCCTGTGTATTTGGTGGTGAGTTGAGGTGAGGAGTGTTGTGTTGCTTTAAGTTGGTGTCTGTGGTGATGCAGGAGTAAGCAGCATTATTATCAGAAACAGGCCTCACCTGCAGGCAGCAACAGTAGCTAGAGTGAGGGGTGCGACCAACTCAATCGCACTGCAGCCAACTCTGGATCAGAGGGAGAGAATGGAGGGAAAACAGACGCAGATGGCGATTTGGAGTATAGAGAGTTGAGAGAAATGTCTGTGTGTCTGAGGAACATGAAGAAACCGTGGAGGAAGGAGCTCGAGCATGACCGTTGGAGTTCAGGAGGCCAGAGACCGATACAGACCAGCGATCTGTGACGGAGCTGGCTTTCTCAGAGCTGAGGCCGGAGCAGAGCCATGGTAATACACTAAGCCACACCAACTGATTCATGGAAACAGGATAAGTTTCTCTGGCCCTAAGGGGGGTCCACTGAAGAAGGAAGCATCGCCATGCCTGCATCCAGTATCCCCACCTCGCTCAGGGGGTAAGAGCACAGAGAGAGATTAGGGATTGAGTCGAGCTTTGGTTGGTTTGTTGTTGTTTAAATGTTTTGCCGTCAGCCAACTGAGGTTCCAGCTAGCTCTCAGAGGTAGTTCCAGCTCCTCTCATCCTTAACACTCCCCCTGGGGGGGGGGGGGCAGACATGTGATTGGTTGGGACAGAATCACCTGGCACCTCCTTCAAACAGGCAGGCAAACTGAAATAGCAGCACCAGGGACTGGGAGCGGGAAAAAAGCACAAGGATATCTACAAAGAATGGTCTGGAATTCCTGGGCTTATTTCCACTCAGAACATGGGCATGTAGGATATGGCAATGAGGAAGGATGGAAGAGGTTTGGGGGTTGACTAAGAACTGGTGGTTTGGAAGACAAGAATCTGAATTGGGACCCTAAATCAGCACTATAGAAAAAGAATGGTTATCACAACGTGCAGATTCTCTCTCTGACTTTCTGTCTCTCAGTTCCTTCCCATTCCTAGGGGACTTAATGTCCATGGGCCATGCTTGCTTGTGACTTGACTTCCATTCTCTAAACTGACTGACAAAGGCTCCGAAAGCCTTGAGATTGAAACTTTTAAAAGGAGAAACCCAAATGCATAGCACTCTCTCTCTCTCCCTCTATCCCTCATTCTCTTTCTACAAAACGCTTGAGTTGTCACCACAGTCTCCCGGGCCTCTTTAATAAACGCTACAAACGAAAACTGTCTCGCTTTTGTGTCGTCGACTGTGAATGGTTTAAAACCATAGGGATTCTGGTGTAATCCTGTAGACACAAACTTAACCCAATGTTAAAGTCTTCTGCCTTGTCATTCTGCAGCCAAGTGAGGGAACCTATAGAAGATAAACTAAGTAGCATGAATAAGCAATGGCAACCGAAAGAACCATAGCACATCTTATGTTTTTCAGCGGCCTACCTCATACATGTGGGAGTGGGAGACCCATGTATTTCAGTAAACCCCTATTTATGACATGAATCCTAAAATAGAGTGAAATTTGGGTTACTTCCACTAAGGGGTCCTCTCAAGTATGGATGGATCAAGGGAATTGGCAGGCTGTCACGTTTTAGGCTTGTTTCAAGTGAACAGGTTGTGCAGGAACTCCAGAGGAAACTCAAAGCAACTTCTGACATCAGGGAATATCTCTGATTCATGTCAACCTTGTCTCCGCAATCTGAACAATTCAAGGAACACATTTTACAGTAATTCCAAATTCAGGCTCCTGACCCCTCACATATCGAGGAATGGTGAAATACCTTTTTTGGTTGAACCTCAAAATAAAAACTGAGCAACATGCATCTTAGTGGGTCTCAGATATACTAAAACAGCGAAAGAAAATGACTATAAACTTTTCCCCTTCTCTTGTTTTTTTGTTTATTATTCGTATTTATTTTTTTACTCCCTTTTCAATCTTGTCTCATCACTGCAACTCCCCAACAAGCTCGGGAGAGGTGAAGGTCGAGTCATGTGTCCTCCAAAACATGGCCCTCTAAACCGCGCTCCTTAACACCTGCTCGCTTAACCCCGAAGCCAGCTGCACCAATATGTCGGAGGAAACACCGTTCAACTGACGACCGAAGTCAGCCTGCAAATGTCCGGCCCGCCACAAGGAGTTGCTAGAGTGCGATGAGCCAAGTAAAGCCCCCCCGGCCAATACTCCCCTAACCCGGACGACACTGGGCCAATTGTGCACCACCTTATGGGACTCCCGGTCACGGCCGGTTGTGACACAGCCTGGGATGGAACCTGGGTCTGTAGTGATGCCTCAAGCAGTGCAATGTAGTGCCTTAGACCACTGCACCATTCGGGAGGCCTCCTCTTGTGGTTGTTTTTTTAAACGTATCTTTTAGCAGACAGCTGTCTGAGACAAGATGCTGCTTCTGCTGGAGACCCTGCTCCTTTCGCTCACTCGCCGGCTTGTTGCCATGGAAAAGTCCATAAATGGGGGCAGATTACAGTTCAATGAGGGAGCAGAGACTTTGGAGGGTCTGGAGGGAGGCAGCAGGTTTCCGGGGCCCCTCCTGTCAAACCATCAATCTCTTTTGATGCATGAAAATGGAAAAAGAGAGAGGAGCTAGAGAGAAATCAAAATAAAATGAGAGTAGGGAGTAAGGTAAAGTGGGGGAGAGGTGGAAAAGAATGACTACGTCAAGTGAGAAACAGATGTACTATCTCGATGAAGAAAGCTAAATCAAGCTACTTTCTAAGCTCTCAGACACCGCTGGTGATCCTTCTACATTTTGGAAAACATTAAATACACTGAAGCGTACAAATTCCTCTTCTTCCCTGCCTAAGCAAGTTCTATCTGACTCTGGCATCATAACGGAGAAGAATGGGATAAGTGATGCTTTTAATCATCATTTTATCTCAGCAGGCTTTTTATTTGAGAGAACCGGTAGTTTAATTGACCCTGGTGAGTCAATCGACTGCTTCCCTCAGCCAGCCTCTAGCTGACTCGACGGTTAACCCGTCAACTTCTAGTGAAACTTTGTTTTCATTTCAACAATCTACTATCTGTGATGAGCTAGATGCCTTGCTTAAGATTGATGTAAAAGAAAAAATCCACTGGGGCTGATATGCTTGATATATCTTTGCTGCAGCTCTCTGCCCCCCTGATTGCTAAATCATTAACCCATTTGTTTAATCTGACGATTATATCTGGTACTATCCCCAAGGTTTGGAAGATGGACCATGTACTCCCCCTTCACAAAGGTGGTGACCCTTGTGACCTAAATAATTATCAGCCTATTTCTAAACTTTCTTGCCTAGCTAAAATGTTAGAATCCTTGATTAATTCTCAGCTAAGAACTACATCTTTGAAATGTATTCTAAATGTGCATCAGTCGGGTTTTAGACCAGGTCATAGCACTATCTCTGCTGCATCTCTAGTTATAAATGATGTAGTTAACTGTATGGATAAGGTAACACTGTGCTGCCCTCTTCATCAACCTGTCAAAGGTTTTCATTCTGTTGATCACTCACTGCTAATTCAGAAGCTTTCCTCAATTGGCCTAGACCAGGCTGCATGTAACTGGTTTAAAAATTACTTGAAAGAACTCAATGTATATCTACTGATGGTGTTAAATCAGGTTTCCTGGATACTATGAAAGGTGTCCCGCAGAGGTCAATTCTGGGTCCTGTACTTTTGACTGTTTTCATTAGCAATATCTGCACTTGTATTCTGATGATACTGTTGTGTATGCTATTGTCCCCACAGTTGACCAGGCTCTATCTGAACTACAGAAAAACTTTATTGACCTGAAATTAGTATTGAATGCAGAAATATGTTGTTTTCTAGAGCACATAAAAATAAGTCTAATGATTTAAGCATGTGCACTTTGGATGTGTCCATATTTATCTTGGCATCTTGAAAACTGTCTTTAAAAAGCATATTGATGAGTTAGTAAGAAGCTTCTTCTATAGAAATATAATGGGCTTCTTCTATAGAAATATAATGGGCTTCTTCTATAGAAATATAATGGATTTCTTCTATAGAAATATAATGGGCTTCTTCTACAGAAATATAATGGACTTCTTCTATAGAAATATAATGGGCTTCTTCTATAGAAATATAATGGACTTCTTCTACAGAAATATAATGGGCTTCTTCTATAGAAATAGGTCCTGCCTCTCGCTAAATAGTAGAAAGCAGATTTTTCAGTTGACGTTCTTATTGGACCTAGACTATGGCAACATCATCTATATGAACGCAGCTGCCACTTCATTAAAGCCATTAGATACAATTTATCATAGCGCACTATGCTTTATTACGGGCGACAATTTTAGTACTCATCACTGCATTCTCCACCAGAAAGTTGGTTGGCCCTCTTTGATGTCACGTAAGTTGATACATTGCTATGTTTTCATTTATAAATCCCTTTAACAAAAAGTCTCACCTAACATCATTAATAAACTTTCGACATACGAGTTAGCACGCCCGGTGTCAGGGATGGTTAAACTCTGGAAACTCCTTTGGCCTCTACTGAGTCAGGTAAATCAGCTTTCAGTTTTATTGCACCTTATTTCTGGAACAATCCTCAAAACGTTCTTCAATTGGATGTTCTGGTGCCTCTGGGGCAATTCAGAAATTATTGAGGACCTAATTACTGAAGAATGTGTTTGGTTTTTATGACTGTGTTTTTCTTTCTGCTTGCATTTTGTATTTATATTTTCGAGGTCTGTATTTTCTGTAATTTCAGTCATTTAGGGCTCTGTAAAAATAGAGCTTGGTCTCAGTATGACCCCCTGATAAAATAAAGGTTAAACAAAAATGTAAAGTGTCAGCTTGTAGTAAGGGTGGATGGGAGTTGGATGTTTTTTGTAGAGATGAATGGCCTAAGCTGAATCTCGCACTTGTACATTACATTAAGTTGAGATATCAAACTAAATAAATTGTGCAGAAAAAAGTTTTATTAATTCAATGTATTATATCATCAAGAGTGTCAGCTTTTCAGGGCAGAAATGAATGAAAGACTGACATACATCAGCATTTGCCATAATAACGTGTTGTCCTGTGCTGTGCCCCGATACAGTGTATAGCACCAACAACCCTGTGGGGAGGGCTCTGTGATTAACTGTGCTGGACAGTCACTCCGGGCAGAGCAGAACTGGGGCTCTTTCATACCAAACAGCTGTCCACCCAACCATCCCACAAATCAAAATGCAATTTAAAAAAGAAACAGGACAGAAAATATGATGCATCCTGATCCTATTTTAAGGTCATCAAATTTAGCATTTCAAATTGAGCAGTTCCCATCCAATCCCCTACTTCCAAGAAATTGGGAAACACAAAAACACAAATTTCCACTATGAAGGTTGCCGGAAAACCAAACATAGGAAAAGTAGGAGAGATGAAATATGCAAACAAACAGATGTGGATAAATAAGTAAATACTTACGGGCTTGACGCTTGTTGACAGATCAGCAGGGGAAATTGTGCTGACACCTCCACCTCGTGTGATGTGAGAAGTTGATCCACTCTCTTCCATTCTCGTTTCATTGGGGGGCCTTGATGTGGCACTGTCAGGAGAGAGGCCCCCTCTGAGGTGCCTGACTAAAACGCCTGTCTGAAACCCAATCTCTTTTCACTTCTCTGCCTGATGCTGCTGCTGATGAGGGACTTTATTGCCTGTCTGTGACAAACACAACCAGGGCGGCGGTGAGTCAGTGTGAAGCAAACACAATTGAATGGCAGCCATTTTGTCAAATTGGATCCTATTTCCAAAGAAAACAAATAGATGCAAATAAAGGGCTAAATCCTAACTCGAGATACACAAGCTTAACTTTTCACTTGATTCTTCCATTGACATCAAATCATGATAAGTCAGAGTTAAGCATGTGCATCTCAAGTTAGGATCCAGCCCAAAGGCTTTAAAGTTAGGACAGAGAGTGGGTGGAAAAGGAAGGATTATTAGATTAGTCTTTTTCAACCCTATATCAGGCATTCACAGTGGCACAGTGACAGCCTAGCCTAGAACCCACCGGGAGAGATCACAAGTACAGCATCTGATTTCATCTTTCTCTCATTGTTAAGTAGTAAAAAATGAATTGGTGACTTGCTGTTTCTACCACATAGCAGTCAGAACAGAGGCATTACCCATTAGAGGAAGAGGTCAAAGGGGACAGGCTGTAGAAAAAACATGGCTGACAGATGATGACATCAGAAGAGTGAGGTTGTTTATGACCAGCATGGAGAGATTAATCCTTTCAGGACGCTGACTGCAGAGAAAGAGGCAGGGTTACTGTGGAGACATTTTGGATCCTGCCCTCGCAGCCCCTCTCCCTCTACCAGGACAGCAGTCGCCGTGATTGTCATCATCCCAAGCCCTCTCTGATTACAGCACGTCTCCCTTCCCGCCCATCCGCTATCTGTCTTCTATCAAACCCTGAACAGTAACACAGCTGTCTGACACATGCCCTCACCACTCAGTCTCTGAGGAGCCAGCCAGAGAAGGATTGTTTTAGGGAGGGGCAGGAGATGTCACCATCAGAGAGGCTGGATAGATAGAGGGTGTTAATTCATCAGAGAGACTGGAGAGAAAGATGGTGTTAATTCATCAGAGAGGCTGGATAGATAGAGGGTGTTAATTCATCAGAGAGGCTGGAGAGATAGAGGGTGTTAATTCATCAGAGAGACTGGAGAGAAAGATGGTGTTAATTCATCAGAGAGGCTGGATAGATTGAGGGTGTTAATTCATCAGAGAGGCTGGAGAGATTGAGGGTGTTAATTCATCAGAGAGGCTGGAGAAATATAGGGTGTTAATTCATCAGAGGCTGGATAGATAGAGGGTGTTAATTCATCAGAGAGACTGGAGAGAAAGATGGTGTTAATTCATCAGAGAGGCTGGATAGATAGAGGGTGTTAATTCATCAGAGAGGCTGGAGAGATTGAGGGTGTTAATTCATCAGAGAGACTGGATAGATATAGGGTGTTAATTCATCAGAGAGGCTGGATAGGTGGAGGGTGTTAATTCATCAGAGAGGCTGGATAGATAGAGGGTGTTAATTTATCAGAGAGGCTGGAGAGATAGAGGGTGTTCATTCATCAGAGAGACTGGATAGGTGGAGGGTGTTAATTCATCAGAGAAGCTGGATAGATAGATGGTGTTAATTCATCAGAGAGGCTAGAGAGATAGAGGGTGTTAATTCATCAGAGAGACTGGAGAGATAGAGGGTGTTAATTCATCAGAGAGGCTGGAGAGATAGAGGGTGTTAATTCATCAGAGAGGCTGGAGAGATAGAGGGTGTTAATTCATCAGAGAGACTGGAGAGAAAGATGGTGTTAATTCATCAGAGAGACTGGAGAGAAAGATGGTGTTAATTCATCAGAGAGGCTGGAGAGAAAGATGGTGTTAATTCATCGGGAGGCTGGGACTTGATTTGTCACCATCACTGACAGTATAACCTGACCTCCAAAACTGAGGTACACTGGTATATGTTTTGAAGCAAAATAGCCCATAAATACAACAAACATCTTCTGTATGTCCTCTCTCTCTCTCTCTCTCTCTCTCTCTCTCTCTCTCTCTCTCTCTCTCTCTCTCTCTCTCTCTCTCTCTCTCTCTACTGTCTCTCTACTGTCTCTCTACTGTCTCTACTGTCTGGTATAAGTTTGAGAGCTCCCGAGTGGCGACAGGGAGGGTTAGAGGCAAGATGGAGAGAGTGTGTGATGAAAGAGCGAGGAAGAAAAGAGATATGAAATAAAAAGAATAAAATATCACATTCAACTTTCAGGGGACTCCCAAGCAGTGGCCAGCAGGCCCAATGTTCCGTCTGAGAACATGACGGAGTGCAACACTGGCCTCCAAGGAGTAGCAGACTCAGAGGGCAAGTTCAACAGCATGGCTAAATCCCATAAGACACTCCTGCAAAAACTCCTCTCTCTTCTCTTCTCCCTGGCCAGTCCAGCCAACAGGCAAGGCTGAGCTATTGACAGAAATAAAGTGTGCATTAGAAACCAGCCACTATCTCTTCTTGGCTTTCACCGTGGTCCTTAATCTTTTTGTGAAGAAAAGGTCAGACGGTAGCTCCCTCTTCTAAAGACTAAAGGCTGGTAGAGAATGGTATGGTGACTGACGAGAAAGGGTGAGAGAAGCCATTTCAGAGATGCACTGCATTCTGTGTCGAATATAACCTTAACTTGCATCGACCAATGGGAAATCAATGGGCTGACTGATGCTGTGAGTGCCATCCAAAATGCACCTATATTGTCTCTCACACAGGCCATCTAACCCACACAGCCGTACACACAAACAAACAATACAACTGGGTGCGTTTAGTTTTATTGCTAGAGTGCCAGTGTTTGTTCCTCCAACTAACCCGTGGGACATGTTACTGGGAGTTGAAATGATGCTATCAAGTCTGAAGGTGAAATGTAGGCACATGGGAAGTTCAAGAAGTTACCTCTTTTGACTTCAAATGAAATCCCAAGTTCAAGAACATTGGGAAACGGCGGCACTCCGAAAGGTTTTTAAAAAAGACAAAAAGACATCATCTAATTTTGCCATAACTACATTTTGGCATTCATGCCTTCACCAGAGCATCAAGAGATGTGCCAAAACAATTGTTTTTTTTATATGCAGGTGCCTAGGTGAAAATTACAATTGCCCTCACCTGTGCGAGGGCGGTACATAGTGGTAATAAAAACATTAGTGAACCAACGATTGTTAAATACATACACAAATCCACAGAATAAACTCAATAAATAACATTTAGGCATCATGAAATGTTGGCTCATTTAATTACTTCCTATTGCACAGTAAAGCCTACAAAATAGATACTTTGCAAGCCCCCTCAATCTTTCATTCATTTAATCAGCCAGTTGACAACATCCTTGATATAGCCATGTCAATGGACAAGAAAGTGTAAGAAAGAACATAACAATACGTTAACAGCTCACAGGGATATGAATACTGCACCACATTTATAAACAGCTCAACAACGTCCTACAATGTCACTGTGACGTCAAGGATTGGCTGAGTTTGGGTTAGCAGATACCGCCACAAATGACCTTAGAGGGGCTAGTAGGATGGTGTGACTCATGTCCCTCCAACCCCCTTCTGATATTAACACAATCCATCCCAACAGCTCTCTAACACCCCTCCATCCCCAGGGCAGACCACACTGTCAACAGAGTCCTCCTCCACACAGGAACCGAGAGAGGGAAAAATAGTCCCTTAAAATATTACCATTATAGATACAGACATGAGGGATAGATTGAAGAGGGAGGATGTTGTAGAGAAGAGGAGGAGCACAACCAGAAAGAGACAGGGTGAGAGAGATCCCTTAAAGAATCATTTCTCAGATCTCCAACACGCTCTAAATGCCGGACGAATTCCACTGTGAAACAAGTTAGGCCTTAATTTAGACCCAAATGAAACCCAGAAACACTGTATGTTATAGAACTGGGCCCACCGGGGTTATCAGAGAGAGGAGCGGGATCAGGAGAAATGAGTGGCTGCACCTGTGGAACACTTCCCTCTGTAATAACCTGGTGGAAAATAAAGACCTGTGGAACACTTCCCTCTGTAATAACCTGGTGGAAAGTAAAAACCTGTGGAACACTTCCCTCTGTAATAACCTGGTGGAAAATAAAGACCTGTGGAACACTTCCCTCTGTAATAACCTGGTGGAAAGTAAAAACCTGTGGAACACTTCCCTCTGTAATAACCTGGTGGAAAATAAAAACCTGTGGAACACTTCCCTCTGTAATAACCTGGTGGAAAATAAAGACCTGTGGAACACTTCCCTCTGTAATAACCTGGTGGAAAATAAAAACCTGTGGAACACTTCCCTCTGTAATAACCTGGTGGAAAATAAAAACCTGTGGAACACTTCCCTCTGTAATAACCTGGTGGAAAATAAAAACCTGTGGAACACTTCCCTCTGTAATAACCTGGTGGAAAATAAAAACCTGTGGAACACTTCCCTCTGTAATAACCTGGTGGAAAATAAAGACCTGTGGAACACTTCCCTCTGTAATAACCTGGTGGAAAATAAAAACCTGTGGAACACTTCCCTCTGTAATAACCTGGTGGAAAATAAAAACCTGTGCCTTTCCCATGCACCAAATTATTTTATTTTTCCCCTCCCACTCCAGAGTGCAGGTGGATCAGTGGAAGAACATAGCCCAGGGGGCACTCGGCTATTACACGACGGAGGCAGGCAGGCAGGCAGGCCAGGGAGGCAGGCCAGAGAGGCAGGCCAGGGAGGCAGGCCAGGGAGGCAGGCCAAAGTGCGAGAGGGGAGCAGGGGGTAAATCAAGATGCATCCCTGGGCTGATAGAGGCTGAATGGAACAGATAGAGTACATGGAGGAAGGTCTGCATCCATTATGGCTCAGAGTAACAGAGAGAGAGAGAGAGAACCAGGAGCGTCAGGTCAACCTGCTGGTTGGTGTGCTGCTGCATCCTCATACACTGTACAGCTGATTGAGGCCATCTGATCTGACAGAAACTAGCACCTATAGTGTTTCCTTGAGAGAGGAAACAGGGACAGACACTTCAGTCACACTGACATACACAGACTACACACAAGAATGCTTTTAAAAGAACATTGTATATGGACATTTGCATTATACACACACACACACCCACACAGACAACAATTCAACAAGGCATCAGGAAAGGCCTGACATCATATTTAGAGAATGTTCTGACATGGCAGTGGCACTTCTCTGTTGTTGATGGCAGGGAGCAGTGCTCTGCTCTTGTTTTTAACCAGAGCAAAAACCGATAGCACCGCAACTGTGTGGTAAGGCCCCAGTGCAGCAGTAAAGTCCCAGGATCAGTAATGTCACAGGACCAGTAAAGTTCCAGGACCAGTAAAGTCAGAAGACCAGTAAAGTCACAGGACCAGTAAAGTCACAAGACCAGTAAAGTCAGAGGACCAGTAAAGTCACAGGACCAGTAAAGTCACAGGACCAGTAATGTCAGAGGACTAGTAAAGTCACAGGACCAGTAATGTCAGAGGACCAGTAAAGTCACAGGACCAGTAAAGTCACAAGACCAGTAAAGTCAGAGGACCAGTAAAGTCACAGGACCAGTAAAGTCACAGGACCAGTAATGTCAGAGGACTAGTAAAGTCACAGGACCAGTAATGTCAGAGGACCAGTAAAGTCACAGGACCAGTAAAGTCACAGGACCAGTAATGTCAGAGGACCAGTAAAGTCACAGGACCAGTAAAGTCACAGGACCAGTAATGTCAGAGGACCGGTAAAGTCACAGGACCAGTAATGTCACAGGACCAGAATAAAGAACAGAACCAGTAATGTCAGAGGACCAGTAAAGTCAAAGGACCAGTAAAGTCACAGGACCAGTAATATTAGAGGACCAGTAAAGTCACAGGACCAGTAATGTCACAGGAACAGTAATGTCAGAGGACCAGTAAGGTCACAGGACCAGTAAAGTCACAGGACCAGTAATGTCAGAGGACTAGTAAAGTCCCAGGACCAGTAAAGTCACAGGACCAGTAAAGTCCCAGGACCAGTAAATTCACAGGACCAGTAATGTCACAGGACCGGTAAAGTCCCAGGACCAGTAAAGTCACAACACCAGTAATGTCAGAGGACCAGTAAAGTCACAGGACCAGTAAAGTCACAAGACCAGTAATGTCACAGGACCAGTAAAGTCACAGGACCAGTAAAGTCACAGGACCAGTAATGTCAGAGGACCAGAAAAAATAACAGGACCAGTAATGTCAGAGGACCATTAAAGTCACAGGATCAGTAATGTCAGAGGACCAGAAATAAATAACAGAACCAGTAAAGTCACAGGACCAGTAAAGTCACAGGACCAGTAATGTCAGAGGACCAGTAAAGTCACAGGACCAGTAGTGTCACAGGACCAGAAAAAATAACAGGACCAGTAATGTCAGAGGACCAGTAAAGTCACAGGACCAGTAAAGTCACATGACCAGTAAAGTCACAGGACCAGTAATGTCAGAGGACAAGTAAAGTCACAGGACCAGTAAAGTCACAGGACCAGTAATGTCAGAGGACCAATAAAGTCACAGGACCAGTAATGTCAGAGGACAAGTAAAGTCACAGGACCAGTAAAGTCACAGGACCAGTAATGTCAGAGGACCAATAAAGTCACAGGACCAGTAAAGTCACAGGACCAGTAATGTCAGAGGACTAGTAAAGTCCGAGGACCAGTAAAGTCACAGGACCAGTAAAGTCCCAGGACCAGTAAAGTCACAGGACCAGTAATGTCAGAGGACCAGAAATAAATAACAGAACCAGTAAAGTCACAGGACCAGTAAAGTCACAAGACCAGTAATGTCACAGGGCCATTAAAGTCAGAGGACCAGTAAAGTCACAGGACCAGTAAGGTCACAGGACCAGTAATGTCACAGGACCAGTAATGTCAGAGCACCAGTAATGTCAGTGGACCAGTAAAGTAACAGGACCAGTAAAGTCACAGGACCAATAATGTCAGAGGACTAGTAAAGTTACAGGACCAGTAATGTCAGAGGACCAGTAATGTCAGAGGACCAGTAATGTCAGAGGACCAGTAAAGTCACAGGACCAGTAAAGTCACAGAACCAGTAATGTCAGAGGACCAGAAAAAATAACAGGACCAGTAATGTCAAAGGACCAGTAAAGTCACAGGACCAGTAAAGTCACAGGACCAGTAAAGTCACAGGACCAGTAATGTCAGAGGACCAGTAAAGTCACAGGACCAGTAATGTCACAGGACCAGTAATGTCAGAGGACAAGTAAAGTCCCAGGACCAGTAAAGTCACCGGACCAGTAAAGTCACAGGACCAATAATGTCAGAGGACAAGTAAAGTCACAGGACCAGTAATGTCAGAGGACCAGTAAAGTCACAGGACCAGTAAAGTCACAGGACCAGTAATGTCAGAGGACTAGTAAGGTCCCAGGACCAGTAAAGTCACTGGACCAGTAAAGTCACAGGACCAATAATGTCAGAGGACCAGTAAATTCACAGGACCAGTAAAGTCATAGGACCAGTCATGTCAGAGGACCAGTAAAGTCACAGGACCAGTAAAGTCACAGGACCAGTAATGTCAGAGCACCAGAAAAATAACAGGACCAGTAATGTCAGAGGACCAGTAAAGTCACAGGACCAGTAATGTCAGAGGACCAGTAAAGTCACAGGACCAGTAATGTCACATGACCAGTAATGTCAGAGGACAAGTAAAGTCACAGGACCAGTAAAGTCACAGGACCAGTAATGTCAAAGGACCAATACAGTCACAGGACCAGTAAAGTCACAGGACCAGTAATGTCAGAGGACTAGTAAAGTCCCAGGAGCAGTAAAGTCCCAGGACAAGTAAAGTCACCGGACCAGTAAAGTCCCAGGACCAGTAAAGTCCCAGGACCAGTAAAGTCACAGGACCAGTAATGTAAGAGCACCAGTAATGTCAGTGGACCAGTAAAGTCACAGGACAAGTAATGTAAGAGCACCAGTAATGTCAGTGGACCAGTAAAGTCACAGGACCAGTAAAGTCAGAGGACCAGTAATGTCAGAGGACCAGTAAAGTTACAGGACCAGTAAAGTCACAGGACCAGTAAAGTCAGTTGACCAGAAAAAATAACAGAACCAGTAAAGTCACCGGACCAGTAAAGTCACAGGACCAGTAATGTCAGAGGACCAGTAAAGTCACAGAACCAGTAATGTCAGAGGACCAGTAAAGTCCTAGGACCAGTAAAGTCACAGGACCAGTAAAGTCCCAGGACCAGTAATGTCAGAGGACCAGTAAAGTCACAGGACCAGTAATGTCGAGGACCAGTAAGGTCACAGGACCAGTAATGTCAGAGGACCAGTAAAGTCAGAGGACCAGTAATGTCACAGTACCAGAAAAAATAACAGAACCAGTAATGTCAGAGGACCAGTAAAGTCACAGGACCAGTAATGTCAGAGGATCAGTAAAGTCACAGGACCAGTAATGTCACAGGACCAGTAATGTCAGAGGACTAGTAAAGTCACAGGACCAGTAAAGTCACAGGACCAGTAAAGTTACAGGACCAGTAATGTCACAGGACCAGTAATGTCACAGGACCAGTAATGTCACAGGACCAGTAATGTCAGAAGACCAGTAATGTCAGAGGACTAGTAAAGTCACAGGACCAGTAAAGTCACAGGACCAGTAAAGTTACAGGACCAGTAAAGTTACAGGACCAGTAATGTCAGAGGACCAGTAATATCACAGGACCAGTAATGTCACAGGACCAGTAAAGTCAGAAGACCAGTAAAGTCACAGGACCAGTAAAGTCACAGCACCAGTAAAGTCACAAGACCAGTAATGTCACAGGACCAGTAAAGTCAGAGGACCAGTAAAGTCAGAGGACCAGTAATGTCAGAGGACCAGTAAAGTCAGAGGACCAGTAATGTCACAGGACCAGTAATGTAAGAGCAACAGTAATGTCAGTGGACCAGTAAAGTCACAGGACCAGTAAAGTCAGAGGACCAGTAATGTCAGAGGACCAGTAATGTCAGAGGACCAGTAATGTCAGAGGACCTGTAAAGTTACAGGACCAGTAAAGTCACAGGACCAGTAAAGTCAGTTGACCAGAAAAAATAACAGAACCAGTAAAGTCACCGGACCAGTAAAGTCACAGGACCAGTAATGTCAGAGGACCAGTAAAGTCACAGGACCAGTAATGTCAGAGGACCAGTAAAGTCAGAGGACCAGTAAAGTCACAGGACCAGTAAAGTCCCAGGACCAGTAATGTCAGAGGACCAGTAAAGTCACAGGACCAGTAATGTCAGAGGACCAGTAAAGTCAGAGGACCAGTAATGTCACAGTACCAGAAAAAATAACAGAACCAGTAATGTCAGAGGACCAGTAAAGTCACAGGACCAGTAATGTCAGAGGATCAGTAATGTCAGAGGACCAGTAAAGTCACAGGACCAGTAAAGTCACAGGACCAGTAAAGTCACAGGACCAGTAATGTCAGAGGACTAGTAAAGTCACAGGACCAGTAAAGTCACAGGACCAGTAAAGTCAGAGGACCAGTAAAGTCAGAGTACCAGTAAAGTCACAGGTCCAGTAATGTCACAGGACCAGTAGAGTCACAGGACCAGTAAAGTCACAGGACCCGTAAAGTTACAGGACCAGTAATGTCACAGGACCAGTAAAGTCACAGGACCAGTAAAGTCACAGGACCAGTAATGTCAGAGGACCAGTAAAGTCAGAGGACCAGTAAAGTCAGAGGACCAGTAAAGTCAGAGGACCAGTAAAGTCACAGGACCAGTAATGTCAGAGGACAAGTAAAGTCACAGGACCAGTAAAGTCCCAGGACCAGTAATGTCAGAGGACCAGTAAAGTCACAGGACCAGTAATGTCAGAGGACCAGTAATGTCAGAGGACCAGTAAAGTCAGAGGACCAGTAATGTCACAGTACCAGAAAAAATAACAGAACCAGTAATGTCAGAGGACCAGTAAAGTCACAGGACCAGTAAAGTCACAGGACCAGTAAAGTCAGAGGACCAGTAAGGTCACAGGACCAGTAATGTCACAGGACCAGTAATGTAAGAGCACCAGTAATGTCAGTGGACAAGTAAAGTCACAGGACCAGTAATGTCAGTGGACCAGTAAAGTCACAGGACCAGTAAAGTCACAGGACCAGTAAAGTCAGAGGACCAGTAATGTCAGAGGACCAGTAATGTCAGAGGACCAGTAAAGTTACAGGACCAGTGAAGTCACAGGACCAGTAAAGTCAGTTGACCAGAAAAAAATAACAGAACCAGTAAAGTCACCGGACCAGTAAAGTCACAGGACCAGTAAAGTCAGAGGACCAGTAAAGTCACAGAACCAGTAATGTCAGAGGACCAGTAAAGTCATAGGACCAGTAAAGTCACAGGACCAGTAAAGTCCCAGGACCAGTAATGTCAGAGGACCAGTAAAGTCACAGGACCAGTAATGTCAGAGGCCCAGTAAAGTCACAGGACCAGTAATGTCAGAGGACCAGTAAAGTCAGAGGACCAGTAATGTCACAGTACCAGAAAAAATAACAGAACCAGTAATGTCAGAGGACCAGTAAAGTCACAGGACCAGTAATGTCAGAGGATCAGTAAAGTCACAGGACCAGTAATGTCACAGGACCAGTAATGTCAGAGGACTAGTAAAGTCACAGGACCAGTAAAGTTACAGGACCAGTAAAGTTACAGGACCAGTAATGTCACAGGACCAGTAATGTCACAGGACCAGTAATGTCACAGGACCAGTAAAGTCAGAAGACCAGTAAAGTCACAGGACCAGTAATGTCAGAGGACTAGTAAAGTCACAGGACCAGTAAAGTCACAGGACCAGTAAAGTTACAGGACCAGTAAAGTTACAGGACCAGTAATGTCAGAGGACCAGTAATGTCACAGGACCAGTAATGTCACAGGACCAGTAAAGTCAGAAGACCAGTAAAGTCACAGGACCAGTAAAGTCACAGCACCAGTAAAGTCACAAGACCAGTAATGTCACAGGACCAGTAAAGTCAGAGGACCAGTAAAGTCACAGGACCAGTAATGTCAGAGGACCAGTAATGTCAGAGGACCAGTAAAGTCGGAGGACCAGTAATGTCACAGGACCAGTAATGTAAGAGCAACAGTAATGTCAGTGGACCAATAAAGTCACAGGACCAGTAAAGTCAGAGGACCAGTAATGTCAGAGGACCATTAATGTCAGAGGACCAGTAATGTCAGAGATCCAGTAAAGTTACAGGACCAGTAAAGTCACTGGACCAGTAAAGTCAGTTGACCAGAAAAAATAACAGAACCAGTAAAGTCACAGGACCAGTAAAGTCACAGGACCAGTAATGTCAGAGGACCTGTAAAGTCACAGGACCAGTAATGTCAGAGGACCAGTAAAGTCAGAGGACCAGTAAAGTCACAGGACCAGTAAAGTCCCAGGACCAGTAATGTCAGAGGACCAGTAAAGTCACAGGACCAGTAAAGTCACAGGACCAGTAATGTCAGAGGACCAGTAAAGTCAGAGGACCAGTAATGTCACAGTACCAGAAAAAATAACAGAACCAGTAATGTCAGAGGACCAGTAAAGTCACAGGACCAGTAATGTCAGAGGATCAGTAAAGTCACAGGACCAGTAATGTCACAGGACCAGTAATGTCAGAGGACCAGTAATGTCAGAGGACCAGTAAAGTCACAGGACCAGTAAAGTCACAGGACCAGTAATGTCAGAGGACCAGTAAAGTCACAGGACCAGTAATGTCACAGGACCAGTAATGTCACAGGACCAGTAAAGTTACAGGACCAGTAATGTCAGAGGACCAGTAATGTCACAGGACCAGTAAAGTCACAGGACCAGTAAAGTTAGAGGACCAGTAAAGTCACAGGACCAGTAATGTCAGAGGACTAGTAAAGTCACAGGACCAGTAAAGTCACAGGACCAGTAAGGTCAGAGGACCAGTAAAGTCAGAGGACCAGTAAAGTCACAGGACCAGTAATGTCAGAGGACAAGTAAAGTCACAGGACCAGTAAAGTCCCAGGACCAGTAATGTCAAGGGACCAGTAAAGTCACAGGACCAGTAATGTCAGAGGATCAGTAAAGTCACAGGACCAGTAATGTCACAGGACCAGTAATGTCAGAGGACCAGTAATGTCAGAGGACCAGTAAAGTCACAGGACCAGTAATGTCAGAGGACCAGTAAAGTCACAGGACCAGTAATGTCACAGGACCAGTAAAGTTACAGGACCAGTAATGTCAGTGGACCAGTAATGTCACAGGACCAGTAAAGTCACAGGACCAGTAAAGTTAGAGGACCAGTAAAGTCACAGGACCAGTAATGTCAGAGGACCAGTAATGTCAGAGGACCAGTAAAGTCACAGGACCAGTAAAGTCACAGGACCAGTAAAGTCAGAGGACCAGTAAAGTCAGAGGACCAGTAAAGTCAGAGGACCAGTAATGTCACAGGACCAGTAAAGTCACAGGACCAGTAAAGTCACAGGACCCGTAAAGTTACAGGACCAGTAATGTCACAGGACCAGTAAAGTCACTGGACCAGTAAAGTCACAGGACCAGTAAAGTCAGAGGACCAGTAAGGTCAGAGGACCAGTATAGTCACAGGACCAGTAATGTCAGAGGACAAGTAAAGTCACAGGACCAGTAAAGTCACAGGACCAGTAATGTCAGAGGACCAGTAAAGTCACAGGACCAGTAATGTCAGAGGACCAGTAAAGTCACAGGACCAGTAATGTCAGAGGACCAGTAAAGTCAGAGGACCAGTAATGTCACAGTACCAGAAAAAATAACAGAACCAGTAATGTCAGAGGACCAGTAAAGTCACACGACCAGTAATGTCAGTGGATCAGTAAATTCACAGGACCAGTAATGTCACAGGACCAGTAATGTCAGAGGACCAGTAATGTCAGAGGACCAGTAAAGTCAGAGGACCAGTAATGTCACAGTACCAGAAAAAATAACAGAACCAGTAATGTCAGAGGACCAGTAAAGTCACAGGACCAGTAATGTCAGAGGATCAGTAAAGTCACAGGACCAGTAAAGTTACAGGACCAGTAATGTCAGAGGACCAGTAATGTCACAGGACCAGTAAATTCACAGGACCAGTAAAGTTAGAGGACCAGTAATGTCACAGGACCAGTAAAGTCACAGGACCAGTAAAGTCACAGGACCCGTAAAGTCACAGGACCAGTAATGTCACAGGACCAGTAAAGTCACAGGACCAGTAAAGTCACAGGACCAGTAAGGTCAGAGGACCAGTAAGATCAGAGGACCAGTAAAGTCAGAGGACCAGTAAAGTCACAGGACCAGTAATGTCAGAGGACAAGTAAAGTCACAGGACCAGTAAAGTCCCAGGACCAGTAATGTCAGAGGACCAGTAAAGTCACAGGACCAGTAATGTCAGAGGACCAGTAAAGTCAGAGGACCAGTAATGTCACAGTACCAGAAAAAATAACAGAACCAGTAATGTCAGAGGACCAGTAAAGTCACACGACCAGTAATGTCAGTGGATCAGTAAATTCACAGGACCAGTAATGTCACAGGACCAGTAATGTCAGAGGACCAGTAATGTCACAGTACCAGAAAAAATAACAGAACCAGTAATGTCAGAGGACCAGTAAAGTCACAGGACCAGTAATGTCAGAGGATCAGTAAAGTCACAGGACCAGTAAAGTTACAGGACCAGTAATGTCAGAGGACCAGTAATGTCACAGGACCAGTAAAGTCACAGGACCAGTAAAGTTAGAGGACCAGTAAAGTCACAGGACCAGTAATGTCAGAGGACTAGTAAAGTCACAGGACCAGTAAAGTCACAGGACCAGTAAAGTCACAGGACCAGTAAGGTCAGAGGACCAGTAAAGTCAGAGGACCAGTAAAGTCACAGGACCAGTAATGTCAGAGGACAAGTAAAGTCACAGGACCAGTAATGTCCCAGGACCAGTAATGTCAGAGGACCAGTAAAGTCACAGGACCAGTAATGTCAGAGGACCAGTAAAGTCACAGGACCAGTAATGTCAGAGGACCAGTAATGTCACAGTACCAGAAAAAATAACAGAACCAGTAATGTCAGATGACCAGTAAAGTCACAGGACCAGTAATGTCACAGGACTTTTAATGTCAGAGGACCAGTAATGTCAGAGGACCAGTAATGTCAGAGGACCAGTAAAGTCAGAGGACCAGTAATGTCACAGTACCAGAAAAAATAACAGAACCAGTAATGTCAGAGGACCAGTAAAGTCACAGGACCAGTAATGTCAGAGGATCAGTAAAGTCACAGGACCAGTAAAGTTACAGGACCAGTAATGTCAGAGGACCAGTAATGTCACAGGACCAGTAAAGTCAGAGGACCAGTAAAGTCACAGGACCAGTAATGTCAGAGGACTAGTAAAGTCACAGGACCAGTAAAGTCACAGGACCAGTAAAGTCAGAGGACCAGTAAAGTCACAGGACCAGTAATGTCAGAGGACTAGTAAAGTCACAGGACCAGTAAAGTCACAGGACCAGTAAAGTTACAGGACCAGTAATGTCACAGGACCAGTAAAGTCACAGGACCAGTAATGTCAGAGGACCAGTAAGGTCAGAGGACCAGTAAAGTCAGAGGACCAGTAAAGTCACAGGACCAGTAATGTCAGAGGACAAGTAAAGTCACAGGACAAGTAAAGTCACAGGACCAGTAATGTCAGAGGACCAGTAAAGTCACAGGACCAGTAATGTCAGAGGACCAGTAAGGTCAGAGGACCAGTAAAGTCAGAGGACCAGTAAAGTCACAGGACCAGTAATGTCAGAGGACAAGTAAAGTCACAGGACAAGTAAAGTCACAGCACCAGTAATGTCAGAGGACCAGTAAAGTCACAGGACCAGTAATGTCAGAGGACCACTCCAATCCACAACTGCAACATTCTTAAATCGAATGTGCCATTCCCTGAGCAATGGCGACAGCAATGTCGCACTGTCATCTGAGCAGGACCAATTATCACACAGGCATTCTTAATTGCTCTATAGATTCACCTGCAGAGGAACAAGACGCCAACAGATTAAAAAGACAACGATAGGCAGTGGAAGATAAATGGCTTCCGAACGCCAGGCAATCATGCATAAATTACTAGGATGTGCTTACATACAATAAGCAGCCTCTTTTAATTTCTAGATGATCGCTCACTCTGGGTGCTGTCGTGTAGGAAGGAGGGTGGAGGGGAGGAAGTGATGTGGGCAAAGAGAGGAGATGAGGAGAGAGTCGCTGCTGCCTACTCAATCACATCAGCGTCAAGGGTATTGCCCTGACGGTGTCCCACCCCAACCCACTCTCTATTCCCCCAGCAGCCACACAAATCTCCTGACACCAGAGGACCCTGCCTACACAGCACCACCCACTGTAGCCCTCTGGGGACATCTCTCTCCCTCTCTATCTCTTGCCCTGGTCTGTTTGCGTTGGTGAGTCGTGACAACAAATGATTATTCAGGAATTAGCCGGTCTGTGACGGTAAAAGCCAGCGTTAAGACTTGAACACATCACAGGTCAAAAGGAACACATGATCTATAAGCATACAGTAAACATACAGCAGCTTTCAGTTGGTACTAAAGACCACCCATTTACAATGCCTCTACTGAAAGGAAATACGCCAGAGAGCGATTACAAAACAGATCAAAAACCTCAGATACATGATACATGATTCTCTTCATTGTAATAAAGACTATTGTTTTAACAATTTGATTCTCTTCATTGTGAAAAATACTATTGTTTTAACAATTTGATTCTCTTCATTGTGATAAGGACTATTGTTTTAACAATTTGATTCTCTTCATTGTGATAAGGACTATTGTTTTAACAATTTGATTCTCTTCATTGTGATAAGGACTATTGTTTTAACAATTTGATTCTCTTCATTGTGAAAAAGACTATTGTTTTAACCATTTGATTCTCTTCATTGTGATAAGGACTATTGTTTTAACAATTTGATTCTCTTCATTGTGAAAAAGACTATTGTTTTAACAATTTGATTCTCTTCATTGTGAAAAAGACTATTGTTTTAACCATTTGATTCTCTTCATTGTGATAAGGACTATTGTTTTAACCATTTCTCCTACACAGATTATGATTATGAACACTAAATCGGAACCCTAACCATACACTATCTTAGTACCCTTAACACCTACATTCTCTGTGCCCTCTACAGTGACCCCAGGGTGAGTGTGTGTGGTGGTGGTGTGCCTGTGATGTTCAACCTTGTTTCCTCACCGTGCTGGTCAGTAATTATTCTGACTGGTTATTCTGGAGGGGCCATGCTGTTTGTCCACACGGCTCAGTTCTCAGGGTCATAGGTGCCATAGCGTGAAACATGCCGAGTTTAGCTTTACTTCCCTTCTGCTCCCACGGGGTTATGAATGGATATTGTATGGAATTGGCATCCCTGTCTCTACTCTGCTGTAAGAATTGACAAGACCTGTAAAGGTCTGAATGGATCTTTCTTTGACCTCGGGGACTGGTATCCCCATTCGAATAATAATAATAATATACTCTCAACACACCCAATCTTCCACCATCTTCCTCCTCCTGGAACAGACACACATCCTCTGAAAACATCTATTTGTTATTGCGTAAGATAAATGAGTGGATCTCTACGCTTCTCCCCCCGTCTTTACCCTTCTGCACCCTCACCCCATCTTCCTCCTATGACCTCTGCCCTCTGACCTGCCACATCAGTGCTACTCTCTGCCATCTGTGACAGCCCGATTGGGCAGTAGACCTGGCAGGGGCTCATCAGCCCACCCATGACCTGTACCATTGGGCCTCCCAAGGGGGCTGGCTGGCATGACATGCCAAGCTGTTGAAGAATGCCATGGCTTGGGCCCCGTATGAAAATTAGTCTCTCCCCACAGCTCCTGCTGCTCTCTGCTTCATCAGCATCCAATATGTTCCTCGCAGTCTACTGCAATGTCTCGTTCCCCTGATACCTCTCACAGGAACGCATACGGGGCTAGTGTTATAGTAGTGCTATGCTATAGCCGCATTAGGGGTTTAGGACACGACATAAAACAGACATGCCTCAGTTCCCCCTCTCACCCAATGGTACATTCACTACGACATCACAAACAATTAGAATCAGAAACACACACTCCCACACTCATATAGGTAGACACACAGACACACACGCATGGAACACACACACACGGAACACACACACCTCACTCCTGAATTCATCTGAATTTAAGGAACTCCTAGTACACTCCTCTGAGACTCATTAGAGAGCAGAGAATCAGGAGAAATATAGGTGAATGGGCACAATAAAAACACACTGGTTAAAATTTACCAAGGCACTTTGTCACCATCATACACGGTGGGGCGAGGATTAAAATGATACTCTTTTCTTAAGTGCTGAGAGAGAGAGAGAGAGAGAGAGAGAGAGAGAGAGAGAGAGAGAGAGAGAGAGAGAGAGAGAGAGAGAGAGAGAGATCTAATAGTCACATGCATCCTTTAAAAGCTGCTGTGATCGCCTCCCCTTTATCCAGAACGTACATAAACTCAGCAAAAAAGAAACGTCCTCTCACTGTCAACTGCGTTTATTTTCAGCAAACTTAACAAGTGTAAATATTTGTATGAACATAACAAGATTCAACAACTGAGACATAAATAGAACAAGTTCCACAGAAATGACTAACAGAAATGGAATAATGTGTCCCTGAACAAAGGGAGGGTCAAAATCAGAAGTAACAGTCAGTATCTGGTGTGGCCACCAGCTGCATTAAGTACTGCAGTGCATCTCCTCCTCATGGACTGCACCAGATTTGACAGTTCTTGCTGTGAGATGATACCCCACTCTTCCACCTAGGCACCTGCAAGTTCCCGGACATTTCTGGGAGGAATGGCTCTAGCCCTCACCCTCCGATCCAACAGGTCCTAGACGTGCTCAATGGGATTGAGATCTGGGCTCTTCGCTGGCCATGGCAGAACACTGACATTCCTGTCTTGCAGTAAATCCTGCACAGAACGAGCAGTATGGCTGGTGGCATTGTCATCGTAGAGGGTCATGTCGGGATGAGCCTGCAGGAAGGGTACCACATGAGGGAGGAGGATGTCTTCCCTGTAACGCACAGCGTTTAGATTGCCTGCAATGACAACAAGCTCAGTCCGATGATGCTGTGACACACCGCCCCAGACCATGACGGACCCTCCACCTCCAAATCGATCCTACTCCAGAGTACAGGCCTCGGTGAAACGCTCATTCCTTCGACGATAAACGTGAATCCAACCATCAGCCCTGGTGAGACAAAACTGCGACTAGTCAGTGAAGAGCACTTTGTGCCAGTCCTGTCTGGCGACGTTGTTGCCGGTGATGTCTGGTGAGGACCTGCCTTACAACAGGCCTACAAGCCCTCAGTCCAGCCTCTCTGAGCCTATTGAGGACAGTCTGAGCACTGATGGAGGGACTGTGCGTTCCTGGTGTAACTCGGGCAGCTGTTGTTGCCATCCTGTACCTGTCCCGCAGGTGTGATGTTCAGATGTACCGATCCTGTGCAGGTGTTGTTACACGTGGTCTGCCACTGCGAGGACGATCAGCTGTCCGTCCTGTCTCCCTGCAATTTATTAACCTGGCCACATCTGCAGTCCTCATGCCTCCTTGCAGCATGCCTAAGGCACGTTCACGCAGATGAACAGGGACCCTGGGCATCTTTCTTTTGGTGTTTTTCAGAGTCAGTAGAAAGGCCTCTTTAGTATCTTAAGTTTTCATAACTGTGACCTTAATTGCCTACCGTTTGTAAGCTGTTAGTGTCTTAACGACCGTTCCACAGGTGCATGTGCATTAATCATTTATGGTTCATTGAACAAACATGGGAAACAGTGTTTAAACCCTTTACAATCTGTGAAGTTATTTGGATTTTTACAAATTATCTTTGAAAGACAGGGTCCTGAAAAGGGAACGTTTCTTTTTTTGCTGAGTTTATATGCAGCAAGCTTACACACACACACACCCACACACACACACCCACACACACACGCACACACACACATACAAGCTCTCTCTCTATCACCAGTCTCCCTCCACCCATATTTTGAGTGCAGGGAAACAGAGTATGGAGAAATAGTTAGTTGTGCAAATGGGGTTTGTCTAGTGCATGCTGCGTAAAGCCCATGTCTTGGGGGTTGGAAAGGGCAGGCCTCGTCACTAAATAGCAGGTGGCACAGAGAGAGAGAGAGAGAGAGAGAGAGAGAGAGAGAGAGAGAGAGAGAGAGAGAGAGAGAGAGAGAGAGAGAGAGAGAGAGAGAGAGAGAGAGAGAGAGAGAGAGAGAGAGAGAGAGAGAAGGACAGTCACTATGCCAGAACAGCCTTAGGGACAGGGCAGAAAGAGCAGGGAGCTCACACACAAAAACACTCCTTCTCTTCCTCTCAACTCAAAATACGCACTTACAGAGAGAGAGAGAGATATCATCTGGTCCTGCCACAGTCAACAAGCCTGAGCGAAAAGGAGAACCCGAGGTCTGTCTTACTGTAGCTTAGCAGCATACCAAGGCCCAGCCAAGTCCAAGCATAGCTAATTCATCAGGTCTGCATTCCAACTGTATCATACACAACCTCATTCTGATGCACTGCATAATGGTTGACATGGTTAACCTTGGTCCAGTCTCCAACTACACCCAGCATGGCCAAAATACCTTGCCTAAAGTCCAGGCTTGGCATAGCGTTATCAGCGGCATGGCTAACGCAAGCTAGCCTAAAGCTCGCCACAGCATGGCTAATCCAGCAGACCTGTACACCAAGCGTCTCATGGAGAAGCGGTTAAAGCATAACCTGAGAGTCTTAAGCCTGTCCCCAGGGTAGACAATGCACCATGCTCTCCTCTCACATCACCACACAGGCCTAGAACGTGCTATGCAGATGAAAGTAAAGGAAGTCAAAGGGATCTAGGGACCCATGCAGAGGACACACTCTGGAATACTGTAGGTTATTTGGAAAAAAGAGCTATCATTTTGTACTCCTACTCTATGGATCTAAATACTCTTTCTTTTCACCCCCATCATTTTTTCCCCTTCATTTTTTGTCTAAGATCTCTTGGCTGGCCACACAATGCGGACACAGAGCAGAGCTTAATGTGGTAGAGGGGGATGGTGTGTGAAGGGTGTAGAAGGACCAGGAGGGGTAGAGAGAGGGTGCCCTGGTACCCTTGTTGAGAGAATGTCCAGAGGGGCTGAATCGATAGATGTGTATGGAGAACATACGGCCTTGTTTCACACAGACATATGACAAGGAAGTGAGAGGAGAGAAGAAGGCAACAATTCACAGTTTTTTTAATTTAACCTTTATTTAACTAGGCAAGTCAGTTAAGAACAAGTTCTTATTTACAATGACGGCCTATCCTGGCCAAACCCGGACGACACTGGGCCAATTGTGCGCTGCCCTATGGGACTCCCAACCACGGCCAGATGTGATGCTGGATTGCAGTGACACCTCTTGCACTGAGATGCAGTGGCTTAGACCGCTGTGCCACTCGGGAGCCGCTTGTTCCACACTCTGTAAAGACGGGGGTTTGTTTTTGTTATCTGAGAGGTCCCTCCAGCCCCTTACACCCACCACCCACTAACACACACCACCCACCAGCGTTAATACCTCTCCCCTCTACCTCCCCCTCCCCACTCAGTCAGCCGCGCTGCAGGCACTAAAGGGCAGAGGGGGATTCAGCTTCGAAAGGGTGAGCTTGTTAGTACAACGTCGGAGGAGGCAGCGTCGAAAGGGACTGGTCAGTTTAGCCTTGCTTTTCACACACGTACAAAACAAAGGCCTACACACCTCAAATACATACACCATCACTCTCTCCGTTAACCCCAGGACTCCACTTTGTTTCAGTAACGTCGATACAACTCTAGAAGTTAACGTCGTAGGCAACGCCATTTACTCTCCTGCCATTGTCCTTCTCCCCCCGCCCTCCCTCCTGCCCTCCACCCCTCCATCCCATACAAAGAGCCTTTACTGCTACTAGCTTGCGAGAGGGAGTGGGCTGGAGGATGGTGGGAGGACTTGGGATGTGAGGAAGAAAAGAAAACAAAAGCGATTGATATAAACGATCTGCCGGCCGCGAGAGCCCCCTGGGCAGAGGCAGACGGAGGTCCGCTCGATACCAATTGATCGTGGGAGGCCCAGGCATTTGTCTTAATTCTGACTAATTAGGACACAGCTGACTGAGTGGGGGGGGGGGGGGAGAGGGGAGAGGTGTTAACGCTGATGGGTGGTGTGTGTTAGTGGGTGGTGGGTGGAAGGGGTTGGAGGGACCTCCCAGATAACAAAAACAAGCCCCCGTCTTTACAGAGTGTGGAACAAGCGGCGGATTAAGGAAATCAGTTTAGGAAACAACAACCGTCGACACATTAGTGTCGCTGCCAAGATAATTCCCCTGCATGCTTTTGCTGCTGCGACTCGCAGTGCTCCCCGACAGGCAGGAGGATAGGAGGGAGTAAATCTCTCTTTCTCTGTCGCTCTTCTCTCTCTTTCGCTCTCGCATCCTTTCCTATTTTTTCTTTCTGTTCTATTGGTGTGAGAGCTGCTGATTATCTCCCACCAATTGATGAGACCCAGGCCTCGAGGAGACAAACCGGGAGGCGGAGCAGAGGAACGTAGAGACGCTGCTTCTTTCCTAGTCTCCCCTATTTCCACAGATATATATCATGGGATTTAATTGGCTGGGAAGAAAAGTTTGAACACTGGAACGATAGGAAAAAGCATGATTAATACGAGCGCTGTGGGGTAATACCATGTGAGAAATGAACGGATGGAAGACTCCAATGTAAGGATGAGAGGAACAAAGCTGTGGACACTTGAGGCAAATTGCCTCCATGTGCAATAGCAGTCGAGAAAAGAGAGAGGGGGAAAGAAAGAGAGAGAGACAGAGAGAGAGAAGGATGGGGAGAGAGAGAGAGAGAAGGGCGGGGAGAGAAAGACAGAGAGAGAGAATGGGGAGAGAGGAGAGAGAGGGAGAGAGAGGGAGAGGGGAGAGAGAAGAGACAGAGAGAAAGAAATATAGAGAGAGAAAGAGAGTGAGAAAGAGAGAGGGGGGAGGGAGATAAAGGTGGGAGTGGGGTTTAGTGCTTAAAGCCCTTTTAAAGGACCGCTCTATTATGGAGCAGACAGCGGGGTAGCAGGCTGCAGAGAGGCCCTATCAGATCTCTATCTCTCTCTGCGGGTGATACAGCGCGTGTCAGGGGTAGTGTTATGGAGACAGAGGGGCATCGGAGGGACTAGCCTAGCCATCAGCAGATCACTATCTCAACACACACACAGGCATGCACTCTAAAGCAAATTCACAGGCCACATACACACTCACACACCTATGCCCAAGCAAGTGCGCAGGCCATGGAAACACTATGGTATATTAGCCATTTAAACAAAAGAAGGGAAAATATCAGTGTTAAAGTGACAGACAGGACGCGTATCTATATCTGACAAGACAGAGCTATTGTGGAAGGGAACAAAAAAGCCAGACAGACTGTAGTGGCCTGTGACTCTGTCACTCACTCATGAGGCCAGGAGGTGAGAGATACACTGGCATATCAGCCACACACCTTCACACTGTGACGCATAAACCCACCCTCATCCTGCCCCCCCCCAACCCTGGCTGCCTCCTCTCCTCCACCACCAGCCTCTCAAGGCTGTGTTCCATTAGAAATTCATGTATTAAGATCCAAACCAACCGGGTTCTGTCTGGAGAACTTACTCACCCCAGCCAGCCTAGCCGACTATAAATAAATACATCATGGTCTCCCGCCGCCCTCCCGCCATGTCGATGGGCTCCACTCAAATCAAATTAACCAATCGAAGTGGACATGTCCCCTGAACTTTGTGTTCCTCAACTCGAGTGTGAAGTTCTAATAACTGCTGGGCCTGGGCTGTCTGCCATCGATAGATACCAGTCCATATGACAGTACGTCCTGAGGGGGTAATTAACCACAAGGAGGTGGGAGGAGAGAAAACACAAGATGTTTTCCCTGATAACATTTGTCACCAGTTGGTATCGGAACTAATAAGCAGTAATTGAGACAACCGTGACCTCATAGTCGCTAATGCCAAACTTTTGAAGTTAGACGACAAAACTAGGCTGTAAAACTACAAATGTAAAGGCAACAGTGGCTAGGAGAGAGATCTTACCAGACACACATTCACTCACCCACAGATAGGACATAAAGCAAGGCGATCTTCAAATAAATATTAGACCTTGCACAAAGCGCAAAGCAAGTATTGGCTTTAAAAACGGAGCACTGTAGGGGCTAAAAAAGGTTTGCCCACAGTGAGGTCAGGGTTGATGAATGTAATCGTCTTTGTTAAAATTTAGAGAGAGAGATTAACTTCCCCTCACCAGAGAGCAAACCCTCCTCTCATTGGCTAAGTGCAGAGGTTGATGAGGAAGTAGTGAGGCTGTAGAGACAGATCAGCTCAGATAAAACGTCACAGACAGCACAGGTGGTGTGAGACTGCGCAGCACTGTGTGTGTGTGACAGCCACCAGTAGCGCAGGGTTGACTGAGCCCGGGAGCAGACGTGACAGACAGGCCAGACTCAGAAAGACAATACACTGCAGCATGCACTAACACTCACCACTCACCCAGTGGAACTGTAGACAGAAGCTACATCAATCCCACCTGCTTCTCTTCCAACTCCCTCTTTAACCTTGGGCTCTCCTGTTCTGTCTAGCTGGGAGAGGTTAGAGGGTGAAGGTCTAAGGGTCGTCTGGTCCCTGTATAGCCCTGGATGAAGATAGCAGCTGGTTCCGAATTAAAATGGTACCATCATAGCGCATAACCTCTGTATTGCAAAGTCAAGGTTAAATGACCTCTGATTTGTCTAGCCTCTTCGGGAGGCGTTTCCTACTCGATCATCTTCTCATCTACGAGGAAACATATTCAGATTCAGATGATGGAAATCTTAAGACCTTAATGCAGATGCAGGCCCCCGTGGCAGAGCAAAGCTGTGATGTGCAACACATCAAGGTAAATATTTGCACGCGTGTGTAAACAACTGCGGAGTCGTGAGATGTCACCGTGACCCTGTCTGTCTGTGTCTGTTAGCTGCTGTCTTTTTGCAAAGAAAGCACAACGTAAGCAAAATGCATTTAGCAATCCACTGTGCAAAGACAATCACCTTTGTAATGAGTCGGTTTGTGTGTGTTCATGATAAATCAGAGAGACATTACGAATGTCAACAGTTTTTTGCGTCCGTAGACTGAACTGATGAGTGTGGCGATGTGTAGTTTTCTCCAGTCATACTCAGATGAGGGACTTGTCTGTCTATCCCTATAGGTGTTTTGTGTCCACTGGACAACTGAAGTTTTGGTAAACCTGACTTTTTGTCGCTTTTGTCATTTTTGTGCAATGTGGAACTTTGGATGCATTCATCAAAGCTTCTTATACCTAAATATTGGCACTATCAGGGGCTGCACTATAAATAAAACCGTACATTTTGCGCCATATTTTGATCTCTGGCTATTCCAGGTGCTCAAACCCTCCTAACCATTATAGTATAACAATGAGTGTGGAAAATGGTCACCCTTTAGCCTTTTTCTGGACCACTCGATGTGGGTGACATTTGCAGAAATCACTTCACCAAAACCCCTAACCATTATATAAGCACAACCTTTCCCTTTCCGCTCTCCTAGCCTGCCCTTTCCACCTACCCTCTGCCCCATTCCAAGCCAGGTCTTCAATTTAATTCCACATCTGTGGCCCGCTTGAAATATTACCCCCAGAAATGAGATCCGTGACTCTGAATACAGAGTGAGGAGCACCAGGGGAGAGACAGGGGTACATGGCCTGATCCAGTGGAAGGGCTAAATATTTGCCCTCTTCCTCTTGGTCATCTAGGTCTAGAAATGTCCACCCAGCTTCCTCCCCCTCGACCCCCAATAGGGGTGCGGTAGGCAGGAGTTCACTTGGCACGGCCACCGAGGCAGGCTGCCAAAGCCACGACGACAAAAAGTTTCCTCTCACTCCGGGAGGTCATGAAAGTTCACCAACCCGTTCGGGCGCCACATGCACAAAACGGGAGGGAAACGCTGTCAACTGGTCTTTGTGCGTCCCAATGACTTGGAGAAAGGAAACCTCAGAACTCTAAGAGAGGTCTCCCCGGACAACGTCCAGTTAGTGTTGCATATTCATGACCTATCTCTCTCTCTGCTCTCTGCTCTCGCTCATGTGGTGGGTTTTAATTGCGATAATTCAGAGTAAAGAGCTAGCTGGAGGAAACCATAGACAGACAGACAGACAGACAGTGCAGACGTGTCCCTCCAGGGGTGATGGGGGAGGACTGCCAACAACATCAGACTCAACCTCACAACAACTATTAACAACTGCCCTCATCATCACATATTGTCCTACAGCTAAACGTTTCTGTGAACGTATCTGCTCTAGGCTACCATTTGATCTACCAAAGAGCTACTGAGCCACCGAGCAACAGGACAGGAGTGACTCAGCAACCAGCACTGCCTTTCTGTGGCCAATCCAATCAAACCTGCACAATGGCACCCCTGTCCTGCAGATAAATGACACTATTCTGCCAAAATCTCGTCTATACCATATCAAAGCACATTTTAAGATCGTCACAATAACATGACTAATGTATATCATCTAAAACTAAATCCACAGGCCTATACCACAAAGAAAGGAGTAACTTAGCCCATTGGTATGTTATTTACTAATGCTGTAAATTTGCTGTTGTTTTAACCATTTTTTTTATTGCTTTGGTGAAATTTTCACAAGTATATGGTAAATTTCCATAACTCTTAGTGCAAAACTCAAAACAGATCATCAAAAAGGCAGTTGTTTCAAACTGTAAGCACATTTTCAACTGACTAAGTACAACACACAAATCATACAGTCACTTTTTCACCAATCTTAATTGGTGTTTCATCTACAGTTGAATTTGTGTTTCATGTACAGTTGAAGTCGGAAGTTTACATACACTTAGGTTGGAGTCATTAAAACTTGTTTTCCAACCACTCCACAAATTTCTTGTTAACAAACTATAGTTTTGGCAAGTCTGTTAAGACATCTGTACAAACAATAGTACGCAAGTATAAACACCATGGGACCACGCAGCCGTCATACCGCTCAGAAAGGAGACGCATTCTGTCTCCTAGAGATGAACGTACTTTGGTGCGAAAAGTGGAAATCAATCCCAGAACAACAGCAAAGGACCTTGTGAGGATGCTGGAGGAAACAGGTACAAAAGTATCTATAACCACAGTAAAACGAGTCCTATATCAACATAACCTGAAAGGCCGCTCAGCAAGGAAGAAGCCACTGCACCAAAACCACCATAAAAAAGCCAGACTACAATTTGCAACTGCACATGGGGACAAAGATCGTACTTTTTGGAGAAATGTCCTCTGGTCTGATGAAACAAAAATAGAACTGTTTGGCCATAATGACCATCGTTATGTTTGGAGGAAAAAGGGGGAGGCTTGCAAGACGAAGAACACCATCCCAACCCGTGAAGCACGGGGTGAAGCACATGATGTTGTGGGGGTGCTTTGCTGCAGGAGGGACTGATGCACTTCACAAAATAGATGGCATCATGAGGGATGGAAAATGATGGGGATATAGTGAAGCAACATCTCAAGACATCAGTCAGGAAGTTAAAGCTTTGTTGCAAATGGGTCTTCCAAATGGACAATGACACCAAGCATACTTCCAAAGTTGTGGCAAAATGGCTTAAGGACAACAAAGTCAAGGTATTGGAGTGGCCATCACAAAGCCCTGACCTCAGTCTTATAGAAAATTTGTGGGCAGAACTGAAAAATGTGTGCGAGCAAGGAGGCCTACAAACCTGACTCAGTTACACCAGCTCTGTCAGGAGGAATGGGCCAACATTCACCCAACTTATTGTGGGAAGCTTGTGGAAGGCTACCTGAAACGTTTGACCTAAGTTAAACAATTTAAAGGCAATGCTACCAAATACTAATTGAGTGTATGTAAACTTCTGACCCACTGGGAATGTGATGAAAGAAATAAAAGCTGAAATAAATCTACTATCTCTCTACTATTATTCTGACATTTCACATTCTTAAAATAAATTGGTGATCCTAACTGGCCTAAAACAGGGAATCTTTACAAGGATTAAATGTCAGGAATTGGGAAAAACTGAGTTTAAATGTATTTGGCTAAGGTGTATGTAAACTTCCGACTTCAACTGTATATATACAGTGTTGTAACGATGTGCAAATGGTTAATGTACAAAAGGGAAAATAAATAAACATAAATATGGGTTGTATTTACAATGGTGTTTGTTCTTCACCGGTTGCCCTTTTCGAGTGTCAACAGGTCACAAATGTATTTGGCTAAGGTGTATTTAAGCTTCCGACTTCAGCTGTACATGTTTCACAATGCTATATATGTTCATATAAAGTATGTGCCTTTCACAATGGTATATATGTTCATATAAAGTATGTGCCTTTCACAATGCAACGCCTCCCATTACTTTTGATATGATTCTCTTGTTTTTTGTTAAAATATGTTTTCTCTTATGTGGCTCTTCATACTCTACCTGTATACAGGTTCAAAATAGCAGATGTGGACACTGATAAGCGTCTAAATTGGAAAGCAGTGGCTGTACAGTAACATGCTATACATGACGTCAGAGCTCTGGCTCTGCGCTTCATAGAGTAGAGCTGAAAAACCTAAAGAAGCTGAAACCATATCATGACCAAAACTGGGCATCTATAAGGTCTTATTTATGCATACATTTAAGCAATGAGATATATATATTAAACACACAAAACTAGTCAAAAGCTATTTTCCCCTTCTGTTTTTAAAGGAACTCAACTTACTCCTGACAGTTGTAATGGTAGAATGTACAAGGTGCAATTTATAGACTGGGTAGTGCATCATCAGTTTTCCTCGTCATGTCAGTCATTACATACATTAGAGAGCTATTTATCACTTGTCAGAAATGTCCAGATTAACTAGCCCATGTCCGCTAATGATTTTTAGATGTGTTTTTTAGCCTATAGATTTTGTTGTAATGTTTGAGTCACTGCAAAATGTTAGCCATGGCAAAATGTATAGAATTGCAAGAAAAATTGCTTTAAAACTGTAAAATGTTATCTGCACCCAATGACAAAATGATTAGAATTGCAGACTGCTCTTAATTGATGATAACTTAAACGTTTGGTAAACCTATAGATTTTACATGTATACTGGTTTGTCTACTACAGATTTAGAGAACTACAATAGATAATAAAAATGTATGTCTCTAAAGTAGAAACATAAATAGTATGATATATACTCGAATGTACTACTATGATGATGACTAATGATTTTACATCACAGTAAATTTGGAAAAAATCTGAATTGATGTATTCAAATCAAAGTATTGGTTGTGTACACAGATTAGCATGTTACACCAAGTGCAGCAAAATGCTTGTGTTTCTAGCTTACACTTAACCCTAATTGCTCCAGAGGTGATGTACAATGGTGACCCTGGCTGTGACCCCACTCCCTGCGTGTATCTCAGGGGGAGTTGGGATTTGCAAAAAACACATTTCCATTACAGACTGTGTGTAACTGGACAAATATAAGCACCCCCCAAATTATTATTATTTACATAGCAAATGCTTTAATCCAAAGTGGTAACAGCCAACATATTTTGGTATGTGACCCCAGTGGGAATTGAACCTACAACTCTAGTGTCGCTAATGCCATGCTTTTATGAACTGAGACACATGGAGAATAAGAACACCTCCTCCCAGCTGCCCACTGCTCTGAGGCTAAGAAACACTGTTACCACAGATAAATCCTCTATAATTGAGAATTTCAATAAGCATTTCTCTACGGCTAGCCATGCTTTCCACCTGGCTACCCCTATCCCGGTCAACTGCCCGGCACCCTCCACAGCAACCCGCCAAAGCCCCCACCATTTCTCCTTCACCCAAATTCAGATAGCTGATGTTCTGAAAGAGCTGCAAAATCTGGACCCATACAAATCAGCCGGGCTAGACAATCTGGACCCTCTCTTTCTAAAATTATCTCCCGAAATTGTTGCAACCCCTATTACTAGCCTGTTCAACCTCTCTTTCGTATCGTCTGAGATTCCCAAAGATTGGAAAGCTGCCGCAGTCATCCCCCTCTTCAAAGGGGGTGACACTCTAGACCCAAACTGCTACAGACCTATATCTATCCTACCATCTAGGATAGATATATAAAATAGCCTCCAACACTCTACTCAACAAACTGGATGCAGTCTATCACAGTGCCATCCGTTTTGTCACCAAAGCCCCATACACTACCCACCATTGCGACCTGTACGCTCTCGTTGGTTGGCCCTCGCTTGATACTCGTCGCCAAACCCACTGGCTACAGGTTATCTACAAGTCTCTGCTAGGTAAAGCCCCGTCTTATCTCAGCTCACTGGTCACCATAGCAGCACCCACTCGTAGCACGCGCTCCAGCAGGTATATCTCACTGGTCACCCCCAAAGCCAATTCCTTTGGTTGTCTTTCCTTCCAGTTCTCTGCTGCCAATGACTGGAACGAACTGCAAAAATCTCTGAAGCTGGAGACTCATATCTCCCTCACTAGCTTTAAGCACCAGCTGTCAGAGCAGCTCACAGATCACTGCACCTGTACATAGCCCATCTGTAAACAGCCCATCTATCTAACTACCTCATCCCCATACTGTATTTATTTATTTATCTTGCTCCTTTGCACCCCGGTATCTCTACTTGCACACTCATCTTCTGCACATCTACCGTTCCAGTGTTTAATTACTATATCGTTATTACTTCGCTACCATGGCCTATTTATTGTCTTAACTTACCTCATTTGCACTCACTGAACATAGACTTTTTGTTTTCTTTTGTTCTACTGTATTATTGACTGTATGTTTTGTTTATTCCATGTGTAACTGTGTTGTATGTGTCGAATTGCTACGCTTTATCTTGGCCAGGTCGCAGTTGCAAATGAGAACTTGTTCTCAACTAGCCTACCTGGTTAAATAAAGGTGAAATAAAAAATAAATAAAAAAATAAAACATACAGGACCACTACAATACAGATGTACAACACAATACCTTAAAATACAATACAAGATTACAATACAGGTGGAAGATGTACGATTGCTATCCTCATAAACGTACCACCCTCCTTCAGGGCATCGGTGAGGCATGCAATAACAGACCTATGTCAGGCTTGGATTCGCCATACGAAAAGTTTTTCCCCAGGTGCATGAACAATGAGGATAATTACTGGAATTTCGATGAGAACCTATGGCCAAGTGCTCAAGACAGTCTTCATGCAAACTAGTGCCTGCTAAACATGATGTTTCTGTCATTTATTTAATTTGTTACATTGTGAAATATGTCTTTAATGATCACACATGGGATATAAATTATGGAAATTTGATGTTCAGTCAATTTTAATCGGTAGTAAAAGTGTTTTGCCTAATGTGAAAACAGTGTAATGTACTGTAATTTACAGTAATGTAGCATACTACATTCAAATAGCAATTTTTAAACATGTATTTAAAAAAATGCTATTGGATTAACTGGTTGTTAAGATAACTAAATTGTGTTTTGATGATTAAACCAAAGTACTCATTATATTTTGCAGTAAACTTATATTTTGGATCAAAGGTTGTGTGGTGAAAGATGTCTCCAAACAAATTGAATGCACAATGAAAGGTTTTGAATGTAAGACTGGCTGCGTATCAAGTGTTACCAGATTGGTGTATTGTTCTAAGAGTTTTTAAAATTCAACACATACTTAAGAAAATAGTACCAAAATGATAAATACTGTAGTAGGGTCTGGATTGTGCTGTCACATTGACACCGGGGCAGAGAAGATGTTGACAGGGAGGACATTGCAAATAGTGACATAGGGCTTTTTTAGGCCGGTGGCATTGGGGGGGTGAAGATAGGAGAGTGTGTGCTCGCATGAGTGCGTATGTGTGTGTGTGCTTGCCTCCATGTGCATGCATGTCGGTGTGCGTACGTGTGTGGGGTCTCTGTGGAGGGAGGTTGCCTGTGGAGCCAAGCATGTGGATACCCACCCACTCAGCGGCTCGCGGCCCTCGTCACTTCGCATCAATCCACAACCCCTCGATGAAAATAGGACAGCTGTCCTCAAGCTACGTGGAACTGTGGAGAGCGGCATGGGCCGACTCTGGGCCTCTCTGGCTCAGATGAGACCGAGACAGTGCCAGTCTGTTGTCATGCCAGCCACGTTGTCATGTCTCCTTCTCTCTCAAACATACACACTGTTCCATAGTGTCTCAATCTCTCTTGCCCTTGTCTTTAGCTTTAGCACACAAACAACCACAAGTGTAAACTCAACAAAAAAAGAAACGTCCCTTTTCAGGACCCTGTCAAAGATAATTCGTAAAAATCTAAATAACTTCACAGATCTTCATTGTAAAGGGTTTAAACACTGTTTCCCATGCTTGTTCAGTGAACCATAAATGATTAATGAACATGCACCTGTGGAACGGTCGTTTTTAGACGGTAGGCAATTAAGGTCACAGTTATGAAAACTTAGGACACTAAAGAGGCCTTTCTACTGACTCTGAAAAACACCAAAAGAAAGATGCCCAGGGTCCCTGCTCATCTGCGTGAACGTGCCTTAGGCATGCTGCAAGGAGGCATGAGGACTGCAGATGTGGCCAGGTTAATAAATTGCAATGTCCGTACTGTGAGACGCCTAAGACAGCGCTACAGGGAGACAAGACGGACAGCTTGTCGTCCTCGCAGTGGCAGACCACGTGTAACAACACCTGCACAGGGTCGGCACATCCGAACATCACACCTGCGGGACAGGTACAGGATGGCAACAACAGCTGCCAAAGGTTACACCAGGAACGCACAATCCCACCATCAGTGCTCAGACTGTCCTCAATAAACTGAGAAAGGCTGGACTGAGGGCTTGTAGACCTGTTGTAAGGCAGGTCCTCATCAGACATTACCGGCAACAATGTCGCCTATGAGCACAAACCCACCGTCGCTGGACCAGACAGGACTGGCAAAAAGTGCTCTTCACTGACGAGTCGCGGTTTTGTCTCACCAGGGGTGATGGTCGGATTCACGTTTATCGTCGAAGAAACGAGCGTTACACCGAGGCCTGTACTCTGGAGAGGTATCGATTTGGAGGTGGAGGGTCCGTCATGGTCTGGGGCGGTGTGTCACAGCATCATCGGACTGAGCTGTTGTCATTGCAGGCAATCTCAACGCTGTGCGTTACAGGGAAGACATCCTCCTCCCTCATGTGGTACCCTTCCTGCAGGCTCATCCTGACATCAAATCAAAGCAAATGTATTTATATAGCCCTTCGTACATCAGCTGATATCTCAAAGTGCTGTACAGAAACCCAGCCTAAAACCCCAAACAGCAAGCAATGCATGTGAAAGAAGCACGGTGGCTAGGAAAAACTCCCTAGGAAAAACTCCCTAGAATGGCCAAAAACCTAGGAAGAAACCTAGAGAGGAACCAGGCTATGAGGGGTGGCCAGTCCTCTTCTGGCTGTGCAGGGTGGATATTATAACAGAACATGGTCAAGATGTTAAAATGTTCATAAATGACCAGCATGGTCAAATAATAATAATCATAGTAGTTGTCGAGGGTGCAACAAGCACGTCCGGTGAACAGGTCAGGGTTCCATAGCCACAGGCAGAACAGTTGAAACTGGAGCAGCAGCACTGCCAGGTGGACTGGGGACAGCAAGGAGTCATCATGCCAGGTAGTCCTGAGGCATGGTCCTAGGGCTCAGGTCCTCCGAGAGAAAGACAGAAAGAGAGAAAGAGAGAATTAGAGAGAGCATATTTAAATTCACACAGGACACCGGATAAGACAAGAGAAATACTCCAGATGTAACAGACTGACCCTAGCCCCCCGACACATAAACTACTGCAGCATAAATACTGGAGGCTGAGACAGGAGGGATCAGAAGACACTGTGGCCCCATCCGATGATACCCCCGGACGGGGCCAAACAGGCAGGATATAACCCCACCCACTTTGCCAAAGCACAGCCCCCACACCACTAGAGGGATGTCTCCAACCACCAACTTACCTTCCTAAGACAAGGCCGAGTATAGCCCACAACGATCTCCGCCATGGCACAACCCAAGGGGGGGGCACCAACCCAGACAGGAAGACCACGTCAGTAACTCAACCCACTCAAGTGATGCACCCCTCCCATGGACGGCATGGAAGAACACCAGTAAGCCAGTGACTCAGCCCCTGTAATAGGGTTAGAGGCAGAGAATCCCAGTGGAAAGAGGGGAACCGGCAAGGCAGAGACAGCAAGGGCGGTTCGTTGCTCCAGCCTTTCCGTTCACCTTCACACTCCTGGGCCAGACTATACTTAATCATAGGACCTACTGAAGAGATAAGTCTTCAGTAAACACTTAAAGGTTGAGACTGAGTCTGCGTCTCTCACATTGGTAGGCAGACCATTCCATAAAAATTGAGCTCTATAGGAGAAAGCCCTACCTCCAGCCGTTTGCTTAGAAATTCTAGGGACAATTAGGAGGCCTGCGTCTTGTGACCGTAGCGTACGTGTAGGTATGTACGGCAGGACCAAATCGGAAAGATAGGTAGGAGCAAGCCCATGTAATGCTTTGTAGGTTAGCAGTAAAACCTTGAAATCAGCCCTTGCCTTAACAGGAAGCCAGTGTAGGGAGGCTAGCACTGGAGTAATATGATCACATTTTTTGGTTCTAGTCAGGATTCTAGCAGCCGTATTTAGCACTAACTGAAGTTTGTTTAGTGCTTTATGCGGGTAGCCGGAAAGTAGAGCATTGCAGTAGTCCAGCCTAGAAGTAACAAAAGCATGGATTAATTTTTCTGCGTCATTTTTGGACAGAAAGTTTCTGATTTTTGCAATGTTTACGTAGATGAAAAAAAGCTGTCCTTGAAACAGTCTTGATATGTTCTTCAAAAGAGAGATCAGGGTCCAGAGTAACGCCGAGGTCCTTCACAGTTTATTTGAGACGACTGTACAACCATCCAGATTAATTGTCAGATTCAACAGAAGATCTCTTTGTTTCTTGGGACCTAGAACAAGCATCTCTGTTTTGTCCGAGTTTAAAAGTAGAAAGTTTGCAGCCTTCCACTTCTTTATGTCTGAAACACAGGCTTCTAGCGAGGGCAATTTTGAGGCTTCACCATGTTTCATTGAAATGTACAGCTGTGTGTCGTCCGCATAGCGGTGAAATTTAACATTATGTTTTCGAATGACATCCCCAAGAGGTAAAATATATAGTGAAAACAATAGTGGTCCTAAAACGGAACCTTGAGGAACACCGACATTTACAATTGATTTGTTAGAGGACAAACCATTCACAGAGACAAACTGATATCTTTCCGACAGATAAGATCTAAACCAGGCCAGGACTTGTCCATGTAGACCAATTTGGGTTTCCAATCTCTCCAAAAGAATGTGGTGATCGATGGTATCAAAAGCGGCACTAAGATCTAGGAGCACGAGGACAGATGCAGAGCCTCGGTCTGACGTCATTAAAAGGTCATTTACCACCTTCACAAGTGCAGTCTCAGTGCTATGATGGGGTCTAAAACCAGACTGAAGCGTTTCGTACACATTGTTTGTCTTCAGGAAGGCAGTGAGTTGCTGTGCAACAGCTTTTTCCAAATTTTTTGAGAGGAATGGAAGATTCGATATAGACCGATAGTTTTTTATAATTTCTGGGTCAAGATTCGGCTTTTTCAAGAGAGGCTTTATTACTGCCACTTTTAGTGAGCTTGGTACACATCCGGTGGATAGAGAGCCGTTTATTATGTTCAACATAGGAGGGCCAAGCACAGGAAGCAGCTCTTTCAGTAGTTTAGTTGGAATAGGGTCCAGTATGCAGCTTGAGGGTTTGGAGGCCATGATTATTTTCATCATTGTGTCAAGAGATATAGTACTAAAACACTTTAGTATCTCCCTTGATCCTAGGTCCTGGCAGAGTTGTGCAGACTCAGGACAATGGAGCTTTGGAGGAAATGACACTCCAGCATGACAATGCCACCAGCCATACTGCTCGTTCTGTGCAGGATTTCCTGCAAGACAGGAATGTCAGTGTTCTGCCATGGCCAGCGAAGAGCCTGGATCTCAATCCCATTGAGCACGTCTGGGACCTGTTGGATCGGAGGGTGAGGGCTAGGGCCATTCCCCCCCAGAAATCTCCGGGAACTTGCAGGTGCCTTGGTGGAAGAGTGGGGTAACATCTCACAGCAAGAACTGGCAAATCTGGTGCAGTCCATGAGGAGGAGATGCACTGCAGTACTTAATGCAGCTGGTGGCCACACCAGATACTGACTGTTACTTTTGATTTTGACTTTGTTCAGGGGCACATTATTCCATTTCTGTTTGTCACATGTCTGTGGAACTTGTTCAGTTCAATTTTCATGCTCTTGTAACCGATGTGAAATGGCTAGTTAGTTAGCGGTGGTGCGTGCTAATAGCATTTCAATCAGTGACGTCACTCGCTCTGAGACTTGAAGTAGGGGTTCCCCTTGCGTTGCAAGGGCCGCGGCTTTTGTGGCGCGATGGGTAACGATGCTTCGGTGGGTGTCAGTTGTTGATGTGTGCAAGGGTCCCTGGTTCGAGCCCGGGTTGGGGCGAAGAGAGGGACGGAACCTACACTGTTACACTCTGCATCCGTCTCCTCATGGCCTATATACATTTACCCAGATCCTGACATTGATGTGAGCGAAGTTTAAATTCAACATGCAAGGGCCTAGTCCACTCCACACACAAACACACATTTTTATTGGAAATAAAGGGTGCAGTTGTACATGGCAGCTTCCCCATGGCAGCACAGAAGCCTCACACTTCATTATTACAAGACCAGTGACATGTGAAACCATTACAGAGAAGCAGGGAGGGAGGGAGGGAAGATAAGGGGTTAACTGATACCCAAAACACAGTGAGGCCTCTCTGAAGGCAGGGTGAGACCATCCCATTGGAAACCCTCCTTAATGTATTTACAGCTGGGAGGCGTTACTTGTCCCAGTATCAACAGAGAACAGTACTAGTTAGTGTAACTGGGAGCAGAAACTAGAGATCAGGAAACATTGTCCAGAGTCAGGGATACATTTAAATGTACAACAATCTTTCAGCATATCCAGGTGATGGTCAAGCATGTGAGATGAGAGATTATTTTTTGAAAATATATACTTTTTTAGGCTGTAAAACTGGAGAAAATATATACTTGACTAAGTCAGACTATGTCTTATACTCCCACCCAGTGGTGAAATGTAGAGAATCACATGTTTCCACGTCACCTGAGTCAGGGCGGGGGGCTCTCGAATCTCATAGAATACTATGATAAAATCTCATAAACATTGTATTATAGGGGTGTGTTAACTACGTCCGATTGATTCACGGATATATTGGTCACATAATCTCACATGAAGATGTTTAAAGAATTCTCACGTCTATGAACGAATGAATAACATTTCAAATTGATTATGTAGTTGATTAATTATCCCTCCTTAAATGCAATAATGTAAATTATGAATTATTTACTGGCAATCACTAAAACAATGTACCAGGCAGCAACCATATTCTGCTAAAGTTTTATCTAGCAGGCAATACACGCGGATAGTTGTAGGGTGTGGAAGACCCCGAACGGCCAAGATGGCGGCGTCCATGGCAGATGCCGGAGAGTTTGAGAAGTGGCTGAATGATCGACTAGAGTCCTTAGAAGTGGACCAGGAGGTGTATGGAGCTTATATTTTAGGAATACTTCAAGAGGAGGAGAGTGACGAAGAGAAGGAGGACGCACTGCTAGGAATTCTATCTGCGTTTTTGGTAAATATAGCGGGCAGACATGCCATGCTTGCGCCGCGCTTAGTTGGTCAATAGCTGGCTAACGTGCTCAATGGTTACACGTGGGGGTTAACTACGCTAACTAACAACTGAGTGACTACAATCGGTCAGTTCCCATATAACTAACTGGTAACAACGTTAGCGACATGTGCCAATCTACCATTAGCCATATTTGGAGATGGGGGTTAGGCGAATCAAACCTGAAGTTATCCAGACCCTTTCTATTATTAGCCGGCTAGCCCATGTTGAGACTTCGGTGGAACTCTCCAGACAAACAGATGGTTCATGACATACAGCAGGGTGGCCAAGCTGCTCGTCAGGTTCAGTTGAATCAAGTTTGTTAGATCAGGGTTGGAGAAAGCCTACATGCTCAGTAGGCTGCTCCAAAGGTTGGCAACGCCTGACATAGAGCATTATTCTAACTGATGATTCACTGACACTACGTCCTTCCCACTTGCTCTCAAAGGAGAAGGGGGTATAGCTGCAGCTCAATATGGCGTGTGGGAGTGTCGAAAGAAAAGTAGTGGCCCTCTTTCAGCATTGGGTAACAATGCGCGTGAGCGCCACATCTATGTTTACGGGCACAAGCACTGTTCATGACACAACTGTTCACCCCTCTTGTTGAGAGAGAATTTGGAAGGTTGAACATTTGAGAAATGTCTCAACGTCAACAGTGAAGAGGCGACTCCAGGATGCTGGCCTTATAGGCAGAGTTGCAAAGAAAAAGCCATATCTCAGACTGGCTAATACAAATAAAAGATTAAGATGGGCAAAAGAACACAGACACTGGACAGAGGAACTCTGCCTAGAAGGCCAGCATCCCGGAGTCACCTCTTGACTGTTGACGTTGAGACTGGTGTTTTGCGGGGACTATTTAATGAAGCTGCCAGTTGAGGACTTGTGAGGCGTCTGTTTCTGAAACCAGACACTAATGTACTTGTCCTCTTTCTCAGTTGTGCACCGGGGCCTCCCACTCCTCTTTCTATTCTGGTTAGAGCCAGTTTGCCCTGTTCTGCGAAGGGAGTAGTACACAGCGTTGTACGAGATCTTCAGTTTCTTGGCAATTTCTTGCATGGAATAGCCTTAATTTCTCAGAACAAGAATAGACTGACAAGTTTCAGAAGAAAGTTCTGTTTGTGGCCATTTTGAGCCTGTAATCAAACCCACAAATGCTGATGCTCCAGATACTCAACTAGTCTAAAGAAGGGCAGTTTTATTGCTTCTTTAATCACGACAACAGTTTTCAGCTGTGCTGATATAATTGCAAAAGGGTTTCTAATGATCAATTAGCCTTTTAAAATGATAAACTTGGATTAGCTAACACAATATGCAATTGGAACACAGGAGTGATGGTTGCTGATAATGGGCCTCTGTACATTATCATATTCCATAAAAATCAGCTGTTTCCAGCTACAATATTCATTTACAACATTAACAATGTCTACTCTATTTCTGATCAATTTGATGTTATTTTAATGGACAAAAAGTTAGCTTTTCTTTCAAAGACAAGTGACCCCAAACTTTTGAACGGTAGTGTATGTAAGATGGCAAAATTATTTATAATTTATTATATTATTATTTGTGCCCTGGTCCTATAAGAGCTCTTTGTCACTTCCCACTAGCCGGATTGTGGCAAACTCACCCTCATTCTTATGTTTAATAAATGTATCATTGTGTGTGTGGCAGGCTTACAATGATGGCAAAAAAACATTTGAGAGTACGCTGACCCTGGTGCTAGAGGGGGTACGCAGCTGGAAGTTGAATGTTTGAAGGGGTACGGAACTATTAAACGTTTGGGAACCACTGACCTAATCCGGCCTGGGAGCCCATTCAATCTAGCCCGGTGGAGGTTTGAGTAAAAGAAAATATACATACATACATACATACATACATACATACATACATACATACATACATACATACATACTTATACTTTGGGTTAAACACTCCTGGCCACTCTTGAATGTCTAAAACTAGAAATTATGTATAAATTATAATGGACCTAAACATTTTCAAATAAATGCTATTTTTTGTATAGGCTGCTATTCTACTTGAAATAAAATCAGTGGAGGGAATGGCCATGTTAGCTACCACCGGCCACACGACCGTGATACAGCTGCCCAGTCGGAAGCACTTTAGGTTGGCAGGCTGGTCGATACAACACCTGTACACTGGTTGCCGGCTTATCGACTCGTCGCGCAGCCCAATCAGCAACGCAAAATGGTCTTGAGTGGCAACAAATCTGCCAATTAGCTGATTCACTTTCCATACACCCACTCCTTTCAACACACCCACTCGTCCATAATAAAGTTGCCATATTGGGCTGCATCTAACCATACTTGTCTCAAGGTAGTGATGTTCAAATTCACTAACTAAATTCATCTCCATACTCCACTGTCTTCCATGCACAGGAGGATGAGAAACTTGAAGATGTCTGCAAAGAGATCATTAGCCAGTGGGCTGAGAGCTGTGCCCGGTCGGCAACCAAAAACAAGGAGGATGGTATGAACATAAATCAAAAGCTTTGAAACTTAAAAGATAGAACATTATTCTAGCTGTATTTTCAGACATGAGCTAATAGCTGGAGCAGCCGTTGTATGAATTATCTGTGGAATTTCCTCTCTCTCTCTGTCTTTAGCTGAGGTACTGGCCATTGCCAATCTGATAGAGAAGCAGGCACAGATTGTGGTGAAACAGAAGGAAGTATCTCAGGAGTCCAGGAAGAGGAAAGAAGCTAAAGAAGCAGTCCTGGCTCAATATGCCAATATCACCGATGATGAGGAATATCCTTGGATCAATATATTGCAATTATTGTGTACTCCTACCGTTATGCTTTGCCCCTTGTTAAACCTATACAGCTCTAAAGGTCTTAAGTGTTTATTTCTGTAATGTATAATGCAAGCAGTCTCCCAAAATGTTCATTTTTATGTGACTGCAGTGAGTAACACTATTTTTCAAGTTTCCTTGACATCAACACTGAAGCTGAAGAGGAGGAGCAGGCTTTCCCCCCCAGTGGTGATAAATGTATCCTCTCTATGCCTCTTATTGTACTTACTGTGATATGTGGTTGTCCCACCTAGCTATCTTAAGATGAATGCACTAACTGTGTCACTCTGGATAAGAGTGTCTGCTAAATTACTAAAATGGAATGCAAATGTATTGTTTACTGCATTAAGTAATATTTAACCAGTACTATATTTTTAAAAGACCACTTAGGCAAGTTGCTGTGGGGGGCGCAGGGCTGTTGACCGGGGTAGGGGTAGCCAGGTGGAAAGCATGGCCGTAGAAAAATGCTTATTGAAATGATCAATTATCGCGGATTTATCGGTGGTGACAGTGCTTTCTAGCCTCAGTGCAGTGGGCAGCTGGGAGGAGGTGCTCTTATTCTCCATGGACTTTAGTGTCCCAGAACCTTTTGGAATTTGTGCTACAGGATGCAAATTTCTGTTTGAAAAAGCTAGCCTTTGCTTTTCTAATTGCCTGTGTATATTGGTCCCTAACTTTCCTGAAAAGTTGCATATCGCAGGGGGTATTCGATGCTAATGCAGTACGCCACAGAATGTTTTTGTGCTGGTCAAGGGCAGTCAGGTCTGGAGTGAACCAAGGGCTATATCTGTTCCTGGTTCAATGTTTTTTGAATGGGGCGTGCTTAATTAAGATAGTGAGGAAAGCACTTTTAAAGAATAACCAGGCATTCTCTACTGACGGAATGAGGTCAATAATATCCTTCCAGGATACCCGGGCCAGGTTGATTAGAAAGGCCCGTCAACTTCTTAACCCAGGTAATAGTACATATTGGTCTTTATTTGTAAAGCGCCTTGGAATAAGAGTGCTGATCCAGGATCAGTGTTGCCTGTTAAATCTTGATTAAATGTATAGGGGAAACCTGATCCTAGATCAGCACTCCTATGAGACACTTTATGAATAGGGGTGCTGGTTTTGCTGTGAAACTCCTTTACTGGTCGCCTCAGCCCTGTTTAAGAACACCAACGTGGAGGAGGTTCTGAGCAGGAAGAAGCAGCAGAGGGACCAGGCTAAGGAAGATTCGCATAAGAAGAAAGAGACGGACAAGATGCAGCGCGAGAAGGATAAACTAGCCAGGCAGGACAGGAAGGACAAGGAGAAGAAACGCACACAGAAAGGGGAACGCAAAAGATGAGAAAAACAAATGACACTTTGGGACATTGTCACATGAAATGTTTTGTTACTGGACAAAAAACTGAAATGAACATTATTTTTACCTATCCCTTATTACCACCCTTATGATTGTAACATGACGTTGTAACAAGAACTTGTCTGGACATTAATTGTTTTAACCATTTTAGTTTTCTATAGATTTCAGTCATCAAGCTTTATCTAAAGCTGGGAAACGGTCCATCTATCTACAATGTGTTCTTTCTCCTCAACTGTGATTAATAAAGTAAATCAGTGACTCTATGAAAAGCCAACATTAATAGTCTATCGCTACTAGCTATGATCAACCTGCACAAGCTCTTGCCTGTATCTGTCATCCTACCATGTTGAAACTAAGGAGGCGGATGTTTCTGTATCATTGCTGTCCCTGCCTCCTTTTCAATATGCCTCTACTAATATGGAGACTGTCTGAAATAGTCATTCAATAGATGTAGCACACAAGCCTTTGCTCTAAAATGTTTGCCCAGTTTAAGTAATAATTTGCCAAGATAAATGTTTTTAAATGGCATTCAAATGTTCTGCAATTACTATAGGGGACATTGTAGTAAAAGGAAGGGGAATTGCCCTATGGGATCTTAATTAACTCACTCAGATTGAGGCACTGCTAGTATGTGCCAATGTGTTGCAAATGCTTTTCCTCTTTGGAGACGGATTCACTCAAGGCTCACACTCAAGTCATTGTCATATTAAACACATTCAGTTTGGCACCCCAGTCTTCATGTACTGTCTATGCATTCTCTTGTATGAGAATCAGAACAACGTGGCGGTTGATACCGTATACCTCGATTATAGCATATACAGTGTTTGCAGAATGGCAATGGGGTTCATTTTTAACATATTTTTTGAATAAATAAATGCCATTTTAAAGAGCTTTATTGTTTTTTGAATTAATAAAACAGAAACAATTATCATGAAACATACAATTTCAAGCAGGAACATTAAAAATACAGGGGTTTGAACACGTTTGCCACCTGTCTTACGAGTGTGTATTATGTCATTGATAGTATGGGTCCATCAAAGTTCATTCTGATGTTTTTGAAATGAGCTGTAATGCAGCGTGATTAACATTCAGAGAACTAAATTCAAAATAAGAATAACATAAGATTTAATTAACATCAATGCATGACCAGTCCAAATTCCTAACCTACTGAGAGAAAGTAAAAACAATACACTGACTAGAGTATGTTGCATTTCAGGTAAACCGAGGAAACACGAGGCTTCAAGTTGACGATTGATTGGTATGTTAACATGGAATATAACAGAAAAGTGGTTCCCATTGCCATATCTACTCAACTTAGGAGGCAATGATCACTTATCCACAATTATTGGTTGTTAAGAAGCATATTAGAGAACTGAATGTCAAATCACATTCGAATAAATAAGTAAAACAATCAGGAACACATTCAAATGACTGCCATGTTTTAATAATTATAAATAGTGTCTTTAAATAATATTCGGCCTTTCCAAGATTCCCATTATTTTCGATGACCCTAATCACAAAATGTGGTTATTTTGAAGATAAATTATGCCTTAACACATTTCATATTATGAATTCCCCAACCCCAAGAGCAACTATCAATCAAATTGTATTAACATTTGTGGCCACTAAGGTAAATTAAACGAATTTTCCTTGCAATGATTGCAAGGACCCTAGCTCTCAGGTAGGTGACAATACTGATGAATGTAATACTGTATATTCTCCTACAGTTATCACCACCACGCAGATAAAAGATATCTGATCAGGCTCTGCTCTCTCTCTCATGTTCCTAATAGAAGCTCATTAACAGGGAATTACTGGAGCTGAAGGGATTATGGGGATTCTCAATTCAACAGCATAATAGAATTGTACTGCCATTTAAAATAAATGCACCCCCGGTTATCCCATTACATTGTTCTGAACAACCTGCTTTAGGATCAATTTTAAATAAGACTGATAATCTCAGAAAATAATACATTTCCTCTATTTGCTCAAAATGAGGCTACATGTAAGAATTCCTTCTGTTCTGTCTAATGTGATCAAAATTTCATCTGGTCTAATGCTCCTCACTGGTCTTGCTCTCAGCAACATCTATAGCATGAACGTGAGTGTCACGTGAACCATAGGGTGGCTCAGTGGCATCAGAACTGGATAAGTGTTCTCCCTGGGCTGGTCTCCTCAGAGGTGCTCTGCTCATCCAGCTTGTCCGTGTCTGTGTTGGACTTGGGTAGGGTCATCTGTAGGGCACACCACAGGGCAGTGCGGGACTTCCTTGTGGTCAAACACAGATCCCTCAGTGCTGTAGCAAGCAGCAGGATATCTAGCAGGAATACAGTCAAAACAATAAGACAGCAGTTGTGTAAAGTAATTATGTAAAAATACTTGAAAGTACAACTTTTTGGGGGTATCTGTACATTACTATTTATATTTTTGACAACTTCTACTTTTACTTCACTACATTCCTAAAAAAAAATTATGTACTTTTTACTCCATACATTTTCCCTGACACCCAAAAGTACTCCTAACATTTTTAATGCTTAGCAGGACAGGAAAATTGTCTAATTCACACTTATCGAGAGAACATCCCTGTCATCCCTACTGCCTCTGATCTGGCAGACTCACTAAACACATGCTTTGTTTCTAAATGGTGTCTGAGTATTGGAGCATGCCCCTGGCTATCTATTAAAAAAAAGAAAATGGTGCCGTCTGGTTTGCCTTATATAAGGAATTTTAATACTTTTGATACTTAAGTATATTTCAGCAATTACATTTACATTTGATACTTAAGTATATTTAAAACCAAATACTTTTAGACTTTTACTCAAGTAGGATTTTACTGGGTGACTTTCACTTTTACTTGAGTCATTTTCTATTAAGGTATCTTTACTTTTACTCAAGTATGGCAAATGGGTATTTTTTCAACCACTGGTTTTTAGGCCTCATCATCAGAGCTAACAAATGCTGCTCATCCCTAACACGGAAAGGCAAATGTAGAAGATAAGCTCTGTTATTTGCTCTTTCAAGGAAATAAAATATAAAAGGCTCTACAGAATAAAAAATGGCAGTCATATTTCCAGAATAAATCTAAAACAACATTGGAAGACAAGCAGACAAATGCTTGGGGATTCAGTTGTTTAGAACTAGCTGTGGCTCATTAATGACTTAGTGTTGAGTTACCTCTGTCCTCTCTGAAATGTGCGCTGGCCTGTCTCTGACGGTTTGAAGTGTTGACAAATTCCTCCTTGCGTCTGGCCTGGGTAATGTAAATAGCCTCGAGGTGTCTGTCCAGTGCTGAACAAATATTGGCATGGAGGGGGACGCTACGCAGACGCTCCATTTTACCCAGAAGGCTCACCACCTATGATATAAGAGGAAAATCAATTCCATCAATATTTCTTCAAATGTATTTTTTGAAACACTTGCAGAACTTGATGGGTGTTCATCTAGCCTACAGCAACTGGTATTCATGTATTGGTCTTAAATCAACTCTTCTATCAACACTCATGCCAACTTTCATGGAATTAGCATCACCCAATCCTAAAATTCCAAAGTGGACATTTAACCTCCTAGAGTCGATTCACGCACCGGTGCATCAATCTAACTAACATAATTAAAAAAAAATCCCCATTAAAATCTGTCAGTTTAACCTATCTGCATTGGGTGAGTCTCTTTCCACCACATCTGCCGATGTCGCGCCTCCGCATGCGTTTGGGCTAGAAACTAATGCTGCCCCAAGTGTCACGGGACTCGTCAGTAGGTAACTGGTACTGGTTTTAAAAAATTGATGGAAATATGAAGGTAGTTTTGTGCCTACCCAAAAAAGGGGTTGAATATGTGTAAAAAATATATATATTTCCTGAGCTTTCTTATATCTCCTAGATATAGGACAAACACTTCAAAATCTTGTTTCTTATGATTTATTTTTTGACTGTCTTTTTCGCCAATTACAGTATTCAGACCCCTTAACTTTTTCCACATTTTGTTACGTTAAAGCCTTATTCTAAAATTGATTAAATCCCCTTTCCCCCCCTCATCAATCTACACAATACTCCATAATGACAAAGCATGAAATGGTTTTTAGAAATGTTTGCAAATTTATAAAAAAAAAAAGAAAAAAAAGTTCAAATATAACATTTACATAAGTATTCAAACCCTTTATTCAGTACTTTGTTGAAGCACCTTTGGCAGCGATTACAGCCTTGAGTCTTCTTGGGTATGACGCTACAAGCTTGGCACACCTGTATTTGGGGAGTTCTTCTCTGCAGATCCACTCAAGCTCTGTCAGGTTGGATGGGGAGCGTTGCTGCACAGCTATTTTCAGGTCTCTCCATAGATGTTCGATCTGGTTCAAGTCCGGGCTCTGGCTGTGCCACTCAAGGACATTCAGAGACTTGTCCCGAAGCCACTCCTGCGTTGTCTTGGCTGTGTGCTTAGGGTCGTTGTCCTGTTGGAAGGTGAACCTTCGCCCCAGTCTGAGGTTCTGAGCACTCTGGAGCAAGTATTCATCAAGGATCTCTCTGTTTTGGTACCCTTCCCCAGATCTGTGCCTTGACACAAGGGTCTGAATACTTATGTAAATAAGGTATTCAAGTTTTTTTTGTTTTTTTTATATACATTTGCAAACATTTCTAAAAACCTGTTTCCGCTTTTTCATTATTGGTGGGGTATTGTGTATAGATTGATGAGGGACATTTTTCCCCAGTCAATTTTAATAAGGCTGTGACGTAACAATATGTGAAAAAAGTCAATGGAACTGAATACTTTCTGAATGTACTGTATGAATGTGTTATTCAATGCGTTTCTATAGTAGTAAAGGACAAATTAAATACTTTATCAAATCTTTAAAAATATATATTTTGATAAATAAAGGGGTCCTAAAATTCTAAATCAAATAGCTAAATGATCGATAGCATGACCATCTTAAAACAATTCCATATGTCAGCTTAGAATCCCCCCCCCCCCGAAGAATGAATATCTCTCACCTTGGCTTGTTCTCGGATCTGGTCCACGATGAGACGGTCCACTCTGGAAGGGTTAGGTGGGATTTTGGGGAGGGCACTGCTGGTCACCACAGAAATCCGCTTTCCAGGATAACTCATGGTAAGGACGTCCTCTGTCTAAAACACATCATATAAAAAAACACTTAACGCCAACCAGTCGAACTATACATTTTAATCCTAGTTTGGGAGTCATTCTTACCAAGTATTGTACTGCAGCATAATCAGATAAATAATAAGGATTTCAAGATGATCACAAGAAACAAAAATATTCCCACTAAATGAACCACTTATTTTTATTGTTCACCTTCTTCCTCTCCTTCTCCAGGACTCTCCACTGCTCATAGCACTCCTCCAGGTGGAAGTGGAGCTGGCTCATGGGTCCTCCCCGGTTCCTCATTATCCTCGGGGAGCGGAGGCCTCCCATCATCCCTGGGTAGGGGTTCTCTCCGCTGGAGCCCATCATGTCATTGAGGTAAGGGTTAAAAGCTGCAAATTCCCCGTCTGGCAGCAGGTCACACAGGTCCATGGGGGGGATGGAACCGCCGTAGGGGTAGGAGGATCTGGAGTTGAAGCTGGCAGAGTTCAGAGACATGTGGCAGGAGTTCTGTCTGGGGTCATTCACAGCCTGATACATGCAAGGCAGAAAGGCTGGGTTCTTTCCTGCGTTGACTGTGCCGTTTCCTCCGCCGAATCTCTGAGAGCCATACATGCTGCCGAGTAGGTCGAGGTAAGGGTTCTGCAGGAGCCCCTGCGTCTTGTCCCCGTCTCCTGTCATGTGAGTGCTGGTCTGGAGCCTTGTCTTCCCATCCAAGCGCTGAGTGGAGGAGCAGCCATCAGCCACCAGCCCAGCCATGTGCATCCTGCTCTTGTCCAGCTGCATCTCAAAGTCACTGTCGCTGGCTCCCCTCCTCAGCCCGCCCATGCCCATCCCGACCTGGTTCTGTCCTTCCCTGCTGCTGTGGAGGCTGGGCCCGTCCCCCTGACTGTAGTCCTGGATGCACGGTGGTGGTCCTCTCTGCATCTGGTGGGAGTGCTGAGGTACAAACTCAGACACAGAGTGGGACAGCATCTTGGACGGCCCAGAGGATAAACAGTTTCCCCTTGGCTGCTGATGCTGCTTGAGTTTGTTCTGCAACTGGTTCTGCTGGCTATAATGGTTAGAGTACTGGTTCAGACTCAGGCCCGTTGAGAGGGGGTTGTTTCCTTTCTGGACAGCCATCTTGTTTTGGTGAGAAATTGTAGGATTGAAAGACGCTGAGAATGATTTTGGTTGTTGGAAATACTCAACGTGTTGTGGACCAAATCCAGATAAGTCTTTGGAATCAAAGTCACTCTGTAGCGGCTGTTTGCTCTTCAATCCGCCATCAGTCTCCCTCTGCATGGCTCCATACTCCCCTCCCAGTTCCTTCTTAAACTGCATGGCTTGAGTGCTTTGCCCAGGCATCCTGGTGTTGGAGAAGTTCTTCTGTTCGGCCATGATGTTGTCATACTGCATCTGCACACTCTGCCGGTTCTGGGGCTCCCTACCACATGCGTTGTCCTGCTCACCTACCATCAGAGCCTGGATGTTGCTGGCCAGCTTGTTGACCTCTTGCATGGTGTACTGCTTGGTCCTTCTGGGCTTGGCGCTGATCTGGCCTGGGAACTCTTCATAGTAGTGGTCAAAGCACTGGCTGTTTATCTTGCTCTGGGGGCAGAAGGAGGGTGCAAAGGCATCCATGTGGTCAGAAAGAGCGTTCCCAGACCCACAGAACCCTCCAATCTTCTCAGCTGTGTTGTACTCGTGTTTACTCGGCCTCGTGTTTGAACGGTAGGCGTTCCCCACGTTGGGCAGCGGTAGCCCTGGTGGCTTCGGCAGCTCTTGGGTCTGTAGAGAGTATCTAGTGTCCATATCTCCATTGCAGGAAGAGAGGAGCCACTGCTGGTCACTGGTATCAAAGCCGTTGAAACGCTGGTAGAACTCTTCGGAACCTCTGTTCATTGGCTGCCCTTGTGCTTTACCGAAAGACTCAGGGTAAACATGGTTCGGCAGAAAGTTGGACTGCACTTTGGACTCTGACTGGAAGTACTGCTGGCAATCGTCGCTCATTGACTTGGGAGACCAGACAGATTTCAGTTGGGATAATGTCCTAAAAGGAGAGTTGAGAAGTTAAAGGTTAAATACTGTTTTTTAAACACAATTGAAAGTCTCAGTCATTACTGGCAAACGTTGCGGTTTCCATTTTCAATTCCCATTAATTTGCCTCCCAATACAACGAAATGAGGTCATATCACTGAAGACAAAAAATACCCTCCTAATGAATAACTTACTCTTCAGTATAGTAACTGTCCATTTGATCAGCCTCTTCCAAGATATTTGACACCAGCCCATAGAGATCAGCTTCACTTCCACAGTCATTTCCATCTGGGAGATTCCTTGGAGATTTAAAACATAAGCATTTCAAAAGACATTCAAAAGAAGACCATTTACATTTCAAATTGAGTGGGACATACAGTATAGGAAAAAGTCCAGCGGTTATTAGAAGTTCAACTGAATTTCAAATGGACAGTGTGTTCATGACCACCTTGTCTTCAAATCACCTATGAAATGTCCTCTATGATTTCAGTAATTCATTATAATAAACAAAAATGCAACATGCAACAATTTCAAAGATTTTACTGAGCTACAGTTCATATAAGGAAATCAATCAATTTAAATAAATTCATTAGACCCTAATCTATGGATTTCACAAGACTGGGAATACAGATATGCATCTGTTGGTCACAGATACTGTACCATAAAAATAGTAGGGTAGTGGATCAGAAAACCAGTCTGTATATGGTGTGACCACCATTTGCCTCATGCAGCGCGACACATCTCCTTCGCACAGAGTTGATCAAGCTGTTGATTGTGGCCTGTGGAATGTTGTCCCACTCCTCTTCAATGGCTGTGCGAAGTTTCTGCATATTGCAGGAACTGGAAGACACTGTCATACACATCGATCCAGAGAATCTCAAACATGCTCAATGGGTGACATGTCTGGTGAGTATGCAGGCCATGGAAGAACTGGGACATTTTCAACTTCCTGGAATTGTGTACAGATCCTTGCAATATGGGGCCGTGCATTATCACGCTGAAACCTGAGGTGATGGCGGTGAATGAATGGCACGAAAATGGATCTCGTCACGGTATGTCTTTGCATTCAAATTGCCATTGATAAAATACAATTGTGTTTGTTGTCTGTAGCTTATGCCTGCCCATACCATAACCCAGTGTTGTAAAGTCCTTAAGTAAAAATACTTTAAAGTACTACTTAAGTCGTTTTCTGGGGGTATCTGTACTTTAATGTTAATATTTTTGACTACTTTTACTTTTACTTCAATACATTTCTAAATAAAATATTGTACTTTTTACTCCATACATTTTCCCTGACACCCAAAAGTACTTGTTACATTTTGAATGCTTAGCAGGACAGAACATGGTCCAATTCACACACTTATCAAGAGGACATCCATGTCATCCCTACTACCTCTGATCTGACGGACTCACTAAACACAAATACTTTGTTTGTAAATTATGTCTGAGTGTTGGTGTGCTTCTGGCTATCCGTAAATAAATTAAAAAAACATGAAAATTGTGCCTACGGGTTTGCTTAATATAAGTAATTAGAAAAGACTCATACTTTTACTTTTGATACTTAAATACATTTACTTTTGATACTTAAGTATACTTACAACCAAATACTTTTAGACTTTTACTCAAGTAGTATTTTACTGGGTGACTTTCACTTTTACTTGAGTAATTTTCTATTAAGGTATCTTTACTTTTACTAAAGTATGACAATTGGGTACTTTTTCCACCACTGCCACCATGGGGCACTCTGTTCACAACATTCACATCAGCAAACCACTCGCCCACACGACGCCATACACGTGGTCTGCGGTTGTGAGGCCAGTTGGAGTTACTGCCAAATTCTCTAAAACGACAGAGACAGCGTATGGTACAGAAATGAACATTACATTCTTTGGCAACAGCTTGGTTGGACATTCCTGCAGTCAGCACGCTAATTGCACGCTCCCTCAAAACTTGAGACACCTGTGGCATTGTGTTTCTCCTGGCAAAGGAGAAATGCTCACTAAAAGGGATGTAAACAAATTTGAGGCCAACATTTGAGAGAGATAAGCTTTTTGTGCATATGGAAAATTTCTGGGGTCTTTTATTTCAGCTCATGAAACATGAAACCAACACTTTACATGTTGCGTTTATATTTTTGTTCAGTATAAATTAAGACTCGGTCTTCCTTTTCACAATACATTCTTCAGACTGTCAATGTTAAATACTGGTATGACAAAACACAGTATGGACCAGGTCAGTATACAATTCTGAGAGTTGCATTAGAAGTAGTTAGTTTAGTTACCTGCTTTTAACATTGTTCTGGGTGCAATTAATGAGTTGATATGGATCATCCTGTGCAGACCAGGGTGTGTAGGACATGGGAGGTTCTTCTGGCAGTGAGAAATCGGGTAATGGGATGTAAGGCTGCAAGAGCCTTTCGTTGTCCGCAGTTCCACAGGTCTGTGAGACAATAAAAAAGGAAATTCATGAACCCTAGTGAAAACGTCAGCCAGTCACTGGTGAGAGATGAGAGATAACATTAGCATTCTGATTCTGTTTAGCCTACAATAGACAATTTATACCTAAGACTTACAAAACACTAGCTACTTAATATAAACCATTAATAAACATACCACTTGAATTATTTCTCATCTATAGCCTACATTGTGATGAACTGCAATCTAGAAAAGTAAAACATTTATTTTGAATGTCTCACCTGATGCTTATTTGGGGAAAAGAATGAGTCTGAACCTGCTGATGCACTCTGGAATCGATCAAACGCCATTCTCACTCCTCTTGAACTTGCACTTATTCTATTCTTCACTGCATTATTAAACTAAACATTACAAAGATATTCATACAAACATTCAACAGAACAATACAGCTTCACTGACTAGCTATCTTTATTATTAGATATACAGCTAACAAGGGTAAAAACATATTGTATTGCACATGGCTAACTCGGCCCAAGTCAAATTGTAATTAAGTGTATGTTAGCTGGCCACAGTAGCGAACGTTATCTAGATAAATTAGTTACAAAGATAGAAAGAACAATGCTCAGCAGGTGTCTAGCTTGCTAAGCTAGCTAAACCCAAAACACCCAACTTTTATGAGTTCAATCAACAACGTATTCTGAATGACACAGTAATAACAGACCGTTTCACTTTTGTCCTAAGTTAGCTTTTGTGTCCCTTGTCTCCCTCAGTCACACGATTTATGTCTAACTAAATTTAGCTAGCCCACTGGGCTAGCTAGCTAGCTACTTACCTCCATAAATTCACTTGTAAACAACGTTTATGTAGGAAATTTCCCCAGATGAAATGTTCACGATTTAAAAATCTAACTTAAAAAAAAAAAATGAATTAAATCAAACGGACTTTAAACAATGACAGGGGAAATCACTAGTACATTGCGGCTAGCTACAAAAGTATTGATCTCGAGCTTGCCAGTTGCTCTTCTCGCTTTTGTAAACTTGTGTCACGAGCAAGAGCTTCAGCGGACATCTCACTCAAGATCTACACATCAACCCCCGCGAATAAAATTCTCTTATTTTATTACTAACTGTCTCAAAGGTGATGATTGGTCCATAAAGAAGCTTTTTCACCCAATGGGTTCAAATAGGGATTGTACACATAAAGGGCATAGCAACCAATCATTTTCATAAAATTAAAAGATGGGGGAATCCTATTTTACTATCAATGAGGGACTATAACATGAGGCTTTTTCATGCATAGTGAAGGATTTTGTTGAACATTTATTGCTCTTCTTGAATCATCTTCATGGAACTTTTTTTAAATAAGTAAATGTGGTCGGTAACATCATAATAAAGTATACAATCCTGTGTTACATTAAATACTAATAACTAAGTCATAGCAAAAATAGTGCTTAGTCAAGTCCAGGGCCTCAATTTATTCAACCAAATATGAATAAACTTCCCTTGTACAAGTCGTTGGAGACTGGATGAAATACCACAGTGTGCCATCACAGCAGCAAGATTTGTGACCTGTTGCCACAAGAAAAGGGCAACCAGTGAAGAACAAACACCATTGTAAATACAACCCATATTTATTTTCCCTTTTGTACTTTAACCATTTCTACATCGTTACAACACTGTATATATACATAATATGGCATTTGTAATGTCTTTATTCTTTTGGAACTTCTGTGAGTGGAATGTTTACTGTTCATATTTGTTGTTTATTTGACTTTTGTATATTATCTACCTCACTTGCTTTGGCAATGTTAACATATGTTTCCCATGCCAATAAAGCCCCTTGAATTGAATTGACATCTTTGGTTACAAGTGTTGCAAATGCATTGTCCTACAATACCCACAAGATGTCGCTATGTCTATAGTTTTTTTGCGTTGGCCAGATAGACAGCCAGCCAGCCAGCCAGCCAGCCAGCCAGACAGACAGACAGACAGACAGACAGACAGACAGACAGACAGACAGACAGACAGACAGACAGACAGACAGACAGACAGAGATCCCGAGTGATGCAGCGCACCATCCTCATGGGCATTAATATGGAGTTGGTCCTCCTTTGCTGCTATAACAGCCTCCACTCTTCTGGGAAGGCTTTCCACTAGATGTTGGAACATTGCTGCGGGGACTTGCTTCCATTCAGCCACAAGAGCATTAGTGAGGTCAGGCATTGATGTTGGGTGATTAGGCCTGGCTCGCAGTTAGCGTTCCAATTCATCCCAAAGGTGTTCGATGGGGTTGAGGTCAGGGATCTGTGCAGGCCAGTCAAGTTCTTCCACACCGATCTTGACAAACCTTTTCTGTTTGGACCTCGCTTTGTCCACAGGGGCATTGTCATGCTGAAACAGGAAAAGCCATTCCCCAAACTGTTGCCTCAAAGTTGGAAGCACAGAATCATCTAGAATGTCAATGTATGCTGTAGCGTTAAGATTCCCCTGCCCGAACCATGAAAAACAACCCCAGACCATTATTCCTCCTCCACCAAACTTTACTGTTGACACTATGCATTGTGGCAGGTAGCGTTCTACAGGCATCCGCCAAATCCAGATTTATACGTCGAACTGCCAGATGGTTAACCGTGATTCATCACTCCAGAGAACACAGGTTGTAGTAACCTCATGATGGGTACAGGGAAAATTAGAGTATCATGTAGCAACCTAAATCCATCGATGTTACATTAAACTGGGTGAATGAAATATGAATGACAGTTATCCAATATGCTGTAATAGAAATAAGGCCATGTCCATTAAAAAAAACGCCCTCCCTCCTCTTAAACGTCACCAACCGCCACTGCCCTACATAGAGTGGTGAGGATGGCCCAGCACATCACTGGGTACGAGCTCCCAGCCATCCAGGACGTACATGCCAGGTGGTGTCTGAGAAAGACGCAGCCAACCGAGACATGGACTCTTCTCTATGCTTCCGTCCAGCAGGCAGTACCGGTGCATCAAGGCTCAGACCAATGGACTCCCCCTTACGAAAAAAGATTGCAGTTATACACTGTTGTATAACTGTAGTTAGAATGCAGAATAACTGCACTATGCTGCAAATACTGCGTCCAATATAATGCAATTGTTTTTACCGCAGTCATTTTGCAGTGTAACTGCAGTTACAGTGCAATCACTCCGTCCAAAATACCACAGTTGACTGCAGTTACTGCACTCTTACTGCAATTTCAAAACCACTATCTTTTTTGCTAAGGGCCTAAGCAGCTTCTATCCCCTGGCCCCTAACTATTACTTCTCTCCCTCTCCCACAGACTATCCACACTGACTCTAGGCCCATCCACAGGTCTCTACCCACTCTGACACACACACCTTCACTGTCACCTTTACTCACACTCACACCCTCACACACACACTCATTACTGATGCGACACACTCACACCCACCTACACTGCTGCTAAATTATTAATTTGATGTATTACTACCATTACGCTGCGGTTCATTGTTCATTGATTATTGATTGCATCCCCATTAATATCGTCCAATTTATCCTGCTACTGGTCACTATTACTCCTGATTACATGTTGATATTACCATTAGTATATCGCCATCGTATTTAAATATTCCTGCTACCAATCACTTTTCAGCCCAGTTTACACTGTTATATTGTTTATTGTTATTAATATTATTATTATTTATCCAGCTACCAATCACTTTTTACTCATCTATGCCTGCCTACATGTACATATCTACTACCTCAGCTCCTCGCGTATCACTGCTCACTGTAAATTTGGTACTGACACTGTTTTCCTTCTTCTTCCTTTCTTATCTCTTATTTTTCGTGAGAAATAAAACTTGAAACCTAATTGATATATAGATAGATGGATAAATATATAAATAGATATCTGCACATCTTGGCGTTGTGAGCCAGGCTACACTACAGTACGGTTCATTCAGGGGATGCATACTGTACTGAAGTTACTCAAAACTCTCCCAAGTTGACACTGCTCTGCAATTCCATTGGCTAGCAAAACACTGGGAAGGGGTGGGAATCTGTTTCTAGAGCCCCCTTATCCCCATCCCTCCTCCTCCCGACTTTACTTTCAAACCAACCACAGAAAGTTGCAGGGGGGACTTGAAACTGTCTGATTGGTCCATGCAAGTTGCACAAAGGAAAAGTCAAGCAGCATCTTGCAGGCGAGCAAACAGCAACAGTTATTCGCTCACTGGGACTACTGCAGAAGTTGTATCAATTATTCCGTTATTTATAGCCAAAATACCGATGCTACAGAAAATAAAAAGTATCTGTAAATTGCATGACTTTATCAGGTTAAATATAGGAGATTTTTATTGATCAGCTCACAATGAAAATGGATTTTCAAACGAGTTGTGTGACTTTTTTCGCACTGCTCATGCCGTCAATGATGGTATCAGCGCAAGGGGATAATGGCATTGCTTTCCCGGACCACGGATTTTGCCAGCCTATTTCAATCCCACTATGCACGGACATCGCCTACAATCAAACTATCATGCCCAATCTGGTGGGACATTACAACCAAGAGGACGCTGGACTGGAGGTGCACCAGTTTTACCCCTTGGTAAAGGTACAGTGCTCGCCGGAACTTAAATTCTTCCTATGTTCAATGTATGCGCCTGTTTGTACAGTTTTGGAAAAGGCCATTCCACCCTGTCGCTCAATTTGCGAGAGGGCAAAGCACGGCTGCGAGGCACTCATGAATAAATTCGGGTTCCAGTGGCCAGAACGCCTCCGGTGCGAGAATTTCCCCGTGCTTGGAGACGGGCACATTTGCGTGGGTCAGAATGAATCTACTGCCACTGCCCCGCCCGTCCACATGCCAGTCCCTGGAACCCCAGGCGTCCATGTCTACTCCACTTCAGACAGGCCTTTCCGCTGTCCATCTGTGCTCAAAGTCCCCACTTATCTGAATTATTCGTTTCTGGGGGAGCTGGATTGTGGAGCACCATGTGAACACTCCAGGAGCAGTGGAGGCTACATGTTCTTCAATGATAAAGAGATTTATTTTGCACGCATATGGATCCTCATCTGGTCTTCTCTGTGCTGTGCCTCCACCCTATTCACCGTCACCACCTACCTAGTGGACATGCAGCGCTTCAAGTACCCGGAGAGGCCCATCATCTTCCTTTCTGGCTGCTACACCATGGTCTCCATAGCCTATATCGCTGGCTACTTCCTGGGGGACAAGGTGGTGTGCAATGACAGCTTCACCCCAGACGGATACAAGACCATAGTCCAGGGGACCAAGAAGGAGGGCTGCACCATCCTCTTCATGATGCTGTATTTCTTCAGCATGGCCAGCTCCATCTGGTGGGTCATCCTCTCCCTCACCTGGTTCCTGGCAGCTGGGATGAAGTGGGGGCATGAGGCTATTGAGGCCAACTCCCAGTACTTCCACCTGGCAGCCTGGGCTGTGCCCGCCGTGAAGACCATCAGCATCCTGGCCATGGGGCAGATCGAGGGGGACGTGCTCAGTGGGGTGTGCTTTGTGGGCCTCAACAGCCTGAACCCCATACGGGGCTTTGTCCTGGCCCCCCTCTTCATCTACCTCTTCATCGGTACCTCCTTCCTCCTGGCCGGCTTCGTGTCCCTGTTCCGCATCCGCACCATCATGAAGCACGACGGCACCAAGACGGAGAAGCTGGAGCGCCTGATGGTGCGCATCGGGGTGTTCAGCGTGCTCTACACTGTCCCCGCCACCATCGTCATCGCCTGCTTCTTCTACGAGCAGGCCTTCCGCCACCACTGGGAGAGAAGCTGGGTCAGCCGTAACTGTAAAGGCTTAGCCATCCCCTGCCCCATGCAGTACACCCCCCGCATGACCCCCGACTTCACCGTCTACATGATCAAGTACCTGATGACCCTCATAGTGGGCATCACCTCCGGGTTCTGGATCTGGTCTGGCAAGACACTCCACTCCTGGCGCAAGTTCTATACCAGACTCTCAAACGGTAGGCATGGAGAGACCACTGTCTAGGGAGGGAGGTCAAAACATGGAACTTGTTTTTGGACATTCATTTGGATGTTTTATAGTGTGTTTTTCTCCCTCCTATTTGCTTACTCACTGTCAGAGACTCAGTGGTACTTTTTATACATTGATCATCAGATACTGTCAGTATTTTTAGTATTTTTATGGAACATCGACACAATTTTTAAGAAGTCAAATTTAAGGGGGTGGGGGTCTTGACCAAAGGACAAACTGTTGCTGACCAGAAGAATGGCCAATACCTCAGAATGAACAAACAACAAAGGTGTTCAGTGGATGCCATGTGCTGAAGTGCTCTCTCTCCTCCCCCACTCTGTTCCTACTCCTTTTTTTAAGTTACCAGCCATAAAAACTCTCCAGTGTGAGTGAGAATCCAGCTGGGAATATACAGTGAACGGGGGAAGGAGGGAGGCCTGAAAGGACAGGCGGCCATTTTAAGACTTTATTTTCACTCTGTGAACGTGTGAGATGTAATTAAATGCAACTGTAAATAGGAATTGTAAAATATAAAATTATATATTTGTATTTAAAGAAAGGACATGTTTTGTTTTGTCTTCCGACAGCCGTAGTGCCTGGTTAACTCTAGCACCTCTTCTGAAAGGAGCCATAGACACACTGTCTCTTCTGAAAGGAGCCATAGACACACTGTCTCTAAGTGCTGTTTTCACTGGCAGTATGACACATACACATTTGAAGTTTCTCCTGTCAAACCCAGATCTGTAATCATTTTCCTTCTGATGTATCAGATCAGGGAAGCTGGGTTGTAGTAAAGGCAGTCTTTGGCTGTGCACTTTCCCTAGCTTAGCCCTTCTCCTTCCTCTCGTCTCCCCACACCAATTAAATCCCTTGGAGCTGAGCTGAGCCGCAAGAGAAGCTGGGTGGTAGGGGTGAAGACAAGACTGCAAGGACACTGGTCATGCCTCCAGGGGGGGAGGGGGGGGGGAGGAGCTAGTCCTTGTCAGCACTACACTCCATTACCAAAAAGTCACTCCTCTGGAGACTGTTGCTCAAACTGTTCAAATAATTATCTAGGAAAACAAAAAAGTATTTTGAAAAAATGGAATCAAAGAAGAATGTGGTATTTTAATGTTGTGACGTGAAAAGTGGTGTGAATCTGGCAACCACAAATGTATCTCACGTGACTTGCTGGGAGGGAAGGGGATGGGAAGGTGACGACAAAATAAAAGCCACATGATTTTATACATTTTTTGTATTGCTGTGTGTGTGTGTGTGTCCTGTGTTATCTTGACTAGCAGGATTATTTTCTTGATCTTGTCTATTTCGTTTGGCTTTGAATTGAAATGTGATTTAGTTACCACTACATTACAGCTCAGAATGGGCTAATAACATAGTTATAGTATGGAAATGTTAACAGTACAAATATGGTCACTGTCTGAAAGTAAGGGTTTGTCGATGAGGGTTGGAAAAGGGGGTCTCTGTTGCTATATTGTTCTATACTACAGCACAAACTGTGTGATGTCATTTCAAGAGCTACCGTTATTTCTTATAACTGAGTGGTAACATGTTAATGCACAAAGATGTAAGTGTAGTTACAAAATGGTGGTCTCTGCCCAACTTCACCAGGTTCATCATAAATTCCCAGTTCCCTAATTAAAAGGACCATAAAAAGGATTTCTACATCATGTTATAAAGTTATGGTTCAACAAAAATGTAATAGGGTTGAAACCTGTATGTCTTATGGCCTGGCTTTGGTTGGAGGGGGCTTAGCTGTAGCAAGGTGGATGTTCCAGGGTCAAACTAACAATGCCCACTTTGGAAACAATCCAAATGCTGGGCATTATAAACATCACTGTGCCTCTGTTGAAGAGGGGGATCATATTTGGGCTCTAATGTATGTTCTGAGGCCACGCAGTTTTACGGGCTGGACCCAATACAATGGCCTCCTTCACTCCAAAGTCGTTCAGTTACGATGATGTGTGGTGCTGTAAGAAGCCCTACTTTAACGTGCCCTTGTGTGCACAACGCGTGGCCATATGTATGTGAGCCTTGTCTGTCGGTAGACTTGCCTGTCTGTCCGCATCTCTCTCTCAGCTATCTCTCTCTTGCTCTCTCATGATGTGTGGCTAAACTAGGCCTACTCAAGAGAAGTCTTCATCATGCTGCCCTCGCCAATGTGTTGACAGTTGAGTCATACCTCAACATCTGTTAGCTTTCAGACTGAGTGGCGACTGCCACGGGGATGCATTACCCTGACGCGGCTCGCCAAGGTACAGGGGTAAGGTAACATTGGATACCTGGAATGACATACCCTTAGATGGAATATTAGCTTCTATGCCAATAAGAATTTGAGTATGCTACTTTGTGTGTATTTCTTTGTGAACATGGCATTCATCTCTACATGCGAGTGAAACAAAGGAAAATAATGGTGCTTGGCTTCACAGAGTACTTTATCTTTCAAGAACCTTTTTAAAGTAAACACTTAATATTGAGCTGGAATCCCCCGTGATGCATGGCTGAAACTGAACCTCGTCTGTGGTGATGTAATGAAATACATGTAGTGCTGGCTGGAGAAAGTGGATACTCCCCGGATCCCCAACACCTCCAGCACTGAGGCTATGAGGAATACTTCCAAAACATACTGTAAGCATACAGTGCCTTCAGAAAGTATTCCCAGCCCTTGACTTTTTCCACATTGTATTGTGTTACAGCCTTAATTTAAAAAAAATGTAATTGAAATTTTGGGTCACACAATTTTGGGTTACACACAATACCCCATAATGTCAAAGTGAAATTGTGTTTTTAGAAATGTTTACAAATTATATAAAAATGTAAAGCTGAAATGTCTTCAGTCAATAAGTATTCAACCCTTTTCTTATGGCAAGGCTAAATAAGTTCAGGAGTAAAAATGCGCTTAACAAGTCACATAATAACTTAGCACGGACTCACTCTGTGCAATAATAGTGTTTGACATGATTTTTAAATGACTACCCCATCTCTGTACCCCACACAAACAATGATCTGTAAGGTCCCTCAGTAGAGCAGTGAATTTCAAGCACGGATTCAACCACAAAGACCAGGGAGGTTTTTCAATGGTTCACAAAGAAGGGCAGCGGGTGCAAAAAGAAGCATACATTGAAAGCCCTTTGTGCATGGTGAAATTATTAATTACACTTTGGATGGTGAATGCACCAATTTGTAAGTCGCTCTGGATAAGAGCGTCTGCTAAATGACGTAAATGTAAAATGTAAATGTGTGGCAAAGAAATTAACTTTTTGTTCTGAAAACAAAGCTTTATGTTTGGGGAAAATCGAACACATCACTGAGTACCACTCTTCATATTTTCAAGAATGGTGGTGGCTGCATCATGTTATGGGTATGCTTGTCATCGAAAAGGACTGGGGAGTTTTTTTTAGGATAAAAATAAATGTAATAGAGCTAAGCACAGGCAAAATCCTAGAGGGCAACTTGGTTCAGTCTGCTTTCCAACAGACACTGGGAGACAAATTCACATTCAGCAGGAGAATTACCTAAAACACAAGGCAAAATATATACTGGAGTTGCTTACCAAGACGACATTGAATGTTCCTGAGTGGCCTTGTTACAATTTTGACTTAAATCATCTTGAAAATCTATGGCAATATGTGAAAATGGCTGTCTAGCAATGATCAACAACCAACTTGACAGAGCTTGAAGAATTTCTTAAAGAATAATGGGCAAATATTGTACAATCCAGGTGTGCAAAGCCCTTAGAGACTTACCCAGAAAGACTCACAGCTGTAATCGCTGCCAAAGGTGATTATAACATGTATTGACTCAGAGGGAGGCAGCGTAGCCTAGTGGTTAGAGCGTTGGACTAATAACCGAAAGGTTGCAAGTCCGAATCCCCGAGCTGACAAGGTACAAATCTGTCGTTCTGCCCCTGAACAAGGCAGTTAACCCACTGGTCCTAGGCTGTCATTGAAAATAAGAATTTGTTCTTAACTGTCTTGCCTAGTTAAATAAATGAAAACTTATCTAAATCAATACATAGTGTTTTATTTTCCATTAATTAATTTTATATTTTTTATTCCACTTTGACATTATCGAGTATTTTGTTAAGATAGTTGACAAAAAAAGACATTTGAATCCCACTTTGTAACAACAAAATGTGGAAAAAGTCACGTGGTGTGAATACTTTCTGAACAGCTCCTGCATGTAAGAAAGAGGTAGAATTGGATTACCATTTTCTCACCTAATCTACAACAACAAATGCAGGGCGATATGCAGGGCTTGAACAGTTTGTACTCGCTGAAGACCACTGAATATTTCCCCTTGTCAGATAAAATCTATCGTTTGTCTGTCTTGTACAGAAAGAGGGGGCAGTGTATGGCATGGTACAGTATAAGTACCAGGGTTGTAACAACTGACAGGTACAGTATGTGTGATTTAGGACAGCAAAAGAGCCCACGCCTTGTTGGGGGAAAAATACATAAATCTACCTGTCCCACTTATGTTCTGCTCCTCCACGCCTCTTTGTGCCTCAGCCCTAGTTCCCCCTGTCTTTCTCCTCCCTGCCCCCCTTCACTCAGATGAATGGGGGGAATGCAGTGAGTCAGTGGAGCAGCGCCGGGCTTTGGCCCAGTGACAGTCTCCTGTGAGCTGCCTCACTTCAAAGGGCCGCTGAAACCCGACTAGCTCCTTGTAAACAGGGCTGCCTGGCCTGAAGGCACCGCTTCCTGCGCTTAACTCAACTTAATGGCTGGCTTGTTTGGCTTTTCGCTGAAGCAGAGAGAGACGAATGAGGAGAGAGAGAAAAGAGAAGGGGGGAGGTGGGGGGGTGGTAGGTAGCGTCTAAGATTGTTACAAGGGGTGGGCGGGGAGGGGGATTGGAAGGTATTTTGAAAAATTCACTTTAATAGGGGTGTTTTTCTTCTTTCTCTGGAGGTAAAAAAAAGAAGGGAATAAAAGGAGTATCAGGATAGGGAAAGATGTTGCTGCCATATTGTAAATCTGTGGAAGAAAAAAAAAAGTGTCTTTTCGGAACCTGAAAACTAAACAGAAACAGATGCCCAGATTCACTTTTCAGAATGTTTGAGTTTCGCCAGCAAAGCTCTGTTCACTTGATATTCTCAGTCAGGAAACCTGAAGTCTGATAGCATGACCCAGCAGGGAGACTGTAGACCTTTACATGGTTTATACCTGATAGCTATTGCACATTTGTCCTTTTGTACTATATGTAGAGGTATGATGACTATCACCCTGTACACAGGGCTCACATTTATTACATAGAGACACATCTATCAAGCTAAATGTATTACAGTGGGGGAAAAGTTGTTATCTATGTAGACCAGATATTGTCTGTTTTCTGCGCGCTATTGACCAAGTCTCTTCTAGGTGGTCTCAGCTAAGCTTGTCTATGCTGTGGATTAGCTCTCTCTCTTTGTTGGTCTGAGATCTGCCATAGTCTCTCCTCGAGGGCAAGAAGGGACAAGCAGAGGATTGGGCAGAAAGAGAGAAAGAATGCTCTTCCAGAGAATGTTAATAATGTGATCTCATACCCCTCTGATTGAAAGAAGCCCTCAAGAGGCTGTTAACAAAGATGGATCATGTTGTTGGTCTGAAAAAAAAAAGAGACAAATAAGGGGAGTGAAAAAAAGTTGCTCTCTGTGAAAGTTAGCATGAAAAAAAGATGGAGAAAAGGTTCCAAAAAAAAAAGACCTAGACTTCGGTCTGTTACTAATCAAGTCTTTCTCTGATCCCAGAGAGTATAATGCTCTGAGAGCTTATGCTCAGTTAGTTATAGTCAGACATTAGCCCTGCTAAATGAGGGCAGTTTTGATTTTCCAGTGCTCCCTCCATATCTCTGGATCTCGTTTCCCCCTTGAAATCAAAACAGGAAGTCCAATATGTTCCCTCTCCTCCTATTCCCTGCATGGATTGCTTCCTGAGGCCACCGTATAGATTTGGGGGAGGGGGAAATCAGAGAGTTGGCAGAAGAAAGGAGGTTAAAATGGGAATTTTCAGTTTCTATGTTACAGAGGTCCTCCACTTTAATATGGTGATATCCTGCTCGGTCACAGTGCTTCTCTTTGGGCAGAGCCATTGCAAATGGCCATGAAATGCATTTCAACATAATGACTGTTTTTAATGTCCTGTCCTGGTTTTATCAGTATGCTGTGAGAGTCTTGTGGACATAGTTCTAGATTTATTAGGCAGCAGTTGAAAAGTTCACAGATTCCTTGGCTGGACACTATCAGGGGAAAAGATCCACAGAAAGTGAAGGGAATTGATATTTGGAAAGCCTACTCTCAACTCCTCGACTTTGGATGATCTTACCAACTAGCCACTCAGTCAAGATAGACCATGGTCTGTTCTGCGGCTCAGAGGATTTGTAAGTTAACTACAGCAGTAGGGAACGGAACAGAAGCAGACAATAACTGTGGTGGCAGAGCCTCTGTTACAGCCAGCCTCACTTCCTCCACCCCCTCCTTGGCTCACTCTCACGCCCCACACACACCATTTGTCTGGGGTTTTATGACCCACAGGCCATTCAGAGGTGGCTTCAGTGAGATAGAAGGGTGGGGCCGAGGCTAGGCAGGCACAGGCACACACACACACAGACACACACACAGACACACACACACACACACACACAGTGTGTATACAGAGTATTTTAAAGGGGCTAACTATTTCTCTGTGTGTGCTTGGAGTAAGCCGCTCAGGTCCCAGGCCCTGTCGTAGAAAACCTATGGGTGTGTGGTAAAGAGAGAGGGAGTCTGGGTGTTTGTGGTAGAGAGAGAGCGAGAGAGAGGGAGAGCGAGAGGGCGTCTGGGTGTGTGTGGTAGAGAGAGGGAGAGCGAGAAGGGGTCTGGGTGTGTGTGGTAAAGAGAGTCTGGGGGTGTGTGGTAGAGAGAGAGAGAGAGAGAGAGAGAGAGGCAGTATGAGGGTGTGTGGTAGAGAGAGAGAGGGAGTCTTGGGGTGTGTGGTAAAGAAAGAGAGGGAGTCTGGTGATGTGTGGCAGAGAGAGAGGGAGTCTGGGGGTGTGTGGTAGAGAGAGAGGGAGTCTGGGGGTGTGTGGTAGAGAGGGTCGAGAGAGAGAGAGAGAGAGAGGGAGTCTGGGTGTGTGGTAGAGAGGGTCGAGAGAGAGAGAGAGAGAGAGAGAGTGTCTGGGTGTGTGGTAGAGAGGGTCGAGAGAGAGAGGGAGTCTGGGTGTGTGGTAGAGAGGGTCAAGAGAGAGGGAGTGCCCCTGAGCTGCTCCAGCTGTTGCCCAGAGTGGTGCTGACAGCTGCATTACGGATATTTTGGGAGCCTGGAGTTCGCCTGGGATAATAATGGGCTTGATTTGGAGGAGAGAGGGGGGTTGATACATAGCCAGACACCACACTATGTACACAACCATACCACTCCTCGGGCCATGGCACAAGTATAGGTTAACAATCTGGTGATGAGAATACAAACAGAGCAATGGGGGGGAATTCTTCTAGTCAATGTCATCATCTTCTATTGTGTTAGTGCAAATGACTGTGAATGATCTATAATAAGAAACTCCAGCAACTGTTGTGCTCCAGGCAGTACATGAAACAACTCTAATCCAACCTGTATACGACCCAGCCAGTTCTGTTTGACTTGGTTTCCAGCTATTGTTGTCCTGACTCCCGTGGCACAGAGCCCTTGCTAAGACAAACACAAACACCGGTGGTCAGTTGGGTTGAAGGATTGGGGTGAAAGCACTTACTGTCCCACCTCAATGTACAGGAAGCCCCCTGTCTGACGTAACTGAGCTCGCTGCCTGGCCTTCTGAATCAGCCCGTCTGTATAGTAGCTGTGTTTACTGGTAGAGAGAGAGAGAGAGAGAGAGAGAGAGAGAGAGGAAGTCTTGGTGTGTGTGGTAGAGAGAGCGAGAGAGAGAGCGAGAGCGAGAGAGAGAGAGAAAGTCTTGGTGTGTGTAGTAGCCAGGCTCGTTGCCTGGCTTTCTGAATCAGCCCGTCTGTGTAGTAGCTGTGTTTACTGGTTAGAGCTCGCTGCCTGGTCTTCTGAATCAGCCCGTCTGTGTAGTAGCTGTGTTTACTGGTTAGAGCTCGCTGCATGGTCTTCTGAATCAGCCCGTCTGTATAGTAGCTGTGTTTACTGGTTAGAGCTCGCTGCATGGTCTTCTGAATCAGCCCGTCTGTATAGTAGCTGTGTTTACTGGTTAGAGCTCGCTGCATGGTCTTGTGAATCAGCCCGTCTGTATAGTAGCTGTGTTTACTGGTTAGAGCTCGCTGCCTGGCCTTCTGAATCAGCCTGTCTGTATAGTAGCTGTGTTTACTGGTTAGAGCTCGCTGCATGGCCTTCTGAATCAGCCTGTCTGTATAGTAGCTGTGTTTACTGGTTAGAGCTCGCTGCCTGGCCTTCTGAATCAGCCCGTCTGTATAGTAGCTGTGTTTACTGGTTAGAGCTCGCTGCATGGTCTTCTGAATCAGCCCGTCTGTATAGTAGCTGTGTTTACTGGTTAGAGCCCGCTGCCTGGCCTTCTGAATCAGCCTGTCTGTATAGTAGCTGTGTGGTACAGCACAGAGAGCTGCTATGGCAACTCAACTGACCTGCAGACCTGAAACAGAGAGAGGGTGGGGTTCACGGGCTAGAATAGACCTCCACGACTGATGTTAAGATTTTGTGGTTAGTTAGAGGGTAGGTTTAGGCTTACAGTTCTACAACATAGGAAACTAGCGCACTAGCCATAGGGTTCCAAAACATATGAAATGGAGCAAAGAGAAGACATATTTTTTTAGAATATATCCAAATAATTTAATTAGAAAACATTGAAATGTGACATTGTAGTTAAATGTCACAATTATAATGCTCATGTCATCTAATCACAATGCTTCCTTGGCATCTCAACTTAGTTGGAGTAAGTTGTGTACATCTGAAATGAAAGATACAGTATATTCTATCCGTTCTATTTCTACAGTTCCTCTCCTCTGTGGTTCTGCAGGCTCTGGAACCCTTCAGGCTCCAGGTGATGACTCATTTCTTCGGCTCCTTTATGGCGAGCGTCGATCCCCGTTTTAATGTGAGCCTTCTTAACTGCTCTTTCAGAGGAATTTACAGCCCTGGCCCTCACCGCTCGCTCAATCACTCGGCCCACGAGAGGGGAGGCAGGAGAAGGAGGGGAGCACACTGGCGCATTGTCCTGACACAGCCAAGAGTGGAAATGTACCACCAGAAGCAATGTGGTGGGACTGGTGGCAGGGCATGTGTTCCTGTGCATGTGATTGCGTGCCTGTATGTGTAAGTGAGTGAATGAGTGAGTGGATAAAGGAGAAGGGCTGGAGCTCTGTAGGTTCTCCCTGTAATTTCTCTCTCCCTGTGCAGCGTAATCACTTCCATCTGAGCCCTGCCCAAAGAGAGAGAGAGAGAGAGAGAGAGAGAAATGGTGGAGGGGCCTCGTCAAGGAGGTGCGAGTTAAACACACACACCCATATCATATGCACACACTCATAAATAACCCATATTCTAGCAGACACACAACACCCACTAATATACACATCCAGTCTACATATTCTCATTCCAAAAACACTCAGCATAAGAGTTACTAAGAGTAGAAGAGTCACTTTCTACAAAGCTTTCAGACAAGCAAGAACACCCTAACAGTCATGTCCTGTCTCGCACCACTCATCAAATCCTTCTGGGACATTATTACATTTGCTACTACTAACCCTCTAAACCAGTCATATCAGAACTAGAAAAATACATTTCATCTCATTGAAAACTTTAGCCCACACTATCAATAGAAATTGATTGAGCAACTCTTAGCATTGTGTGGTTATGGTAAGGGCATAAGACCGCATTTTCTAATTTCCTTCCTTCAATCCTGAGGTTTTTCTTCCTCTTTTTGTTGGGGGTGGTTCCATCTGTGCTGCTGCACATGTTGAGCTGTATGTTGGAAGGCCTTGGGGAGAGACAGACAGGCTCTCCAGACCAGACGTTCATGGTCAACGTGCAGCGTAACTAATAATAATAAAAGAAAATAAACAGGCCCTTCTGCACAGCAAACCCTCTGCCAAGCGGACCGCTCAGATAGATCTCAGCTGTACCGCTGTCACAATTGTTGTCTTCGTCTTCTGACGATAATGCGAAATCGTCATCAGAAAATGTGGACCAAAACGCAGCAGGTACGTGAATGCTCATCTTGATTTTTAATTAATCTCAAAAATGAACATACAAAATAACAAAACACAAAAAACGAACACTCGACAAATAAACAGTCTGGTAAGGCACAAGGCTATACACAGCATAATCACCCACAAATCACACATACAAACACACCCTAATATATGGGACTCTCAATCAAAGGCAGATAGACAACACCTGCCTTCAACTGAGAGTCCCAACCCCAATCAACCAAACATAGAAACACACAACCTAGACTAACCATAGAATTAACTAAACATAAACCAAAACCCGGAATTACTAAATCAAACACCCTTTACACAAACACACCACCCCGAACCACATAAAACAAATACCCCCTGCCACGCCCTGACCAAACTACAAAACAATTAACCTTATATACTGGCCAGGACGTGACAACCGCTGACCACAGGGACAACTAAAGTAGGCCAATCCTAATGCCGAATGAGGTCTTATCAGTTCTATGTCGTCCTTTACCATCCTTCAGACGAGAGGCTGAATGAGAAGATGAAAGTAAAAAGAGAAAAATAAAAGGTGAAAGGAGAGATGCCGTGTGATCTTATCAGACAGAGACAGAGAGAGAGAGAGAACATTCCTGAAGCGACTGCAGGCTACATACAGACAGTGAATAGAGGCCCGAAGGCTTGGATTTAGTGGTGTCTGCTGCCTGCCAGTGCTGCTGGTTTGAACATTTCCTCTGAATCACCAGAAAAAGTATCCTAAATTACACCATGCTCCCTTGGCATTACAGTATTAAACATTCTGAGGAGAAGAGGAGAGGAGGTGCATGACTTTACCTAAGAGTTCTTCTATCTCTAGTGAGCAACATCCTCTGCTGCTCTTCCATCCCCAGTCACTCACACTGGGTTAGCACACTTCTACATATCCTGTTATCCTGGGTGACACAGGGGGCAGCAACTCCGTCATGATTTTAGTACAGTTACAAATGTCTGCGCGTGCTAAATATTTGTTTTCTTCTGCTGGGTCAATATGTCTAATAACTAATAAGGGTCCTGAAATCCTACAAATTAGGGTTGCTGGCCTGGGTGTTGGCTGAATTAGGGATTGACAACACAATCCTCAATAACAGAAGACTTGCTGGGAGTCCATCCAATTTCCTGGGGATGTTGAGTACTACTACTGACCTAGTTACTGACATTACAGGGGCCGGGCCAGGTAGAGCAGCAGGCAGGCCCCACAGCAGACAGGCAGCAGTCTCCTGTCTCCATCGAAGCCAGCCAGAGGCCCAGTGAGCCTGTTTCACTGTAGGCCAGGGAGACCAGCCTTCAGCCCAGCCCGCCGCCATGGGTCCAGCGTCCGGCTGACGTGTTCCATTTTTCCCGGCGCCTCGGATACACTTGGATCCACTAACAGGCCGGGTGGGGTGCAGTAAGAGGGATCGTAAAACACCGGGCATAAAACGTGAGTTTATCATTAAGGCTTGTTGTTCAGATGGGGGAGGATGTGCTTGGATGGAGAGCGATGGAGGTGGTGGAGCTGCAGCCTTAGCTGATCCCAGCTGTCTGAAGAAACTCTCATTAGCACCACCACACCCTTGTCGCTTGGAGGTGACGGGAGCAAATGTTCCTAGTGAACCACCCAGGAACAACAGCCTAAATAACATGGGACAATGACTGTGACAGGTGACCGCCTCACCTCCTGGACCAAATGGCCTGGTGAAACATGGCAGACACAGAATGCAGATATTCAAAACCACAACAAAAACAGATCAACTCAACAATGTGTGAATTCAAGCTGCACTGTTATTCCTACACCCTTGCCTCCACCACCATAAAAAATCAGAACATTCCAGAAAAAAAACCAACAGCAAAACAACCAATCACTGATAACAATTCAATATTTGGAAAGACAATACACAGGATCTAAACTGCATTATGATGTGAGTCACAGCATTCTCCCCCGATTTACGATAGAATGGTATGGGCATTGTCTTGACCGAAGCCGTTCCCTCCCTCCTTAACCCAAATTCTCATACACCTCTCTCTTCTTGACATCCCGAAAGAGCTTAATTCCCATGATGCATCCCACTAACTGATAAAAATGATAATAACACAGTAAGTACAATGATGCGAGATGTGACCTAAGTAGGACACCTGATATGTTGTTTAACCTCTATGAGACCCAGTACGATGCAGGCGGCACCCAGCCACATCAGGTCCTCTTCAGGGACTCTTTGATCACCTGCACAAAGCCCTGGAGGGACGACACGCACACGCACGCACGCACACTCACACACACACTAGCACAGAGTGTTGTGAAACCTCTCTTCCTGTGACTAAATGAGCTGTTAATTAACTGTCTGTCCTCCAGGGGCCACAGTGTCTGCAGTCAGTCACTCAAAGAACCAGCTGATATATATTGACCGTGTTTAACTTTATCCCTCCAAGTCCCTGCTTGTCTTACTTGCTGAATTGCAGACCTCCAGGATCTGAGCTAAGCATGACTAAAAGCTTGTTATTATAGGTTTTAGTGAAAAGACTCAGGGCATTTGAGATAAAGCCTCATTACTCTTTAGGGCCCTTAAAACCTCTCATCATTGTCACAGCAATTCCCATGTAGGGAATCATGATCACCTTTTTGTTAACCTCATCTGAGGCCTTTGTAAACCCCTCGCCCTTCCCTGTGCTGGTTAACATTGACTCTCTGGTAGATGTTGTCTGTGGTGACGACTTTCACACAGGCCACAGAATCCACATGGCAACAGGAGTGTGGCACAAAACTAATATTCCCATGAGAGCCCTGCAGGAGCCAGTCGGTGTAGTTCTCTGCACCACAATGACGGAACTGAAACGCACATAAACAAACTTTGACAGTGTATCTCACAGAGACCATTCCCATGGTAAGGAGTGAATAGCACGCTACTCACTGCATGCTGTAGGTCATCGATGGCAACCTTATCCCTTCTCTCCACCTGCAGAGGGTGCAGAGGACACAAAAAGCATTCTCACCCTTGTCAATCAAGCAATACCCGTTGAATTCCCTGGAAAACATACAGTGATCATCCAAGACTGCAGTAGATTGAGACAGCTGGGCAGAGTCATGTTTACCTTGTTTCTGAAGACAGAAGAGAATCCCAGACACTATCTGCAGGCTGAGGATCAGCATTAGGAAGTGTGTGAACTACAGAGTACAAACAACCAAGATGTTACTCTCCAAAAGCAAAATGCAAACGTGGCAGAGCTCGGACAGGTTATGATTTAGTATGTGAAGATGGAACACGGCATATTAACTGTTCTCCAAAACATAAAGCCCCAAGTTACCATATCGCACACTGTGCGATATGGAGAGACGATGATGCCCACCACTATGAGGAGGATGGAGGTGTGAGACAGGCCCTGGGATGTGTGGGTGAAAGACTCCATTTCTGTGTAGGTGGGCCGAGACATCGCCCCAACCAAGACCAAGGCCAAGCCAGACACCTGGTAGAACATTAACACAGGCCATATAAATCACAGGTTAGTCAAACAACTGTAGTTTTCTCAATATAACCTTTAAACCTTTTTAATGGTTCACTCTAGAGCAATTGGAGTCAGTCAGGCACATATGGGTCAGTGGTTTAAATACCAGAGCACCTGCCCAAATGTGTTCTACGAAAGTGCCCCTGGAGTGATCAGGACAGGTAGTGGTGTATATTTGAGGACATTGTGCATGTAAGAGGTGAATGTATGACTTACCCAGAATAGAGTGTTTAGGAGGATAAAGAAGAACTTAACCATTCTACAGAAATATTTTCTTCCAAACTGAAAAGTATACAGGAATTCTGAAGTCCACGTTCAATATTTCTCATTTTATAGTCACTTCTCGATATTTGTATTACTTGTACAACTTTGCCTATACCTACATTTTTTTCTGTACTCTATCAGTTAGGGTAGGTACACGGGAACATTTTGGACTTCATTGAGCGTTTTGACCAATATGCATAGCAGTATAGATCTAACACCAAAACTACGAGACTCACCTGACCTGTACAAACACCTGGAATTCTTGAATAGGCAGCTCAATTAACAGCATTTCTATAGCTCCAAATGTCTATATTACTTGTCGGAGAGAGAGAGAGAAGCAAAATGTACATTTACATTTACATTTGTCATTTAGCAGACGCTCTTATCCAGAGCGACTTACAATAAGTTACAATAACTTACAATAAGTTATCAGCAACACGATTTGGATAACGCAAGTGGACCGCATCAGCTAGTCCTATCCTTGAAATGATTCGGTTGACATCATCACTACAATGAACTGTAAAACAAACTGGATATGATGGGTGTAGTTTCATGAGTTTACACAGTTGTTGGGATACTGTAACACTGTTACATGTCAGAGAGAGCTCTGAGTCTCGAGACGTCGATCTAATTGAATTGAATAGAAATAGAAGCAAACGGGAGCTAGGATAGGTATTCAGGGTTCCCATCTCTCTCGTTTGATCTCGGACTGTTATTTATGACGGACTTGTTTTTGTCAACAGTCCATGACGTCCTATCGAAACAAACCGTTTAGGCCGGGTAAAGTTGCCCCTAGACGTTGCTATTGGGCCAGTTTCGCATTTCCCCTACTAATGGTTAATGTTAGGATTGGGGAAGGGGAAGTTGTTGATCCTACACCAGCCATGTAGCCTACTGAGCGATGCAAAGAGCTTTTAAACAGTTTCACCAGGCAGTAAATCGGACGCAAAACGGCAGAAAGTAGCCGTAAGAGGGTGGGTGCGTCATTGTTGCTACTTGGGTCACAGTTGTTGTGCGTCATATTCCCCCACACATGGATCAGTACTATTGGTTACATTTTCACTTGGAAATTCCATCCTTTGTCCATTTGGTACATGGTGGAATTCGGGATCAGAGGCCCTGCCACCTCTGGTGCCTGAGGCTTGGCTCTTTTTCCATCTCTGGCCTATGGCCTATTGGTGATCATGCTCTTTTAAGAGGTTGGTTAAAGCTATTTATTGTATAACAATAATCCCCCTTGTTCCACAATAACATATTCGTTTACCAATTCCAAACATGTCTTCGAAGTATTATTTAGGTAAATTCAGGAATTTGTTTGGTAGTGATATTGGGTTATGTGAGATTTTAAATTAGATCTTCCCTCCTCTTTTTTACATCCATCTGGCTGGATCCACCATCACTGTCTGGGTTACCAACTCACTTCTTGATGCCTTCTTGCTTCATACCTATTCTCTGAGGGCACCACCTGAAGCCTTCCAGTTTAGTATAGGCCTATCACTTTTTAGTCCAGCCCTCAGAGGCAGGTGCAGCTTGACTTTTTTTCTGCCAAGCAGTCATATCATCAAACAATGGAGGAAGATTGGAGCTGGAAAGAGGCAAGTCAAGTCACATACACCTGTAGGGCATTATAAATCACAAAGCTATATAATAAGGTTACAGTCATATTATGTTTTCTACGTAATATTTCAATACCTTATTCTGGTATGGTTTTTACATTTACCTCTATCACCCATCACCCTCGGCTATATTGATATATCAATGAGTGTTGTGTTTGGGTACATGGTGGAAGAAGTACTAAATTGTCATACTTGAGTAAAACTAAAGATAAATTTAATAGAAAATGACTCAAGTAAAAGTGAAATTCACCCAGTAAAATACTACTTGAGTAAAAGTCTAAAAGTATTTGGTTTTAAATATACTTAAGTATCAAAAGTAAATGTAATTGCTCAAATATACTTACGTTTCAAAATAAAAAATATAAATTGTTTAAATTCCTTATAGTAAGCAAACCAGACGGCACCATTTCTGTTTGTATTTTTTTAATGTACGGATAGCAAGGCGCACTCTCCAACACTCAGACATCATTTACAAACAAAGCATGTGTTTAATGAGTCCATCAGATCAGAAGCATTAGGGATGACCAGGGATGTTCTCTTGATACGTGTGTGAATTAGACAATTTTCCTGTCCTGCTAAGCATTCAAAATGTAACGAGTACTTTTGGGTGTTAGGGAAAATGTATGGAGTAAAAAGCACATTATTGTCTTTAGGAATGTAGTGAAGTAAAAGTTGTCAAAAGTATAAAGTACATCTACCTCAAAAAACACCATAGTATGTTCAAGTATTTTTACTTCAGTACTTTACACCACTGAGGTTTACTTTGCTAGCGACATTTATTGGAGGGTTTTCTTCTCTCAGGAGGCCCAGAAGAAGGTGTCAAGGTTCCTAGTGAAGCTGAGGCTGAAGAGTACTTCTCGGAGCTCTGATGACAGGTCCAGTTCGGAGTCAGAGCGAGCTAACGCTGAAGTCCGCCAGGGGGCAGTCATGCAGTCTTCGGTAGAGGGCAAAGCTCTCCACAGCTCGCAAGGAACTATCCATAATAACTCACCGCAGCACTCCCCACCCACTGGCACTAATAAGAGTTGCAGAGGGGCAGAGGGATCTACGTCCCCAGATAACATTGACAGCGACAGGAAGAAGATCAAGTTCCCACTCCTCTTCACCAAGACAGCCGTGGCTGGGACCACCACCAACCCCTTTCTTACTCAGAATGACCGGCCCAGTGTGGAGCTTTCTGCCAAGGCAGAAAAGGTACATAAGAATGTGAGGGTGGCCGGTATCCCAGAGGAGATTGGTGTTGGAGCTAAGGTCATGCAGAAGACCTTACCGGCCATACCCAAGTTCAGCTGGTCACGGCCCAGTCCAAGTGAAGAAGATGACAAAGTCCAGGGCAAAGTCAAAGACTTGTGCAAGACCAAACTAGGTAAACAGAAAGAAGATAACATCCCGCCAATAGCCAAAGAACCCCGGAGAAAAGGGTCCTTCCATGGAGCAGAACAAGGCAGAGGCAGGGACTATAGCAGTAGGAAGGCGCCTCTCTCCTACGACATCCAGCTCAGACTCAACCAAGCCATGACAGATTCAGACAGACTCAAAGCTAGAGAGGTCTCCAAGAGAAGCGGAACCATCCGCTGTGAAAATCTCCAGCAAAGGCCCAACCGACAGATGCCAGAGTTGGAGCGATTCAAACCCAGGGATATCACCAAGAGGAGGGGCATCATTCCATGTGATGAGCTGCAGCAAAGGCCCAATCAGCCAATGCCAAAGCCAGATAAAGCTGCCCTGGTTAAACTCCCGGCGATTCCACGGTGGAGGGGCTCCATCTCATATGAGGAGTACCAGAAGCTGAACCAGAAGATGCCAGACAGCACCATCAACACAGATGACCCGGAGGAGTTCCTAAACTCACTGTCAGTACCTACCCTCTGCTCCATACCATTCATACCTATTCTATTCCCCACAACTGTCACTGTTATTCCCTAACACAACTATCTGCTTGTGCCTGTTTGCCTGTAGGGGCGTTACTCGTATTGAAGACCTGACAACTATGGTGCCTGACGATCCCCTGATCAATACCCAGTCTGATGGTAAGAAGCATGCGTACTGTTAGCCTGTCTTATATTGTCAACTAATATTACCTACCACTACAAAATCTATTTTTTTTATTAATTAATTAATGATGATCTTCTATTGTACATGTATTTTGAAGTGATGTCCCTATGTTATGGGAAACAATCATATCTATTGGCTTTTCTACCCATGTAGCCTTCAAAGAAGTCTTTGAGCAGTTTGCAAAGAACAGCGATGGCTCTATCAATGAGGAGGGCCTGGCGTCCACGCTGGACAGAGTGGGGATCAGTATCAGCCCAGAGGAGGTGAAGAAAGCCCTGCAGAAGGCTGACTACGACAGTATGTTTCTGCCTCAGTATCTGGAATTACCCCAAAAATATAATAACGCGCTTTTCCATTATAAACACGTCGGAACGGAATACATAAAAATAGTTTGTGTCCCAAATGGCCCCCTGTTCCCTATATAGTGCGTGACATTTGTACCCATATAGGGCTCTGGTCAAAAGTAGTGCACTATAGATTGCCGTTTGGGGTGCAGCCATACACATTCCCTTAGTTGATGTGAGTTGGCAGGCTGGCTGACTGGCTGTTTTTGTTTCTTGGCTTCAGAGGATGGAGAGGTGGGGTTTCAAGATTTCCTGCATGTGATGGCGGACAGCCAGCGCTTCTCCAAGTGTGTGAAAGGTGAAGATCCCCGACTAAGATGTTGCCTTCACTAAACATATCTGGAGTCACATGGAAATATGAACATACGACTCATAGAGCTGCCATAGTGTTTGCGAGACTGTATTAAGATGGTGCTTACTTTCCTCTCTCTCACTACATCGCTTTTTCCTCTCTCTCTCACTCCTTTCTGAGCTAAAGGAGCGGACCCATCCCAGTCTGTTGAGGTGTGTGAGACAGTGTTTTACAAGACCCTGACCAAGATGCTGGCTGCCGGTATCCTGTCCAGTGGTACTACAAGAGAGATAGTACAGTAAGCCATTCTAAGTCATGCTACTTTCTTTTTGTATATGAATAGCCGACCGACGTCATGCGACGCTATACATGAGTGTGTACTAACTGGATGTCATCAAAGATTATGTAAGGTTAACAAGACATTTTCAGGGATAAAACAAAGAAACAACTTTTCATTGCAGTATCTTCTGAATTTTCAATAAACTTTATCTGTTTACACAGAAATAATACATTCTGGTGGTCAGCTGTGTCAGCCGTATTTGACTGTCCTCTACCTCTGACCAGGTACTACCATAAAAAGACTCCGAGGCTGATCCGGCGGGCCGTGCGACCAGACAAGGAGGACGGGGACCATGTTCTCGCCTACTACACCAAGGGAGCTCATCTCATAGGCCTGAAGAGCAAGCAGCTCCAGCCAGCGGGTGAGCTAACACAATATAACACCAGCACATACAGTACTCCTTTCTCCCTATATTCATATTGAACTGCTTCAGCTTTCATACTCTCCTAGTCAAATTTATATTGATTGGCAGAGGAGTGATGAGGGACTGTTGTTGTTTTGATGTGCAGAGACAATTGCCCAGAGCCAGAAGGAGAAGGATAGCCCGTACTTGAGGCGTCCCAGCCTGAACGTGGCCTACACCTCCTGGGACCCCCGGCGCATGTCCCTGAACCCTGCACAGAGGGCCAAAATGGGCCGCATGAAGTCTGTCACGGCCTGGAAGACCGTTGAGATCGAGGATCGCATCAGACAAGTAATATAAAAACATTTTCACATATTGAATTATGTGAGAAATATAGAAAGGCAGCGAAAATATGTTGCTAATCTTCTTGTATTTGTACCAGCTGTCAATCAAGCACCCTGGGATGGAGAAAATGGAGATGATCACGCCTGTGAAGATGAAGGTGAACATGTCCATGAAGGAGAGGGACCACCTCACTTACAATGAGATCAACCAGATAAAACAGAAGGTAAGACGGGATTTGAACTGAATGTATGACAATATTGATGCAGTCAGTCCCACATTGAAGTTCTCTCTGTCTCTGTCTGTCCAGTCTAAATCAAGTCTGAAGGAGTACCTGAAGGACCTGACCCAGCTGAAGCGCAGGGACATGTGGAACTCCTGGGGCTCCCTTCAGTGTTACTGTGTCCTCCACAGCCGGAAGGACTTCCCCAAAACCTTCACCACCTACTCCTGGTCCTGGAGCGGCTGTCGCAACATGATGGAGACTGGAGACCTGGACGCTCCCTGTAGGTCCACCCTACGCCCCCATATAGCCAACCACTGGAGCCCATCGCCAGGAAGCGGCGTGCCTCGTCCAATCAGGGAGGCTAAAAAGAGAAGACCCCGGCGGCAACCCCCACTGACAGGAAGAGCAGTACACTGTAGAAAAGAGGAATAACACCAATAGCAATCATAACAAAACTGATACGATCAATTACTTTAACCACAAAGATCCCACCCCCCACTTCCTCTGACCACAGTCTCTACTCCCCCACCCCTCCTGATCCCAGTCCCAGACTTCGACCAGAGCGGCTGTAGTTATGAGTGCAACATCCCCCCATGCTATGTGTACAAACAGGACTGGCCCCCTAGCTGATCTGTTGCCCAGGGCCTAACTTATATTATCCCGCCCCTGAGGCCCATGAGGGGGGAATGGAGGAGAGGATATGCAGTCTCTCCCTGCTCAGCAGAAATAAACCCATCATCTCTGAAAAAATAGCAGAATGAGTCAAACGAGTGTCACTGGTTTGTTTTAAAACTGCACCGTGCAAAAGTGAGGAGGAGGAGGGATAGGTAGGGAGGGATCTGGGGTTGATGGGGTCTATGAATAAATCTAAGGGTCCTACAAGGCCAAGTCATGGAGCCTAGGAGGAGAGCCAGAACTACTCATCCCCTTGGCCTTCTCCAGCTGGTTGGGTTACACTATAGTCTGCTGATTAAGTCCCTGACTGGTCCAGGTCCTGATAGGGTTGAGGACCCTGATATCAGGCCCAGTTGAGGAAGGGATCAGTGCTGGTCTGACCCATTCTTTATGAACAGTCTCAGTCTGATGTTAACCAGACATGCCTGAGACACACGCACAGACGCAGAGTACATTAGCCCTCCGCCTGGCTCCCATTAAAAAGATGACGGTAATAAAATAAACCACAGTGAAACAGGGAGCTCTGTTGTTAAAGCTGTTGTGCTTGCATGTGTCTGTGCATTTGGCGATATCACAAATTAGCAGTGACACTGTTTACTCAGACTAAGCATACTTGGCCTGATGGCCCCTGTCATCCTGTAGACCAGATGCTTTAGCTTCAGCAGTTTCCTTTTCCTCTCTTCTGTTTACTGTATGCTGAGACCAGATAAGCGCTATTATGGCAAATACAACAGTTTGGGCTCAATATTTTCTCAGCTAATTGGATAGTAGGACAATGGTCCTGCCTGGGAATCTCACCACCTTTTTCTCCAAACAAATCTATCATTGTTTGGAAATGTTAAACTAGGTAAGGCTGGCCTGTGTCTGTTTCTCTGGATGTCATGGGGAAAGAGAGAGGGCCCCCTAGTGCCTTTGACTGGTTCCTAAAGGATTATTGTTGTTTGACTGAGACCGCCTCTTCAGATGGTTTACCAAAAGGTGGTGCCAGTGTATCAGCCCTTATTGTCTGGTTCAGTCGCTTCACTTCCTCATTGACTTGATAATGACTTTAATTTGTCTCTGTCTTGTTATAAAGAAGATATACATTTTATGGTCTAATGAATCTACCCTTTAGTATAGTAGTTTATTACTGTTGATGTGAAGTAATAATATACTGTAGTAGTAGTCCTCAAAGCTCTTTAAAATGTTACGCTTCAAACTCCTGATGTCAGATCTGTCAATATCATGTTTGTAACATGATCTTAATGTTGTCAATGATGATCACGCCAGGCTGTTGGCTTCTGAAACCACTTCCTTATCCTCACCAGATGTTATTTCCACAGAGGAAACTTATATTGATGTGTTGTTCACTAATCAAAGGTGAAGTCCAAGCAACAGCAGCATTGTGTCGGGCATCCGCCTATTCATCGGTCCTTTCTCAGCTTTCATTATTACATTCTGTATCTCAGAATGCAGGAAGGTTTCAGATCTTTAGTATTATTCTGTTTCTCTCATTTTCAGTTCTCAGTTCTCTCTCTCTGTACCTATTTAGTTAGCTCATTTTGGCGACAACGTATATCAGGTACACATTTCCAAAAAATGTGAAAATGACATGAAGGCTCTGACCAGATTCTTAACCTCAGCTGCATATCTGGCATCTCTCTTTAGAGACGTTCCTTTCAAAGTGACTGAAAGCAGCCCCAGCTGCGTGTTTATCTCTAGCCACATCTAGGTGATGTTTAGACAGAGGAGTCACACTCAGCCACCCCAGGGGAGATATAAAGGCCATTTTGACGTATCACTGGAACCCTACATTTAGATAGAGGGAACGTTAAGACCCCGTGTGCCAGGTGGGTGAGAGAGAGTAGGCCTCACTAAGGACTGACACAACAAATGTAAACCATTTAAAAGTCATTAAGTCAATTGGTGTCATTGGTGCTGTAAAGGTTATACTGTCTGTATGGATGTGGCTCCTCCCGTGAATTACCCAGGAGCCTCTCTGTCCTGTCTGTCGTTAGAGGCTCCCGCTGATGAATGAAGAATTATCATCCTCTTTCCTCATAACGAGCTGCTTCCAGCATGACTTGCCAAATGTTTATCCAACTCTGTACTGTATGCTGTCTGTCTGTCAACACTGCTCTGATTCAAACTCCTGTGCAGGCTTTTGTTTGGAAGCCAAATTTTGTTAGGGAGTACAAATAGTTTTTTTTTGTTTGGATTCTGTCCTGCATAATAGGGCCTATATGAATGGTCCTGTGTATTAGCAAAATGGAGCACTTCTCGCTCTAGCGTCTTTTTCGGATGCCAAATTAGACGTGTGGATGTGTGCACGGTCTACTCTCTGTGTGTGTGTGTGTGTGTGTGTGTGTGTGTGTGGTGTGTGTGTGTGTGTGTGTGTGTGTGTGTGTGTGTGGCCTCATACTGAGTGTGTTGTAGCTGTGTTGTTGTTGGACGAGGTAATAGGTTTAGGCATGAGGTTATCTTATGGCTTTATCAAAGAGCCCCTATTACCTGGTTGAGACACATTCTGGAATCTGCCCGCAATCTGGACTCAGGTGTAGACGTAACATAGTAAATGAAAATCCGGGACACTCAAATTAATATGATATGTTACATTTGGTATGGTACGTATTCATTTGTGGATGTCCATCATCCATTTCGTATGGTATGTTATGAAATACAAATCATATTATATGTTACGAATTACAATTTGTGTGATATGTTGCGAATTGCAATTTGTATGATATGCTATGAATTGCAATTCATACAATATGTTTAGAATTTGCAATAGGTATATGTTACGAATTCCAATTTGTTGTGGCTAACGTTAGCTAGGTGGGTAGGTGGCTTACGCTAATGGTAGCTAGGCTAGGGTTTAGGGTTAAGGTTAGGAGTTAGGTTAAAAGTTAGGGTTAGGGGAAGGGTTAGCTAACATGCTAAGTAGTTGCAAAGTAGCTATAAACTAGTTAGTAGTTGCAAAGTTGCTAATTAGCTAAAATACTAATGTCCGTGATGAGATTCAAACACGCAATCGTTGGGTTACTAGACGTTAGCGTTATATGCCAATCCATCCACCCCTACCAACCACCCTTCTTTCGTTTTTTCCTTAAGTAACCTTCTGTCTTATTTAGCCACACCAAGCGTAACAAATCATACTAATTTTAGTGTCCCGGATTTTCATTTACTATGTTACATCTAGTCTATAGTCTCTGCTTTATTTCAGTTACTGAACCAGCGGGTTGTTGCAATATGACATGCATTGCAAGCGGTGTAATTCCAATTCGTCTTAGGTTGTCAAAGTGTAATCTAGCAAGAATGTACTTATATCACAACATGGTAGCTAAACAACACCTCCTCGCAATGTTTAGCTCTCTCTAATGTATTTGCTTTGATAATTCTTATCCCAGATTCTACAGAAACACAAACAGCCCGTCTCATCACAGACCTTGAACACGGCAGTCGTTCTGTGTGGTTAATGATGTGGAATTCGGGAGGGCTGGAGCAGGGATGGAAAGTGAGGGGGAGCAGAGTGATATTGAGTGAATGATCTACTACAGTATCACTGCGTAATGGTACTTGAAATCAGGGCAGTGAAACACAAATGCTCTGTGTGTGAGAGGGATGCAGAGGCATTAACCTAGGTATTAATAAGTAACTATCAGTAAAGGTATCAACAGTTCAGTGAACAGTTTCAAGAACGATGATGGACAAACATCTAGTGTATTTGTTGGTGCCAGTGCAGTACACTGCTTCACAAGACTGGAACACAAGACTTACTGTCGTCGGGTTGACATATTGCGCTGTAGTTTACTGGCTTACTGTGCTGTGTGAGAGAACTGACTAGACCTACATAGGTCATACTACTATTACCAGGGATGCTCATAGTAATACTGTGTACAGTAAATGTACGGTAAGGCTTCTTCTCTACTGAGCCTGAGGGAAGGGAACGCATCCACAGAGCTGCTGGTTGCTGCAGTAGCAGCCGCTGGTTCTATGGTCTGTGTTACCATGGACACGGCTCACTGTGGAAATCTCTCTCTGGGATTTATGTTAACTGTTATGGGGGCGAGGCTGTTGTGCTCAATGGTCTCACCTACCGGTGTGAAGTTATACATACAGTACGTAACAGAGATGTCACACACATCCAAAGTTCAGTCTCTACACTGATAAGTGAGCACTCAAACAGTAAGACAGGTGAATGTGAACAAGTCAAACACTTGACAAAGCAACCTTTGGCTGTGTTTGTGTATGGATAATCTCTCTCGTTCTGTATATGTGTGTGTGTGTTTCTATTAGCTGTGGGGTTAGTGAGCATAGGGGGTGGGTGGGTGTGAGAAGGGGACAGAGATACACTGATAGGGACAAAGTGAAAGGGAGAAAGAGAGAGAGAGAGAGAGAGAGGCATGAGGGAGGAGACTAACTATGACTGAACTATGAGTTGGCTGTGAGTGTGAGAGAGCAACAGTGACCGAGAGAGGGAGAGGATGTTTGATAAGCGGCTTGGGAAATGACTGTTTAAGTTTGTGTGTTGAATGCAGAGACATTGTGGAGCCGGACATGAGCAGTGACAGCAGCCCCAAGAAGCGCTATGTATCAACCCTCAGGATGTACATCGGACCCACCAACACTTCCCCTGGGCAGGGAAAAAACATCTTGGCAACCAGTACCACTTCTGCTACTGCCACTAGGACTGGGATAGACACAGCCTCTAGTACAGGTAAGAGTGTGTGTTTGTGTGTGTGTGTGTGTGAGAGTTTTCAGTGTGTGTGTGTGTAATGTCTGTCAGCGTGTAGTGGTGTAGTATGTTGTGATGGGGGGGGGGGGGGGGGGTCTAGGAGTGTAATTATTGGCATTGCTTTCTAGTTGCTCAGGTCAACATTGTAATAGACAAGTTAGAACAGACATTTACCCCAGAGACTGTATAGCTGAGTGACAAGTGACCACACACCATGACAAGGCATTTCTATTTCATTTTCAGACAGTACATTTGCTTGTTTTACATGACAATGATATTTATTGGTTTTGTTTCTGCTTACCAGTTTGATATTGTAGATAACATACTGTATTGTGTTTGGACTCTGTACTTCTTGAGCACTGCCTTTTGTTTTGTCGTTGTTTATAGTTACAGTGCAAGACGTCCGCTGCCATGTATGTATTGAGATTTATTGTGTGTACTTCCTTGTGCGTGCACCAACAAAGCGCATAGCATGTACAGTATTTCATGTATTTTCCAGATTGCCCTAATTAGCATTGGCTTCATGCCCATTACCTGAGAAGTGACGGGTGCAGGAATCTACATGCCCAGTTGTTGTTTGTGAGTGCACTTAAAGGCCATGTGGTTCTTGTTTTGAACAGCCTGAGGAAGGGGTTTGGAGAAAAAACATTAGTCCCCCTGCCCTCGGCCTCCTTTTACATGTTTTGTGACGGTGTTTCTCTCAGAGTGCAGTATCCTAAACACCTGTGGAGTAGGATGACATTACTGTGACAGTTCCATCTGCACTGGAAAGTAAAAGAGTGTGAATTATATCGTGACGTTAGGAGGGGATGAACTTTTTTTTTTACATTCATGGATGATGTGACAATCACAGCTAAGTCAGTTCTAGAAGGCAGATGGATTTTGGAGGATCTGGAAGAGCTCACCAAATGGTCCAGAATGGAGTTCAAGCCTGAAAAAGGGAAGTGTCCAGGAACGGTACCGATTCAAGATTGGAGAGGAGACCATCCCCACCGTCAGGATGGGTATGGTCCTGGGGAAGTGCTAAAGCCCTATGGTCTAGAGGCACCAAGGTGGTCCACCTCGAGCCTGGGGAAGTGTGAAGGGCCTGACAGTGCTAAAGTCCTATGGTCTTGAGGCACCAAGGTGGTCCACCTCGAGCCTGGCGAAGTGTGAAGAGCCTGGGGAAGTGGTAAAGTTCTCTGGTCTAGAGGCACCAAGGTGGTCCACCTCGAGCCTGGGGAAGTGTGAAGAGCCTGAGGAAGTGTGAAGAGCCTGGGGAAGTGGTAAAGTTCTCTGGTCTAGAGGCACCAAGGTGGTCCACCTCGAGCCTGGGGAAGTGTGAAGAGCCTGGGGAAGTGGTACTGGGCCGAGCTCAATGACAAAGAGAGTGTGAAGGAGATGCTCTTGCAAGCTGACACGTGGATGACATCTCTGAAGAAGAGCGGACTGCTAGGCAAGTTTAAGGCATGTGGCTACCAACACAGGGTACTTCCCAGACTCTTCTGGCCACTGCTTGCCTATGAGGTACCTCTTTCAACAGTCGAGGCACTAGAGAGGAAAATTAACAACTTCCTCAGGAGATGGCTGGCGGTCCCAAGAAGCTACTCCTTCATCTGCCTGTACAGCACAGACAGCAAGCTGCAGCTGCCAATACATTTTTTTTGGCAGAGGAGTACAAGGCAACAAAAGCACGTCAGGCTATGATGCTGTGGGACAGCAAGGATGAGAGGGTTTGCCAGGCAGAGACCGAGGTCAGGAAAAAAACAGGGCAGCTGGACATGCTGGAAGAGCGTGCAAGACATCTGGAACATGGAAGGGCAGCGGATTAAGTTTCTGCTTTTCTCTGTGTATGATGTGTTGCCCACACCAACAAACCTCCACACATGGGGGTTGGCAGAGAGCCCCAGCTGCACACTATGTCACGACTTCCGCCGAGCTCGGTCCCTCTCCTTGTTCGGGCGGCGTTCGGCGGTCGACGTCAGCGGTCTTCTAGCCATCGCCGATCCACCTTTCATTTTCCATTTGTTTTGTCTTGTTTTCCCGCACACCTGGTTTGCATTCCCTCATTACTCGTCTTGCATATAAACTTCTGTTTCCCCCCATGTCTGTGTGTGGATATGTTATGTGTAAATGTATGTGTACTCCAGGCTGGTTTGCGCCGGGTTATTGTAACCCGGTGTTTAGTTTTCTGAGTGCCGTGTTTTGTTCGCCTCAATAAAGGGCTCCGTTTGCTAACCAATTCTGCTCTCCTTCGCCTGACTTCCCTGCAGCCAGTTACGCACTCCTTTACACACTATGTGGATGACCAGCCAACCTGGAGCACGTGTCCTCTTGACAAGCACCTCTGACCAATGGAAAGTTCAGGTGTCAGCATGACCAAATACTGACTCGGGACTGGCCGCGGGACTGGCTGCGGGAATGGCCGCGGGACTGGAGCAAGCAAGGAGAAAGCCCAAACAACTCACCCCCTTTTTCATCCACTTCCTCAGGCCAGGAAAGAGCGCAGCAAAGGGAACAAGGACCAAAGGGATCCTTGCCACAGCAGGTGACTGGGAGATGTGGGCCAACTTCAAGAAGCAGCTCCAATTCCCAGAGAAGATAGCCAGCACAAGCCTCAGACCAGATATCGTTCTCTGGTTTAGAGGACCAAGCAGGTGGTCCTCATCGAGCTCACAGTGCCCTGGGAGGAGAGGATAGAGGAGGCACATGAGTGGAAGCTCGAGAAATACCATTCCCTCACCCTTGAGTCAGCAGAATGGATGGAGAGCCTGGAATCTATCAGTTGAGGTCGGTTGCAGGAGCTTCGCAGGCCAATCACTCTAGAGAACCCAGGGGGTGCTCAGCATTGAAGGAGTGGCAAGGAAGAAGCTAGTGGCTAACGTCAGCAAGCAGACAGTGTCATCCCATTGGATCTGGCTGAAGATTAATGCCAGGGATCAATGTTAAGATGAAAATAAAGATACAATTTTAGTTGTCAATAAATATGTGTTGTTGCATAACAAACAGATTTACAATTTAGATACTCTGAGATGTTTTAGTGCCAAGATGTTGGCTGTGTGCTACTGCTGTCTTTATACTAATTTGGTGGTCTGGTGGAGAAACACAGAGGAAGTGTCTCAGTGTTTTTGTTGCAGATGTTTTGGTTCAGGCTTATTTTCCCAATATACATGTGTGGGTTTGGGCTATTTGTGTCTGTGTTGTAGACAATGTAGTAGGTGTCAAGGCATGCTGGAGTCTTTCCTGTAACAGGGAGAGCTGATAAATACTCTGCTAGATGAGAGATGTGGTTAGCACATTAAAGCAGAGGAAGAACAGAAACACAAAAGCAGCGATAAGGGAACGTTGTCAGTAATGCAAGATGACAGGCCAGGCTGAACACCCCACGGTTAGTGCTGGCAGGCTGACCAAAAGTGTTTTAGTAGTTGTTTTCCCCCAGGGTGACAAAACAGAGTGGCCAAATTCCACCCAAATTAGTAGGTCTACCGGTATCCAAGTGCTACAGTACATGTACAAATTACCTCGACTAACCTGTACCTCCGCACATTGTACCAGTACCCCCTGTATATAGCCTCGTTATTATTATTTTATTGTTACTTTTTATTCGTTTTTACTTTAGTTTATTTGGTAAATATTTTCTTAACTCTTCTTGAACTACACTGTTGGTTAAGGTCTTGTAAGTAAGCATTTCACGGTAAGGTCTACACTTGTTGTATTCGGCGCGTGTGACAAATAAAGTTTGATTTGAGTGTTGATTGATTGATTGACTTCAGAGCACATGCACAAAGACGTTTATGTACGTGTGGTTGTTTCACATGCCAAAGCAACACAGCTATTGGAGCCTGCGTATAAGGCTGTCATAGAACAGACAGCCTGCTGTATGAATTTCAAATGTGCTTATGATACTCTCTGTCCCCTGACCCCTGTCCCACTCACCCCCTGTTACCCTGTCTCTCACCCCACCTGCACCATCTCATCCAGGGAACAGCTGCCCCACACCTACCCCCCTGAGAGGTCTGGATCCACCCCTGTTCACAGAGCCATTGGAGGACTGCTCGGCGGATGAAGGAAGTGACATCTCACTCCGAGGGGTTATCACAGGAAGTCAGCCAATCAGTGTGTCCTGGCTGCACAATGGTGAGCTGAGGACAGGCCTTATTCTCCATGTCCTGCACAGTTTGGCTCTATGCCATTAGAATTCAACTTTATGAATTTGAATAGAAAATGTCTTCATTAAATTCAATTTCCACTACGACATTTTATATCCATTGCCAAATGGACTTGAACGCCCAAACAGCAAGGTAAATAAAAAGCACATTTGCGTCACTCTGCTGCCCATGTTGCAAATTAGTACTACCTTGTGATGTTTTTTAGTTCTTTATATATCAGCACGTTAGAAGGATAAGAATCTACTTTCAAGTGATACTGCTCACGCTCCTCCATTAACGCCTTAATTGAATTTTCATTTCAGGGTAGTGGGTGTTCACCCTCCCACATACTCAGTTTTTCTCTCTTTATGCCGGTCTCTCTCTTTCACATTCACACTCTCTGAGACGAACAGACACACACACTGAAGCTGAGGACTAGTGTCAGTGGCCTGAGCTCTGAGAGAGTTTCCTGTTGCTGTATATGGGTGTTCCCGTGGGCAGGTGAGGCAGTGTTTTTTGGGGAGCCCCTCTTCGATGGCAGTGAGACTAGGCTGGTGGTGAGGGAATGCCTACCTGAGGACGCGGGTGCCTACACCTGTGTGGCAGAGAACCGAGCGGGCAAGACCTCCAGCAGCGCAGCTGTGTGTGTGAGAGGTAAGACAACACACACACACACACACAATGCTGAAGTGAGCTCAGATCACTGGCGTACCACACACAGATCAGCGAAACTGCAGTATGCCACTGCCTCAGATGATACAGCCGGTGGCTTTATTTTGCATGAACACCAACAACACAAAGGGTTAACTGCACTGCAGTAAGAGTTTAGATTCTGATGTTGTGTTTTTTTTTTCTTTTGTCCCTTCTGTTACGGGATACGAAACTGAAATTGTCCCCTGATGGAAACAATGCAGACTTTGAGACTATCTGCGGAGTCCTGAACGCATCTTCACACACTTCCCCTGCCCTCAACAACAGCATTATGGAAAACAGAGGCTCAAAGTTACTAATGTCACCCAACAATGACAGTGTCTTCAGACAATCCAGCTCCCCAATAAGCTCTAACACCCCGAGCCCAGGAGGACCCCAAAAAGGTAAAACATGAACTCATTATAGACTATCTCTTGTACCCTGAGTGTATAAAACATTAGGAACACCTTCCTAAAATTGAGTTGCTCTCAGAACTGCCTCTGCCTTTTGCTCTCAGAACTGCCTCAGTTTGTTGGGGCATGGGCTCTACAAGGTGTTGAAAGCGTTCCACAGAGATGCTGGCCCATGTTGACTCATGCTTCCCACAGTTGTGTCAAGTTAGCTGGATGTCCTTTGGGTGGTGGACCATTCTTGATACACACAGGAAACTGTTTTGCGTGAAAAACCCAGCAGTGTTGCAGTTCTTGACACATTCAAACTGGTGCGCCTGGCACCTACTACCATACCTCGTTCAAAGGCACTCAAATATTTTGTCTTGCCCATTCACCCTCTCAATGGCACATACACAATCCATGTCTCAATTGTCTCAAGGCTTAAAAATCCTTCTTTAACCTGTCTCCTCGCCTTCATCTACACTGATTGAAGTGGATTTAACACGTGGCATCAATAAGGGATCATTTGTTGTTACAAATGCTCTGATAAGTGGACACGTGTCATTTTCGGCAATTTACCCCAAAAATACTTTATATCGGAGTTGTTTCTGTTGTCATAGAGATAAAGGACTCATCATGGATATAACCCGTTTTAGCATGGACGTTGCCATTGAGGGCTTCCACCATTTTAAACTAGTCAACTGGGTGGAGATTCCTATGAGTTGGGAGCAATCAGCTAATGATGAAGGAAATTGACTACTTTAAAATGGAGAAGCCCATGCTGTCACAGACACTATAATGGCACAGATAAAAATATGAGCCCTCTATTTATCTCTATGGCCTGGTGTTCACGCGTATCTGCCCTCTCATTGGCTAGAATGGTCTGACCTGATCTCGCCTCCTCCCGCCTGCCTTCCATATTTGAGGACATGTATTTCCATTGTTAGAGCTTTCACGCGAATATCTTGTAAATATAATAGACAATCTTTGGTTATGGTCCAGAGAGCACTTAGCCACGCCCTCCCACACCCTATCACTAACTACCTGCACCTGTGATCTCATTTCACATCGCCTCCGTTCCACCAGTCTCCACAGAAGTCACGCCAAAGAAGAGAGCCAGCTCGGGGACAGGTAAGATACACACTAGTCTTTCTCTCCCCCTTTCTCTGTGAACAAGCCAAGAGCTGCACCTGTCTCTCTTTCAATGCATTTATTCTGTATAACATGTCCAGTTGTTGTCCTTGCTTTCATCTATTGTGTTTATATCAACCCACCGCTTTTCATATTTTCGTCCAGCCTCAGATACTAGAGCTACACATTTAGTTTGACCCTTTGTACTCTTCTGTATTGTCTGTGTGTATTGTACTGCTGTGGTGAGGGACTTTGCTCTGGTCTGGGTAAGGCTAGAGTGTTATTGTGTATGAACTGGGTAAAGGTGTTACCAGGTAGGACCATAAAAGGATGTATAGTTCACACGGGCCACCAGTTGCCCATCCCTGACTTAATTGCATACTTTTGTGTAGATAACTTGTTACTTTGTCATTAGATGGTGTAGGTTTACATCGTTCAGTGGATTGCCCAGAATCTGATTTGTCATAATCTAATCTGTGTGTAAGAAAGAAGAAAGTTGTTTACAAGTAGGCCAGTAAATGAATAATTTTATTCAATTTGAAATGGAGTGATTTTAAAATAGGGCTATTTGTTAGGCTAGACGGGCATCAGTTGAATGCATTCCACGGGAGGTTTTGTGACGTCAGTCCTTCTTGTCTCAAAGAGAAAGTGCTTTATACACTCACACCAATTAAAACAAAAGTGCAGCTTTATCACAGTGGTTTTAGTCAAATGTACCATACTGCCATACTGATTTGACTACTGACCAGAAAGAGGCTGTGTCCACAAAGCCCTTTGGGGCTTTGCTCTTAAAAGGATTTCTGTAATGTAATGTCAGGGTTATAAGGAAGTCATCTGTACCTGGTTATAAATGATACCTAACCATTTCTATCTTCAGCATTCTTGATAACAGTATTGGCAATTCATTTACATTGAAAATGAATGTTTGGTCTGTATGCTTGACCATGTTATGTACTGGTGTGTGTAGGCGTTTGTAGTTGTCGGATACTCGTGGTTTCATAAGGACTGCTCTTACTTGTGTGGTATGTCATCTGTGTTTGGTCATGAAAACCCGCCTGCAGACCCGCACACATAAACCCATACACACAAACACAACAGCCGTACAAACAAACAGAACCACTCATACACACACCAGAACACTTACATGTACAAAAACACACACAGTTCTCACACGCAGTTAATAATGTTTTGTAAACAAATAATTATTGTGGCCTCTAGTGGACTCTAGTGAAAACTTGTTTTACCCTGTCTTTCACAGCCTCGCTGCAGTTTAAGGATCCCCCATCCCACATTGAGGCACGGCTAGGAGAGACAGCCCGTCTGACGTGTGCGTTCAGTGGATGTCCCCCTGTGGTGTCCTGCTGGATACGAAATAAAGAACCGGTACCAATATTATTTTCTAAAGAGTAAACAAATATCTAGCCTTCTTTTCGTAGCCTTCTGAGCGTGTGAGTGTACAGTTTGTGTCTTTTTGTCTGACTCTCTTTCTCTCTCTCTCTCTCTGTAGGTTGTAGATGGGTCTGAGTTGTGGGTAGAGAGCAGTGATCAGAGCAGTACGTTGGTGATCGCAGAGCCAGGACCTGAGCACTCAGGACGCTACACCATTGTAGTACGAGACCGCAAGAGCTCGGCGCAGCACACCCTCGCTCTTTCTGTCATAGGTAAATAACACGTGCAAAATATTTCTGTGCTTTGTGTGTTTTTGTGTGGAACCTGTTTGTAGCCTGTACCGTCTCTTCTTGGTCCCAGAGCGGCCCCAGTCCCCAGCCTCCAGCCCTGTGGTGTCTCTCCTCTCGGTCTCGCCTCTCTGTTTGGTCCTGTCCTGGTCTGGGCCCTGCTACGACGGAGGCAGTGCTGTCCAGGGCTACGTGGTGGAGGTGAGGAGAAAAGGCCCCGCTGAGTCTGGGGGCTGGAGTGAGCTCACAGCCCATTGCAAGAGTACTTCTTACAAGGTGCGCTCCGGGCTTGAGCCTCAGGGAGAGTACTGCTTCCGGGTGAGGGCCTACAACGTGGTGGGGGTGAGCGAGCCCAGTGAGGAGTCTCCGCTTATCAAGATGGAGCAGAGAGGTGAGCCATGTCGGTGTCTAGTTGATTGGTTCCAGCAGGAGTCGTATACCCTGAACTTCATCATGTGTGGCTGTATACTGTGCGGCTCAGTTGGTAGAGCATGGTGCTTGTAACGCCAGAGTTGTGGGTTCGATTCCCACGGGGGACCAGTACAAAAAATGTATCCACTCACTACTGTAAGTCGCTCTGGATAAGAGCGTTTGCTAAATTACTCAAATGTAAAATGTTAATCAAGCTTGTTTGTCACATGGACTTCATGCCTTCAGCTGCAGAGACGAACACATTTCAACAATACTTTTTAAACTCAATCAATCTGTTTCCTATAGATTTGTATCATTAGGTGCATCGTTTGATGCAGCCTATCTGATGACTGACAGCTCACATGTCTGTCTCTGTGTGTGATCTGTAGCTGAGCCACAAGAGGAGTCTCCTCGGACATATGAGGACGTCACCATCGACTCCACCCACAAGGTCACTGATCACTACAATGTACTGGAGAAACTGGGAGTGTGAGTATCTCCCATGAAACATTACACAAAAAACACACACACACACACGCCTGTGTGTAATGCAGTGTAGATAACAAAATGAGTTAAACTCACTGCCACCAGATCAGCAGGTTAGCGATAACATCTCTTATCCTCTGGTAGGTTGACATGAACCAAGATGTCTGTTCATCTAGATAAGGGACACTCATTATCTTGTTTCATGCCAGCTCTTGTTCACAATGTTTTTCAAGTGAAAAAAAAATGTTCCCTCCTCTCTGAAATGTCAAAGACATGACTGATCTGGCCTTGACAAAAACACTTGTTGATTCAGTGTTTAGTCAACAGAGAGGGGAATATTGCGTCACAGAGCATAGAGGAGAGAGAAGTGTTCAAACAGACAGAGCATGTAGCAACCCTGATCATCTCCGTTTAGTCAGAATAAGGGATGTGGTTTAATTTTCGGACCCACTCACTCTATCATATCTTTTACACGTGTATGTATCTCTACTAACACCTAGCTCTCCCTCTGAACTCGTACAGTATGAAGGCAGAGAGTTGTCGAAGTGATTTAGTGGTTAGGATCATAGAATATAGTCTTTTAATTCTAGTACTGTAGTTAGGACACAGATTTTTTTTCCTGACCATGACCTGACCAGGAAATCCCTAGTGAAACCTCCAGAGTTTTTCCTGGTCAGGTCACATGGTCAGGGATAACTCCGAGATAGCAAGCCTTCCTTTACATTCCTGGTCAGATCTAGGTCAGATCTGGGTCAGATCTAGGTCAGATCTAGGTCAGATCTCTATCTCCAGATGGAGAAAGTTGTTCTGGAGCCATGATTATACAGACGGTTTGGCACCGATTACCATTGCATTATGGTCCATGGGGTTCACAGCACTGTGTGTCTATGTATGTCTATAGCAGGGGTGGGCAAAATACAGATCCATCCCACGAGGCCATTCAATCCAGCCCGTGGGAGGTTTGAGTATTTATACATTTTTGGGGGAAATTATGATTATTATAGGTACAAAAATAAACACTCCAGGCGACTCTTTAACGTCTAAAACTAGATATAAAGTTTGTAGAAATTATAATGGACCGATATAACTGCCCTTTTTCTGGCCCGCAAATGTATTTTGACAAACAAATCGCTCCCCAAAAAATCTGTGGGGCCCTTTGTTGAATTTTTTAAATCCAGATGTGGCCCTCGAGACAATGTTTGCCCACCCCCCTACACACATTCATGTAATCATAGACTGATTCTGATTTGTATGGACAAAAGTGTCTCATCAATCCATTGCGTGGATGGCAATATTAATGCAAAGCAACTCTATTCGCTCTGTGTATGTGTAAAGCAGTTAAACTACTCTGTTGGTCATACTTATTCTTCCGCTGCCAAAACCGTAAAAGCTACCAACACCAAAACAACTTTAAAATGTACAGGCTGACCGTCCGCAGTATGCTGGGAAAAAAACGTTTTGATACCCACTTATACTTTTCAGCTCCATAGGCTTAAACCATTAAAACAACTAACATTTGCAGTGGTACTGTTGGTAAAAAAACGAAAGTTTTGAGACTAAATATATGTTACACACTACCACACTATTTGCATGAATCCAAATGGATTTCAGGGGTAATAGACTTGAATGGGAGAAATTACTACTAGTCCTCCACCGTTTAAGCTAGAAACGCCATTCAAAGTTTAAAACGTGCAGACCGGTCTGGAATAGGTTGCTTGTATACTGACCACAACCACGCAACTACTGACCACAACTACTGACCACCGCTATAAACCCCACCCTGACGTTGACATGTGCAGACTGACTCAATATACACTGCTCAAAAAAATAAAGGGAACACTTAAACAACGCAATGTAACTCCAAGTCAATCACACTTCTGTGAAATCAAACTGTCCACTTAGGAAGCAACACTGATTGACAATACATTTCACATGCTATTGTGCAAATGGAATAGACAACAGGTGGAAATTATAGGCAATTAGCAAGACACCCCCAATAAAGGAGTGGTTCTGCAGGTGGGGACCACAGACCACTTCTCAGTTCCTATGCTTCGTGGCTGATGTTTTGGTCACTTTTGAATGCTGGCGGTGCTTTCACTCTAGTGGTAGCATGAGACGGAGTCTACAACCCACACAAGTGGCTCAGGTAGTGCAGCTCATCCAGGATGGCACATCAATGCGAGCTGTGGCAAGAAGGTTTGCTGTGTCTGTCAGCGTAGTGTCCAGAGCATGGAGGCGCTACCAGGAGACAGGCCAGTACATCAGGAGACGTGGAGGAGGCCGTAGGAGGGCAACAACCCAGCAGCAGGACCGCTACCTCCGCCTTTGTGCAAGGAGGAGCAGGAGGAGCACTGCCAGAGCCCTGCAAAATGACCTCCAGCAGGCCACAAATGTGCATGTGTCTGCTCAAACAGTCAGAAACCGACTCCATGAGGGTGGTATGAGGGTCCGACGTCCACAGGTGGGGGTTGTGCTTACAGCCCAACACCGTGCAGGACGTTTGGCATTTGCCAGAGAACACCAAGATTGGCAAATTCGCCACTGGCGCCCTGTGCTCTTCACAGATGAAAGCAGGTTCACACTGAGCACGTGACAGACGTGACAGAGTCTGGAGAAGCTGTGGAGAACATTCTGCTGCCTGCAACATCCTCCAGCATGACCGGTTTGGCGGTGGGTCAGTCATGGTGTGGGGTGGCATTTCTTTGGGGGGCCGCACAGCCCTCCATGTGCTCGCCAGAGGTAGCCTGACTGCCATTAGGTACCGAGATGAGATCCTCAGACCCCTTGTGAGACCATATGCTGGTGCGGTTGGCCCTGGGTTCTTCCTAATGCAAGACAATGCTAGACCTCATGTGGCTGGAGTGTGTCAGCAGTTCCTGCAAGAGGAAGGCATTGATGCTATGGACTGGCCCGCCCGTTCCCCAGACCTGAATCCAATTGAGCACATCTGGGACATCATGTCTCGCTCCATCCACCAACGCCACGTTGCACCACAGACTGTCCAGGAGTTGGCGGATGCTTTAGTCCAAGTCTGGGAGGAGATCCCTCAGGAGACCATCCGCCACCTCATCAGGAGCATGCCCAGGCATTATAGGGAGGTCATACAGGCACGTGGAGGCCACACACACTACTGAGCCTCATTTTGACTTGTTTTAAGGACATTACATCAAAGTTGGATTAGCCTGTAGTGTGGTTTTCCACTTTAATTTTGAGTGTGACTCCAAATCCAGACCTCCATGGGTTGATAAATTGGATTTCCATTGATTATTTTTGTGTGATTTTGTTGTCAGCACATTCAACTATGTAAAGAAAAAAGTATTTAATAAGATTATTTCTTTCATTCAGATCTAGGATGTGTTGTTTAAGTGTTCCCTTTATTTTTTTGAGCAGTATAGATACCTTCAACACAACTTTTTGCTATCATTCCTACTTCATAAACTATAAAGCTGGTTGTATCCCCATTCATTTCAATGGCGGCATGCAGGCTTCAACATTAAAAACTGAAATCGGTGCCACAACCTTTAGACAAAACATGTTGAGAGCTTAAAAACACTTTATATGGCTTATGATGATATACTGTAGTGCTCCCTCTACCCTACTATACCAGCCCACTATAACCCATTATAGTAACTCCACACCTACAGCCAATCCAAAATAGGTCACTATCACTAACCTGTAGCCTATGAAAAATCTATTACTACCATTATTACTACAGCCGCCACTACCACTACAACTTCTTTCATTACTGTGAAAAACACCTAAAGAGGAGCAAGCAAACCACATTTTCTAGTTAACGACGTCGATCTCCTGTGACACTCCACAGGGGGAAGTTTGGCCAGGTGTTCAAACTGACTCACAAGGAGACGGGCCGTGTGTGTGCAGGAAAGTTCTACAAGGGCCGGCGGGCCAAGGAGAGGGAGGCGGCCCGTAAAGAGATAGAGCTGATGAACTACCTGCACCACCCCAAACTGGTCCAGTGTCTGGGGGCCTATGATCTCAAGCCAGAGATGGTCATGGTCATGGAGTTGTAAGTATAGAATCTAGACAAACCATTGACCACAATACATGGCAGTGGAAGCCATAGAGCCCTGTAGAAGTAAATGTATGATGTCCGCTGTCACTAATGTGAATTGAGTTCATTTGAATTGAGTTGGATTGAATCAAATTGAAAATACAACCTTATTGATCCCGTGATTGTATGTGTGCAGCATTGCCGGAGGTGAGCTGTTTGAGCGTATTGTGGACGACAGCTTTGTGCACACCGAGCCGGCCAGTGTGCACTACATGCAGCAGATCGTGGAGGGGATGGGCTACATGCACCAGCAGAACATCATCCACCTGGACCTGAAGCCTGAAAACATAGTGTGTGTTGACCACACTGGCACGTGCATCAAGATCATTGACTTTGGCCTGGCCAGCAAGCTGGGTGAGTGTGGGGCTGGCTGAGGGACAGAGCCAAGGGTGTTGAATGGTGCTGCATGTTTTGGAAGCGTTGTTGGTTTACATTGCAACACCTGGAAAAGGAATGATGTCTGCCTCTGTGTTCACTGTGATATATGGTCTGTGTCTTAAATGGTACCCTATTACCTATATAGGGAATAACTTTTGATCAGGGCCCATAGGGCTGTGTTTGAAAAAGGCCCTGGTCAACATTAGTGCACTATGTAGGGAATAGGGTGTCATTTGTGACATAACCAGTATGTAGGGAATAGGGTGTCATTTGGGATTCATCCTCATTACCCTGAGGTGTTGTCTCTCCTCCAGACCCCTCCACTCCCCTGAAGGTGATGCACGGGACACCAGAGTTTGTGGCTCCAGAGGTGATTGGCTATGAGCCTGTTAGCTTAGCTACTGACATGTGGAGCATTGGAGTCATCTGCTACATATTGTGAGTACTAAGGCAATTTTCTGTTTCATTCATTCTCAATTAGACATTCTTCTCTGCCTACAATAGGGCTTGACAAAATTGAGCTTTTCTGCCACCTAGTGGCCATACATTGGTATTGCTCATATATCAAGTTCAAATCCATGTGCGTGTGTGTCTGCGTGCGTGCGTGTGTGTGTGCGTGTGTGTCTGCGTGCATGTGTGTGCGTGTGTGCGTGCGTGTGCGTGTCTGCATGTGTGTCTGCGTGCGTGTCTGCATGTGTGTCTGCGTGTGTCTGCGTGCGTGCGTGTCTGCGTGCGTGCGTGTCTGCGTGCGTGCGTGTCTGCGTGCGTGTGTCTGCGTGCGTGTGTCTGCGTGCGTGCGTGCGTGTCTGCGTGCGTGTCTGCGTGCGTGTGCGTGCGTGTGCGTGCGTGCGTGTCTCTGCATGTGTGTGTGTTCAGACTGAGTGGCGAGTCTCCCTTCCAGGGTAACAGTGAGGCAGAGACCCTGGCCTTGGTGACTGGTGCTCAGTGGGAGTTTGACGAGGAGAGCTTCGAAGAGATCACTGACCAGGCCAAAGACTTCATCAGCTCCCTGCTCAACAAGGAACCAAGGTCTTGGACTACACCATATTCCTGTAGCAATATATAGTGTCTGAGTGACTGTCTATGGATGAGCCTAGCTCTGTCTCCCCTCTAACCCTCTCTGTCTCCTCTCTAACCCTCTCTGTCTCCCCTCTAACCATCTCTGTCTCCCTTCTAACCCCCCCATATGTCCTCTAACCCTTTGTCCCCAACCAGGCGCAGGATATCCTGTGAGGAGGCTCTGGTCCACTCCTGGATAGCTGAGCCCATCTCAGCAGACCCCAGCACCACCAAGTGTCTCTCCAAGGAGAAGATGAAGAGGTACCTCGCCAAGCAGAAGTGGAAGGTAGGTAGTGAGTTCCCCACCAAGATGACACTTTGTATTTTACTACATTTCAGTTCTTTAATTATTTCATCATCCCCCAGTTGGTGTGTGAAACTGACTGAAGCCTCTCTGTGTATCTCCTTTAGAAAACAGGGAAAGCCCTGCTGGCGCTGAAGAGGATGGCTCTCCTGTCTAAAGCCGATGGGCCTGGCTCTCCCACCACCCCTGCAGAAGGTGAGACCTCCCTCCATACTTCCAAAACCTGCCATACCCAATACAAACCATGTCCGTTTCTCATAACCCTACCATTCCTCATGTGATATACAGGGGTGCAACTTTTCATTATGAAATTACATTTTTGGAATGTGATACAAAATGAGGCAACGGTGTGCTTTAGGAGCATGCGAACCCACTTCTAATGCCAAAACCACTAGTGATATATGACCCTGTTAGCCCGGGTCAACCAGATGAGCACTACGCATACCATTGGTTGACTTGTCCTCAGTCTGGCTGACCAGGCTATGACCCTGATGTGAGCCTTGACCCTGTGTCTGACCCCTGACAGACAGCCCCCTGAGTCCTGAGGCAGAGCAGGCCCTGCAGTCTCTAGAGGTCAAACTCCAGGGGGTGCCCCAGTTCTCCCTGACCCCAACGGACCAGACTGCCTCCCAGGGCTCCACCGCCCGCCTCTCCTGTCACCTCACAGGTACCTACCTATACACTGCATTACACTACAAACAGCTTCCATCTCGATCGCTTTATTAGACATGTTTGGTTGTCCGAATTACACGTTCAGCTGGGGCTTGTAAGGATTTTAAATGCTTTGTTTTAAAGTTGGATATTGATTAAGAGCAATCATGCCTTACTAAGTCCCTTGCTCAAGGACACACAGATGCATCCTGCTGTGTAATACACGTTAAGCTTTTTAGTTCAAGTGTGTAACTACATTCCATTCCTGAGCTCTTGTCATTGGATGTTTCCTCTCTCTCACCCCTCTGACCTCTCCTTTCAGGGTATCCTGACCCAGAGGTGGTGTGGTTGAGGGGGGAGGAGCCTCTGGAGGAGTCATCCCGGGTGCAGATAGAGTATGAAGAGGACGGGTTCTGCACCCTGGTCCTGGCCCAAGTTGGGCCAGAGGACTCGGATGTTTACACCTGTAGGGCCACCAACGACCAGGGGAAGGCACAGTGTTCAGCCAAACTCATAGTACAGGAATAGGTTTGTTCAGAACTGTGAATACGTATTGAAACACAAACGTGCAGAAAGTCAGACGCCCATGATTGTGAAATGTCTTTGAAACATTCCAGAAAATGTTGTGTAGCGCTTGAACCACTAAACTCTGTACGTTACGGCTCTTGTGAAACAACTCTTTGATTTCTGATTGAAAACCTCTAAGTCCTACTAGTTATTTTGGACATGCGTACGGGTTGGAAAATAATTCTCCTGTGAATTAAGACTGTCAATAGAGTGTCTTAATAGTAAAAGGAATCTTTTTGAACCAAGTATGGTTGTTAAACATTTGATAGATGTAACTTTAATGTGCATGTATTGTAACCGCTATGAATTTGGAATCATTTTTTCTTTTTCTCAGTGACCTGTTACTGTACAAACATTTTATAGTTGCCTCTAAGACCAATGGCTTTTTATTTTTACAGTTATGTCCACCAGATGACAGCATACTCTTTTGAAAAAGAGTTGTGGCGTAACAGCAGCCTTGTGGAAAATGTGACAGGAAGCATATAATTCCACAGAATTATAACCCCACTGTGTGCTACAGATTACTATTTTATGTCTACTAATTTAAGGGCTGGATTCAATCCCTATCGCTGACAATCTGCGCTGAGCGTGCCTGAAATTTTAAAGGTGATTTCCAATTGAGCCGGTTTGCTGTAAATGCAGTTGCCACTGACATTGCCTTTTAAATGTCAATCGCGATACGGATTGAATACAACCCTTTTATTTTTATATAAGTAATTTCAACCATTTAGCTGTTGAAATGTGTTCCATGTTTACATGGTGAAGAGCAGGAAACCGCTGAAGGTGTTCTAGTTCATGAAGATATCATGGACCAGCCTGTTAGCCTGTAACTCAACATAGACATTATCTCCCACCTCCAGAGGAATGACCACTGCGTTTCTGCCACTGTCATGGGCATTGGTTCCTACAGTGTCCCAGACAGACACCAGCCTCTGGCCATTCTTGGTCAAGCACACTACAGAATTAGGATGGTTGTTCATCATCGTGAAATGGAAGTAGTACATTCCTTTGACTATGGCAGTGAAGATACCTGTAGGGACATAGCTTTTAGTTTCTAAACACAACACGATGCAACACACAGAGAATATCTGGTACATGTGGTAGGGTTGTAGGCGCTGCCGGTGTTTGAGAAGACATTCTTGTACCTCAGTGTACAGTGAGGTACAGTGTACAAAAGCTTAGGAACACTTTTCTAAAATTGAGTTACACCCTCCCCCTTTTGCAGCCTCACTTCGTTGGGGCGTGGACTCTACAAGGTGTAGAAGCATTCCACAGGAACACATACACAATCTATGTCTCAATTGTCTCTAGGCTTAAAAATCCTTCTTTAATCCGTCTCTTCTCCTTGATCTACACTGATTAAACTGGATTTAACAAGTGACATCCATAAGGGATCATAGCTCACCTGGATTCACCTGGTCAGTCTCATGGAAAGAGCAGGTGTTCCTAATTTTGTACACTCAGTGTATAGCATATCAGTTGTATACAATAATGTATTCAAAGATCAGAGGCTGTTAGAAAGTTAAATATAGGATAATCCCTGTAATATACAGAGAAGCAATGGGTGGATAGGAGGTTAGTGACGTGAAAAGCGTTACATTACCTCCAGTTCGTCTCTTCAGCTTTGCCACTTTATTCTCACTGGTTTGTAACCGGATCTCCATAAGTCGTAGTTTCTCCCACATGACTCCTAGTTTCTCTCCTATAAATTCATTCATCAGAGAACCAGTGTCAGATGGGTAGCATTCATCCCGGCGGTCTCCCCGAGAGACAGATAGACAGCAGCATAGTGGCAGTAAAAAAGACTGCAATACAATTAATTCTCAAACTCATGTTCTTCTGAAACTTTTCCTGAAGTACAGTTCTGTGTTATTTCTCAGCCTAGTCTCCCTCTTTATAAATATGCCATCAGGAAGTAGAAACTACTACATTTTTCTGAGAAGTGCTAAACACTTTTTTTTTTACATTACTTACTGGTCCTTCAGGTTTTGGGCAGGTGAGCAAATGGACGTGACATTCTGATAATCCGTTGACTTCCTCCAGTTACAGTTTTTCTTGATTGCTAAAACACTTTGAATGAAACTGGGGTCCACTTGATCTCCATCATCACCTAATAAGCACAACAGTAGTCATCTCATTGCTTTCACACAGTGCAAATTCTAAGCACATTTTTGCAAAACAGTAAACGCAACTCTCTACAAAAGATGGAAAAGTCAGTTGAGTAACACTGACGCCGTTGACCATGCAGCACCTGTTATTCATGCATAAAAGAGGTCACCTCTGTGTTGCTATTTACAAGAATGGACCAAGTAAAAGGCGCTACATGGTCAATCCAATGTCTGCATTGGCCGTACAGCCTTTACTGTGATACAGCCTCTGCAGAAGTCAGGGCATTCATACTTCTTGCGCTTAGAGAAGCAGAGCAGCCGAGCAAGAGCTGTTGATCTACCATCAATGAATCATGTCAATGCGGAACTAAACGGCATGCCCCCAGAGGCTCCACAATTGTGTCATATCCTCCATACACAGCCTCCGACCACAAATCCACATCAAGCATAAATTGGCTTGAGAGGCCGAGGGCAAAGTAAAGCCTATTCAGCTACTCATTATGTCCACTAGAAAGCAACCTATTAATTGGCGGAAGAGAAGTCAATGTTTGGCTTTTTCAGTGGATTGATATGACACATAAAAGTGGATTATAACAGGGAAGTAATTGATACTGTATCCCTACCTAATGTTCTTTGAACCAGTTATGAGAGGATGAATGGGAAAGGCCACCACTACACTTATTTTGGTCATGCATCCCTGTCGGGAGACAAGGCTTCTAGGTTGGGGGGGACGGGTGTCATAAAGGTGTCACATCAACCCCAAGGTGGACTAGGTCAGATGGTTTATTAACTAAATCAATCCATCAAATTATGCCATAATAGTATTTTAATATTGCAATATCAAATCAAATGTATATAGCCCTTCTTACATCAGCTGATGTCACAAAGTGCTGTACAGAAACCCAGCCTAAAACCCCAAACAGCAAGCAATGCAGGTGTAGAAGCACGGTGGCTAGGAAAAACTCCCTAGAAAGGCCAAAACCTAGGAAGAAACCTAGAGAGGAACCAGGCTATGAGGGGTGGCCAGTCCTCTTCTGGCTGTGCCGGGTGGAGATTAGAAACCTAGAGAGGAACCAGGCTATGAGGGGTGGCCAGTCCTCTTCTGGCTGTGCCGGGGTGGAGATTAGAAACCTAGAGAGGAACCAGGCAATGAGGGGTGGCCAGTCCTCTTCTGGCTGTGCCGGGGTGGAGATGTTCAAATGTTCATAGATGACCAGTATGGTCAAATAATAATCACAGTAGTTGTCGAGGGTGCAACAAGTCAGCACCTCAGGAGTAAATGTCAGTTGGCTTTTCATAGCCAATCATTGAGAGTTTCTCTACCGCTCCTGCTGTCTCTAGAGAGTTGAAAACAGCAGGTCTGGGACAGGTAGCACGTCCAGTGAACAGGTCAGGGTTCCATAGCCGCAGGCAGAACAGTTGAAACTGGAGCAGCAGCACGGCCAGGTGGACAGCAAGGAGTCATCATACCAGGTAGTCCTGAGGCATGGTCCTAGGGCTCAGGTCCTCCGAGAGAGAGAAAGAAAGAGATAATTAGAGAGAGCATACTTAAGTTCACACAGGAGAAATACTCCAGATATAACGGACTGACCCTAGCCCCCCGACACAAACTACTGCAGCATAAATACTGGAGTCTGAGACAGGAGGGGTCAGGAGACACTGTGGCCCCATCCGATGATACCCCCGGGGGGGGGGCGCCAACCCAGACAGGAAGACCACGTCAGCGACTCAACCCACTCAAGTGACGCACCCCTCATAGGGACGGCATAGAAGAGCACCAGTAAGCCAGTGAAGACACTACAGGGTTTAAATTCAAATGATTGTCATTCATCTATTAGCAAATAGCCTAAAAAGTGTCAGGTCAGTTTGAAATCAGTCTTCAGGTCTTTTGTGTTGTGCTCCTTCCTGGCTCTTACGCAACTAATTCTCAAGTCATGTGCCTTCCTGGAACTGTCCTGATGCAACAGAACATTGGTAGACAGTAGGAGAACAGGTTTACTACAGGACAACTTTCTCTTACTGGAGCCGAGTTGTTCTCTTGGCTGTTGAAACAATACTTTCTACACATCTGTAATCCTACCAACTTTAACCTAGCGCCATCTTGACGATTACAGTAATCAACAATGAACAGAAGACACACAGTTGACAACATACAAAATAAATGCATGAGGCACAAAGAGTTTATCAAAATATGAGCTTTTTAATTTTCCAGTCACACACCAAAAAAAGTTGTATTAGTGTCAGAAGAAAAAGCTGACCGCTCAGAGGTTTTTGAACACCGCAAAGGAGTCACTTCATCTTCTGTAATGTATATAAGAAGGTCCCTTTCAAACATGAACATTAGACAACAAACATCCACTTCCATCCCAAATAAAAATAGTATGTACATTCAAGTAAATTAAAGTTTCTGTAATGCAAATAAATAGGTGCTTTTGTGTACATAAGAACAAAATCCAAAAGAGAAGACCCAGTCTCTTGCACAAGGCATTCCATGTTGAAATTGAGTGGTGAGTGGTGGTGAGAGTTTTCAGGTGGTGGTGAGGAGTGGGACTTAGTCCATGTGTCGGTTAGTGAGGGCCCAGGTAGGGGTCTTCTCATGCTGCTCGCCTCCTTGTTGGCACCTCCTTGAGGGGACCGCGGTGGCCCCCATATAGTTTGGCTGCCCGCGACTCAAAGGCGTTCACCATCTGCTTCACCACCTCGTCAAAGAACAGGGTGGCCAGCTGGGAGTGCAGCGGGGACCTGAACTCGAAGGATACCTGAAGAGAGAAGGGGAGAAAATAAGTACACTCAAATGCCATAACCATGCTGCTGACACAAGTGTACCTATCCATCTGAGGAATGTTGTTTCCTTTGAGGACAGTGCTCATATCCAAACGAGGGACCACCATCTGTATTCCTGATTTAATGGCTGGCTGACAGACACACAATGAACTCATTCCATTCTGCACTATTCATTATTCCTGCCAAGTCATCCTAAGGCCTTTCTTAAAAAAGGATCTTTATAGGTTGAGAGAAATGCAAGGCCTGGTGTAAAACTAGCCCCCTGGCAGGCAATTTGATCTCAAGCCCTAAAGTTCATTAATAATCACTCATGTTCGTGTGAGTAGACCGACGTAACATTCATAAGTGTTAACTACACTAAGACGTGTACTTCAGTGGACTATTATCTAACCTTGCTGACTTTTAGTCTCAGGCTGACACCAAATGAAAGTGAACTGTTCTGGTGGACAAAATGGTGGTACTCACATGGAAGTTGATGTTGCAGGAGTCTGGTTGGTCCTCGGCTGCAGGTGTAAACCTCCATATCGTCTCCAGGTGGCTGAAGAGGGATCCGTCTGTACACACGGCCTGGGAGACAACATGCACACTCATTACACACTGCTCTTGTCCAGGACATGGCCCCAGACAAAGCCTCTCTAATCCTTGCTCTATGGACATAGAAGCACAATGTTAGCAGCTAGGTGATCAAAAAAACGATTTAGTATTTATCCCCTAGGAGGATCTAATCAAATGTATTACAGATGATTTAACCCATTCAGCCGGTCCCATAGTACATTTGAAACCCACAAGTTACAGTACTGAAATTCCACATGATATGCCTTCAGAAAGTATTCACACCCCTTGACTGTTTCCACATTTTGTTGTGTTACAGCCTGAATTTAAAATGAATTACATTGGGATTGTGTCACTGGCCAACACACAATACCCCATAATGTCAAAGTAGAATTAAGTTTAGAAATTTGTAGAAATGTATAAAAACGTAAAGCTGAAATGTCTTGAGTCAATAAGTATTCAACCCCTTTGTTACAGCAAGCCTAAATAAGTTCAGGAGTAAAAATGTTGCTAAACAAGTCACATAATAAGTTGCATGGACTCACTGTGTGCCATAGTGTTTAAGGGAACCTATTGGTAGATGGATAAAAAAATAAAAATAAGCAGACATTGAATATCCCTTTGAGCATGGTTTTGTTATGAATTACATTTTGGATGGCGTATCAATACACCCAGTCACTACAAAGATACAGGCGTTCTTCCTAACTCAGTTGCCAGAGAGGAAGAAAACCACTCAGGGATTTCACCATGAGTCTAATGGTGACACATTAAAACAGAGTTTAATGGCTGTGATAGGAGAAAACAGATAATGGATCAACAGTGTAGTTACTCCACAATATTAACATAATTGACAGAATAAAAATAAGGAAGCCTGTACAAAATAAAATATTCCAAAACTTGCATCCTGTTTGCAATAAGGCACTAAAGTAAAACTGCAAAAAGTGGCAAAGAAATCAATTTTATGTCCTAAATACAAAGTGTTGTGTTTGCCCCAAAACATAACACGTCACTGTGTACCACTCTACATATTTTCAAGCATGGTGGTGGCTGCATTATGTTATGAGTATGCTTGTCATTGGCAAGGACTAGTGAGTTTTTTAGGATAAAAATAAATGGAATAGAGCTAAGCAGACAAAATCCTACAGGAAAACCTTGTTCAGTCTGCTTCCCAACAGACACGGAAAACAATTCACAAAATTCAGCATGACAATAGCATAAAACGCAAGGCCAAAGAAGACAGTGAATATTCCTGAGCGACAGAGTTGCAGTTTTGACTTAAAAATCGTCTTGAAAATCTATGGCAAAACTTGGAAATGGCTGTCTAGCAATGATCAACAACCAACTTGACAGAGCTTGAAGAATTAATAAAATACATTTGCAAATATTGTACAATCCATGTGTGCAAAGCTCTTAGATTTACCCAGAAAGACTCACTGCTATAATCACTGCCAAAAACGATTCTAACATATGTTGACTTACAGAAATATAATTTATTTAATTTTTAATAAATTTGCAAAAATATCATGTTTTCACTTTGTTATTATGGGGTATTCTGTGTTGATGGGTAAGAATTATAATTTTTTATCCGTTTTGAATTCAGATTTTAACAACAAAATGTGAAATAAGTCAAGGGCTATGAATACTTTCTGAAGGCACCCTAAATAGGGCACAATTTCCATATTGATACAGGATGTCTACCCTCTCCTTGCTATAAACCGTGTTGTACAATGTTATCGGGGCTTACCTTGACTTGGTGGTTTGGGACAACCATGACCTCCGAGGTGTAACGCTCCACGATGGGAGGGAACCCAATCTCCAGCTGGGCCCGGACATCCCCGTTCCTTCCCTTCACGACCCGGGACTTCTTACACCAAGGGCCAAAGTGCTGGTACTGGTCCACACTGGCCACCACACTGTACATCTGCTCTGGAGTGTACCTGGATGGGGAAGGAGAGGGGGATCCATCAAGAAGATGCTCATAGGACTACTCATGTACACTTGAAAAATAGTAAGTCAGGAGTAAACATTGGACTGTGATATAGGAAAGATACAATATGCTCAGGTCTATTTCAATCCAACCACATGTTAACTGAAGGTTATTGAAGTTGAGAATAGGAAAGTGGGGCTTTAGAATCACCTCTGGTCAACACGGGCTGACAAGACAGAGGGGCAGAGAGGAGTTGTGTGTGTGATGATGTCTCACCCTAGTATGCGGCTCTCAGAGTACTCCATCCGGCGGGCAGTGATGGAGGCAGCCAGGTTAATGAAGCTGCGGGAGGGTGTGGTCCGGAGGAGGGGGGAGGACAGCGGAAGGGTGGCACGCCGTGCTGACAGGACCCCACAGCTGCCCAGGTGTCTGGGAGGAGGGGAAGAGGGAGAAAATGTGTTAATCTTTGGTAAAGCATACTGGTCTTATGCTCACATAGGTTTAGTCACCTGCTGTAGTGACTTTTTTGTTCGATAGTCAATCTTTCCAAACTCCAGAATAAAAAAATAACAGTTTTAAAGTATCATAACAAAGACGATCTAAATTATTTTGTCCCAGTTTGGTGAAAATAGTCTGGTTGTGTGTTTAAATCCCAGACTTAAAAACAATGAGATCAGATCAAACCCTTTCAAAAAGCTCTATAACTTCCACTATGTAGTAGGCCCATCTAAAATGGTTACTGAACTCAGACGAATGTGATGGATAAAGTAAGACACCTGAGGGTTATGAACAGAGCATGTTGACTGCACCGTGTGTAGGCACCGTGTGTAGGCACCGTGTGTAGGCACCGTGTGTAGGCACCGTGTGTAGGCACCGTGTGTAGGCACCGTGTGTAGGCACCGTGTGTAGGCACCTAGAAGACCTGCCAGGGGGACCTGCCCTTCCTCTCTCAGTCCTGTGACTCAAGAGACTCAACATTCCAATACAACATCTCACATTGGCCCGCTCAAAAAACATTGCCATACAAAATATCTCACTGCTTCATAAATGAAACCCCCAGCTTCTAGACAAATTGATAGCCTTCCCCTACATAATCACCTAGGCCAGTCCTTCCTGAACTTTTTCACTCATGCCCCCATAGCCACAGGAAGATGTTTGCAGTAGCGTGAGCTGCAGATGGTTGTATCACACCCCTAATACAGGAGTAGTAAAGGCCTAAATATATTTTTTTAAGGGGGCCCTACTTCCCACGGCTATGCATGCCCCCCTTTCATCATGAGGGAACATCTCCTGCCCCCCACAATTCTAGCCTTCAAATTTCTATTCTATACATAATACAGAGGAATGATTGATTCTGCTGGTCAGAGTCTGGGAGACAGGTAGGCTCAGGGGCGGAAATCGCGGGGGGGACGGGGGGGACACGACCCCCCCATCCTGGGAAAAATATGATTTGTCCCCCCCAATATATCACTGAAACATAACTATGTAATTTAAATAATATTAATAATACGCAATGAAAGCAATTGTGCTGATTATAGACACTTAATAGCGCGTTTTTAAGTTTCAAAAGATTGCGACCCCCCACCCTTTTCCTCACAATGGTTTGATCCACTGGCAGGGTAACAGAGGGGTCGTAGCCACTGTCTGAAAGGCACTCAATGAACGTAACTGACGTGAGGTTAATCCAGTCAATCGCGCACACACACTAGCTGAATATGCAGAGCTAGCGCGCAAATATGAACTATTAAGCTAGCTAGTACCTATTCCATTTATGTGGCCTCATCAAAGATGGAATCTTTGCTATCGTCAATTTATTCCGAGATCAGCATGCAGATGATGTAAGTTAGTGCTTCAAAGTCCCTGTGATAAGGTTAGCGATAAACTGAAGTCCAAACTGAACAGAACTACACTCTCTTCTACCATTGTCTTAAATATATTTAATGGTCTCGTTGCAAAAGCTAAATTGTCGCAAGGGAACTTTTATTTATTTATTTTATTTAACCCGGGTAGCAAAGATTATAGCAAACACCACAGAAACTGAATTGGTGCTCGCTAGCTTTGCAAATTTAGCTATTGTTGGAAGCCAGCCAATATGAAACAAACTATTAAAATTACAAAAGGTTGCAGCATATGTTGTGTAAATGGTGAACTCATACAGCTGTCAACGCTTGTCATTTTAATCCGTTTCACATTTGCTAGCTACCTGTTAGATCGAAGCCCAAATAGAATGATAAAAGATAAGATGATAGAAGCCCATCTCCTACTGTAAATAACCTACACACTGTGTGTGTGTGTAGCCAGCCAGCCAGGTAGAAAAATGGCAGAAAAATAAAAGACGGACATCAGAGTATTTTTGAGTACACCAGAACGCAAAGTAAGAACCCTAGTAGCCTAATATCTCAAAGACTAGTTGATAAAATGTTCATAAGAAAGAAATGAAATTCTAATGGAAATGTTTCACAATGATGTCATTAGGCAGAGCAGGCAACAGATGGCACACAGACAGCAGAGTTGGGGACAGATATGCAGGGACAGACTGGCAGAGACAGGGAGTCTCAGGTAAGTTTGTTGAGTCTTTGTTTGGCAACATTATGAAAGGTTCTCCATTTTTTTTAACTTGTAAAATAGGAACATAATTGGAAAATGCCATGGATACCCCCACTCTCAACTTAAACTGGTGACTGAACTAAGATTTGTTAAAGGCAATGGTATTGCTGTTGTGAGTAGTTGTGTAGTTTTGGGTACCGGTAGTTAGGAGTACGGCAAACACCTTATTTCTTTGGTTCCTCAATATACATTTACCATATTACAATGTAGGCTATGTGTTACAGCACTACTTTTGGTGTCCCCCTCAGGAATTGCTCTTGAGAAAATGTCATGTAATTGTCCCCCCCAAAGTTGATATCAGATTTTCGCCCCTGGGTAGGCTGCCTCTTACTGGGGAGAGAAACAGACATTTTGGAGCCTACTGCCTGACATTCAGAGAAACAGACATTTTCTAATTATGTAGCCTAATGTACGCTAATATAGGACAAACTGTTATCAATCGCGAGATGTGCATTTTGTCACTTCGCAATATAAACTTTCTCCATTTGGAAAATAAATAAAAAAATCTTCCATAGTTCTTAAGTTCTTAACATGTTCAATTGTACTGCACTATTATTTGTTCCAAATTAGCTCAGGATTTTACCAACTTTAATTGTAACCGGAAATCCAGCTAAATTCTCTACATTTTTGTTTTGTTTCTTATTTTGTTAGTTTATCATCTACCTCTCTGCTGCCCCCCTGCAGACCCTAGGGGGAGCATCCTAAGGCCTACATTTTATACAAACGTCTCAGATTTACAAAATAAATACATTTATGTACATTTTTTTTTTATTGCCATTCTATTCAACCATTGTGAAAAATAAATAAGCCACAGGCTACAGTTGGTGAATGATCAAAATAGCCAACACGTCGCCGGTTGTTGCAAACTTGCTGGAGGATCGCTCACCGGCATTTTTGCGCTTACCTGTTGTTTGCTCTGTTGGGATTTCCTCGTACAACTTTTGAAGAGTGTACTTCAGACATCTCAACCAGTGCCCGGAAAAGAAGAGGGGTGCAACTACACAACCGCTACACAAGCGCTACACAAGCGCAACTACACAACCGCTTACAACATAATGAAATATACAACATGTATATCACCTACATATTCAGAGAGAGAGAAGAGGAGGAGAGAGAAGAAGAGAGAACTTGAGAGATCTACAGCACAGGCACAACAGGTGGATTCAGGACCATGGTCAGCTCATTGGCCAGACACCAGCTCAGCACTGGATTGGAATATGCGCTAATACCCTGACTACACCGCTAGCGAGCGTTGCAAAATAAATTAAAAAATCAATGTTATTCAATTATTGCACCCACACTGCTCGCGCGCATCAATGAGCGTCTGCGTTGCCAAGGGTTAAAATAGAAGTCCTTTCTATTTCTGACGCAGATCGCGCTGCAAGTCCTGCCTCTCCCATCTCCTCATTGGTTTATAGAAGCAGGTACCCACTGCCATCTCCTCATTGGCTATACCCACATGGGTGATTGAAAGACGAACTGTGTTGCTGGCCTCGAAGGGGGAGAGATGACTAGAAACGATTCGGTTGACCGTTTTATGTGTGGATTAATTGTTGGAGTAGAGGACCTTGTGCCTTTCAGGTAAAATAACAACTCAATGTTTATATCCCAGGACAAATTAGCTAGCAACAGCAAGCTAGCTAAATAGGACAAATTAGCTAGCAAGTGCAAGCTAAGTAGCTAAATTGCCATAAATGTTTAATGCTTTTCGACCTGTCCCCAAATTAATGTAATTGGTTCAGAGTTTGTTTTGATATTTTAACGTGCATGTCGTGATCGCGTTTGGTGTAGGGGGACAAAATAAATTTATGCACGATGGCGCACGCATACAGCCGGTTTGGGTTCCGTGTAACAGTTTATTGCACAAATAAGCAAGGAAGAATAGAACGCCCTAAAGGTGTTTTCATTCAGCCCAAAAGAGCACAATTTTTACCATTTGAAAACAGCCACACACAATACAATACAATACAAAGCCTTTAGGATTATACCATGAACTGTATGGCTGGTATGAAATGAATAGCTCACTTTGAATAAGCAAACACTACAGTATAGTCACTCGGGCATAAAAACATGAAATCATTATACATAATTCATGTATGACTAGCTCACTTGAATTAGCAAACAAAAACTTGGCCTACCAAGGCAGGCATGAAAACATGAAATCATCATACATGGCCTAATATCGGGTATGAATTGTCACAACATGATCTGTTTCACCTGTCCTTGTGCTTGTCTCCACTCCCCTCCAGGTGTCACCCATCTTCCCCATTAACCCCTGTGTATTTATACTTGTGTTTTCTGTCTGTCTGTGGCAGTTTGTCTTGTTTGTCAAGTCAACCAGCGTGTTTCTCTCAGCTCCTGCTTTTCCCCAGTCTCTTTTTTTCTCGCCCTCCTGGTTTTGTCCCTTGCCTGTTCTGCCTCTGAGCCCACCTGCCTGATCACTCTGCCTGCCCCTGACACTGAGCCCGCCTGCCTGACCACTCTGCCTGCCCCTGACCCTGAGCCCGCCTGCCTGACCACTCTGCCTGCCCCTGACCCTGAGCCTGCCTGCCGTCCTGTACCTTTGCCTCCTCTGGATTACTGACTCCTGACTGCTCTTGACCTGTCTTTTGCATGCCCCTGTTGGATTATTAAACTGTTGTTTATTTGACGTTGTCTGCATCTGTGTCACGTCCTGATCCTAGTAAAATGTAATTTTCTATAGTAGAGTAGGTCAGGGCGTGACAGGGGGTGTTTTGGGTTGTTCTATGTTTTTTCTTTTTTTCTTCCTGGGTTTTGTGGGTAGTTGTTTTCCATTTTGTCTGTTGTACCTGATGGAACTGTTTAGTTGTTTTCTGTTTTAAGTGTATTCATTAAAGGAAATATGAGCACTTCACACGCCGTGCCTTGGTCCCCTTTATATACGACCCTCGTTACAATTTGGGTCTTACCTTCAAACCTGATATGAATACAGTAGCTTACTTTGAATCGAACACATAGGCCTGGCCTACCAAGTCAGGCATGAAAACATTAGGCTAAATCATAAATAAACAGTATTCAGGTTGACCTTTCTTGTGTTTCATGTTTTACAGCACAAGGCGTCGATGCCTAGGCTTGGTGTTGAAAATGGAGATTATTTAATCATACTGTAGTCCAGAGTCCTTTCAAAGGACAACAGGGCAGTCAGCATGCACGATACGGCCTGTAGTGGAGAAGAGTCTCTCAACACTTCATGAAGTCATAGGAAGGGTGATGATGTCCCTGAGTAGTCTATTGACGTTAGGGAAAATGTCAAGGCTGCAGCTGTCCAAAACTTAAATAAGGGATTGTAATTCCTAACCTCCCCCCAATCCAGCATCCTCAACAGAGATATGATAGTGATCACATGGGGCCAGCAGTGATTATTTCAGTGCATAAGTCCTATACCCTGGCAGGCAGGATCATTATTCCATACTAATCCTCCTGGATCCGGGTGTGCAGCTCAGTCAGATGATTTACAATTTGTTGATCATATTTCCATATGAATTTATAAAAATCCCCATCCTTGGCTTTTTGAAAAGTTTACACAACTTATGACTAGCTAGCTCTAGAATTGCAGGGGGGGGGGGGTTGGTACCATATGATTGTGATACATTAGATCCCAGGAACCTCCTATGCATGGGTGGGCCAGTGTTCAATCTGGCAGAGGCCCTGCCAGATTGAACACTGGCCCACCCATGCATAGACCCTGCCATGGCCCTGCCCCCCCCCACAGTGATGCTCTTGTGGAGATTCAAAGTCCAATCCCACTATGCATGATGTGGGTGGGTGGGTGTTTCATGACGGCGGGATGACTGAGACAGGAAGACGACCTGTCTGGTTATGATGAAAACCTGGACTTTAGTACGCTGTCTGGTACACTATTTAGTTCAACTAGTTCAAACTACATTTTGCAGTAGCTTGGTGGTAGTTGAACTTAATTCAAATATTGGTAGTATTATTGACAGTTTTTTTACCATGTGTTGGTGTAGCAACTGTAACTACTGTAACTACACACTACTTCTTTTGCAAAAATTAAATTAAATATGGGTGCAGTAGGCAAGAATTTCCTTTGTTTTTCGACATCTGATCTGTCTAATTCTCAGTTGAAACATAGTTTTGTGTAAAATACACTCAATTAGACATTCTGACTCCACAGTGATATGCTCTTGCAATTTGTCATCTATGACATTTAGATATGATCATTTTTCACAAAGTAGTTTGGATGTAAATATAAAAATATATTTTTGTTAAGGGTGGCTTAACTTCTTCCAGTGTGAAGTAATTGTTTGCTCAACACGACTAATGATTGACACAAACAATGAAATACAAGAACAGTTTCTCTCATACAGACAGAACATGATAAATGCCTTGCTTGTCAAACCAATCTTTGTCTTGGAATGAAAGCTCTCCCTGACATCTTGCTCTTCCCCACGATAATCATCAATAGAAAGAAATGATGTTCAAAGGGAATATTGTGCAAGTGAAATGTTGGAATGTTTAGACGAGTGGCAGACAGACAGGGCCTGATAATCTGATCTGAGTCCTTGAGTTAGCCTTATCTCAAGGCCTGGCAGCTGACTGGGGGGTATAGTCTGTCACAGCCGGAGTAGGGCTGGTTGAACTTAACACACACACACAAACACACATGGGGGCACACACGGGGGGGCACACACAGGCATACGGGCACCCACACGTTTGTGAGGTAGTGACCCAAGAAGTAAATTGTTGGGTGGAATAATACCCATGACAGTTTCCTATCCCTGCCATGCCCTTGAGAATTTTATCACACCCATGAAACACCAGTCAGCAACAGAAGCTTGTGGGAGGGAAAAGTGGCAGCAATGTGCACCATAATAAAAGATATCAACCCAAACACAAATACAGTATAAGTGCAAAATATTATTATATATTTTTTATTTATTTAAACATGTCACGCTCTGACCTAGGAGAGCTGTGTTTTCTCTGTTTAGCTAGGCCAGGGTGTGATAGGTGGGTGGGCATTCTATGTTTTTGTGTTCTATGTTTTGGCCGGGTATGGTTTCCAATCAGAGGCAGTCTATCGTTGTCTCTGATTGGAAGCCATACTTAGGCAGCCTGTTTTTCCCTGTGTTTTCGTGGGATCTTGTTTTTGTGCAGCTGTGTTTGAGCAGCCCCAGAACGTCACATTTGTTTCAGTTTTCACCTGTTTATTGTTTTTGTTCAAGTTCACAAATAAAATATGCGGAACTACCGGCATGCTGCGCCTTGGCTAATTTATGACGGGGAATACGAAGATAGCACTCGTGACAAAACATCTAATCATGGATTCAGAGGTAAAAAAAACCCCAAAAAACGAATGAAGAGTTTAATTCCAAAACGCTATATATCCATTTTCCGAAATGTTGGTAAATTAGCTTTTATTGTTTAAAGAAATTCTAACATAGATTGGTGCGATTTTTTTTCGCTATCTAATCATGTCATGGGGTTGCTCAATGACAGACATGAATTTGTTTAAAATCTATCTAATAATTTCATTTCAGAGAGCAGGGATTCTTGAAAGTCGGGACAATCCTTGTCCGGCTGGGAAATTTCATTTTTATAGTTGAAAAGGGGAATTTTGTTTCAATATTTGATCTTAAAAATTACATTTAGTGGAAATCTATTGTGGAAAATATGTGTTTATGTAATTTTCCAAACATTTTAAATTCTATTCATTTCCATGTCGACTCTCTGGCTGGAAATGCCCTTGTCTGGTGCAAAGGATCACAATTTCAAACACCACCAAAAAGTTTAAAAATTCTAATAAATGGCAAAATATATATTTACTGAAAAGTATCACATGTAGTTTCTTGCAATTGCCATCTCTGACTTTAAGGAATATTTCTCTAAAAACTGTGATTCCTACCAAACATGTCCAGAGTTTTGATCAACTCTGTCAGATTTATCTAAAATCCTAAATGAATCAGAATTTAACAGAGTCAGCTATACCATGATATTCCCTTCTTCATCTCCTGATTAACTGTAGTGTGACAAGACCACCCATGATCTGAAAAGTTCTCTAGTTTTGATAGATTTAAACAAACAATATTGATATCACCATGGTCACAACCATAACCTTTCAACTCCATCTCCATTATATATTAAGATAGAATATGAATTTTGGTTGACATACGAAGGCTTTAGAGTCATAAATTAACTGAGAAAAAACAAAATTGGTATTTTGTATAACACTTGAATGAAGAAGAAAAGAAGCTATAACTCCGTAAAACGTCAATTCTGTCAGATGTTTCTCTAACATCAACTCTGTCTGAGTGCTGAAATGGTAGAATGGTTATATTTGTTGTGGATTGTTAAATAAATGATTTACTATATTTTACAAATGTTTGTATTCAACTTATATTTTTAAAGACAAGAGTATGTCTGTTTTGAGTTTCTGTTGTCAACTCTGTCAGTGGCTTGTCAACTCTGTCACTGATTGCTAACCCCCTGTCACAAGCGGAATGAACAGTTTAAGGAGTGAGTCAAACGCAGGAGACTGAGGTCCGTTGGAACAATCTTCATTTAATAAATCCACGGGTAAGTTTCACATACGGCTGGGAGCATAACAGTCAGAAAAATGGACAAAAAGAAGCTCCGTTCAAAAGGCAGACGGGGCGCAGCCCGGCAACCCTAATGCCTAGATAATAAAAGTAACACCACACGTAACAACGAACAATCCCACACAAAATCCTAGCTAAACACAGACAGACTAAATAACCCCCCCACTAATGACAAAACACAAAACAGGTGCAAACAAAAACCAGACATAACTAATAGACACTGAAACACAGATCGGTGGCAGCTAGTAGGCCGGCGACGACGACCGCCGAGCGCCGCTCGACCGAGGAGAGGCGCCCCCTTCTGTGGATGTTGTGACACCCCCTTAATACAGATTTTTTGGTAAATATTCTGAAGAAATATGTTCATTGTCCTGCAATATATGTCAACTATTGAAGTACAGTACTTTCTGTGCTAGACATCCTTTATAATTCTTGTTTTATGTTCTGAATTTAGAAAAACGTGCCAAAATGCTAACAAAATTAGCCTTGGAACATTATACAGTAGTATAAAACATAACAAAAATAGATTTGGAGATTTGTATTACATATTTGAATAATCTAATGTTAGAATGAAACAATCAAGGCCCTTAAATGCTTGTTGGACAATAAATATACAAACAAAATGCCTTTTGTGGTGTCTGACTAAGTTGAGATAAATCCAGTTAGGTGCATTTTATGAAAAAGGTTTTAGTTAGAAGGTTGTTCCTTTATATTGTGTGATAGCTGATACTTTGGTTTATAAACAGTTATATTTCAAATGTTGTTAATATTAAGAAAAATACTTGTAAAAGAAAAGTTGGGATTGCCTCGTCTTTCAAGAATCCCTGAGAGACAAATTCACCTCACTCTCAGATAAATGAGTAGTACTGCTAGGCTTTACACAGTCAAATGTAACAATAACTACATTTTTAATAAAGAACTGTATGAATGATACATTTGTGACATCAATATTTTAAAAATATATTTTAAAAAGCATTCAAGACAATAATATGAGATCTACATATTTTAATAATTTAGCAGATGCTCTTATCCAGAGCGACTTACAGTAAAAGTGCATTCATCTTAAGATAGCTAGGTGAGACAACCACACATCACAGTCAAATATACAGGGTACAATCATTTAATTCCATGCTAAACAATGGATATATCAAGTTTGAAGAAAAGAAAACACATTTACATACACTAAAATCTAAAAACAGTAATATCTTACACACACATGAAGGTACCCATTAGCAATCATTTCTGATGAAAAACATTGGTGGATATAGAGTTTTAGACATAAACTCTTCAAATGTATAAAAACTTGTGACATAATAGCAAAGCCTCCAACTTGAAATTGGTTGTTGAACATTGTGTGTAAAGAAGACGATTTTGGCCAACTATGTTGTTTGCTGAAATGATGTGCTTGTGTGTGGCTCCAATGCAAATCATGTGTATAACCTATATACAGCCTATGAATAGTCAAAAGTTTGGACACACCTACTCATTCAAGGGTTTCTTTATTTTTACTATTTTCTACATTGTAGAATAATAGTGAAGACATCAAAACTATGAAATAACACATATGGAATCATGTAGTATCCAAAAAAAGTGTTAAACAAATCTAAATATATTTTATATTTGAGATTCTTCAAAGTAGCCACCCTTTGCCTTGATGACAGCTTTGCACGCTCTTGGCATTCTTTCAACCAGCTTCATGGGGTAGTCACCTGGAATGCACTTCAATTAACAGGTGTGCCTTGTTAAAGGTTCATTTGTGGAATTTCTTTCCTTCTTATTGCGTTTGAGCCAATCAGTTGTGTTGTGACAAGGTAGGGGTGGTATACAGAAGATAGCCATATTTGGTAAAAGACCAAGTCCATATTATGGCAAGAACAGCTCAAATAAGCAAAGAGAAAACAATTCATCATTACTTTAAGATATGAATGTCAGTCAATGGGGAAAATTTCAAGAACATTGAACGTTTCTTCAAGTGCAATCGCAAAAACTGTCAAGCGCTATAAGGAAACTGGCTCTCATGAGGACCGCCACAGGAAAGGAAGATCCAGTTACCTCTTCTGCAGAGGATAAGTTCATTAGAGTTACCAGCCTCAAAAATTGCAGCCCAAATAAATGCTTCACAGAGTTCAAGTAACAGACACATCTCAACATCAACTGTTCAGAGGAGACTGCGTGAATCAGGCCTCCGTGGTCGAATTCCTGCAAAGAAACCACTGCTAAAGGACATCAATAATAAGAAGAGACTTGCTTGGGCCAAGAAACACGAGCAATGGACATTAGACTGGTGGAAATCTGTCCTTTGGTCTGATGAGTCCAAATTTGCGATTTTTGGTTCCAACCTCCATGTCTTTGTGAGACACAGAGTAGGTGAACGGATGATCTCTGCATGTGTGGTTCCCACCGTGAAGCATGGAGGAGGAGGTGTGATGGTGTGGGGGTGCTTTGCTGGTGACACTGTCTGTGATTTATTTAGAATTCAAGGCACACTTAACCAGCATGGCTACCACAGCATTCTGCAATGATACGCTATCCCATCTGGTTTGCGGTTAGTGGGACTATCATTTATTTTTCAACAGAACTATGACCCAAAACACACCTCCAGGCTGTGTAAGGGCTATTTGACCAAGTTGAATGATGGAGTGCTGCATCAAATGACCTGGCCTCCACAATCACCCGATCTCAACACAATTGAGATGGTTTGGGATGAGTTGGACTGCAGAGAGAAGGAAAAGCAGCCAACAAGTGCTCAGCATATGTGGGAACTCCTTCAAGACTGTTGGAAAAACATTCCTCATGAAGCTGGTTGAGAGAATGCCAAGAGTGTGCAAAGCTGTCATCAAGGCAAAGGGTGGCTACTTTGAAGAATCTTAAATATAAAATATATTTTGATTTGTTTAAGACCTTTTTGGTTACTACATGATTCCATATGTGTTATTTCATAGTTTTGATGTCTTCACTATAATTATACAATGTAGAAAATAGTCAAAATAAAGAAAAACCCTGGAATGAGTAGGTGTTCTAAAAATGTTGACTGGTACTGTATGTATAAAGTAAAGGGTTATTATATTCTATAGTTTGATGGCTATTTTTGTTCCCCTTTCCCATTGGTTGAGAAGATGATCTTGCTCATATTTCTGATGTACTGGGACCCGTCCAGTGCTGAGATCTTAGGGCTGCTGAGTGGAATGAGGGCATTGTTGGTGTAGTATCTGAATGCAGGGTTCGATGACTGGATGGCATCCAGAAATACCTGTATCGAGAGGGGTCCAGCAATTAAATCTACTCATCAGTACTTCTTACACGTCCATAGAAAATCTAGAAATATCTAGTATCATATACATACGTATGTACATGCAGTATGCTCTGGAGACAGGGAGGAGCACCTTTATCAGATCAGCTAAATAACTAATAGATGTCAAGTAAGCGTACCTTCACAATATCCTCTGTGTCCTGAGCTGCGTTCTGGAACACCATCCCACAGTGTTGCAGGTACGTGTCATAGAGGCTGCGTGTGTGGGCGTCGACCTGCTGCAGCGAAGAGTCCCCTGGCTCTGCCCTCTGCAGATTGTCCAAGAAATCCGTGTTGACAGGGCCGCACTCAATAAGACTCACACTGCACGATGGTGGATGGAGTCAATCAGTACCAACACAGATACAGTGCACATCCAAAATGAAACACTGACAAAGGGATACATGAGCTGATGACTGTCTGGACTCACTAGATGTTGAAGTGCTGCAGGAGAATGGCCAGACTCTCACAGGCGCCCTCTACTGCAAACTTACTGGCACAGTACACCTCATTAAAGGGGAGTCCTACAATACAATAACACACAGAGATATGTGATTATCATGGCAATAAATACTAAACAAACCCCCAAATCTGACCTTAGAGCAGTGTCTAAAGGTAATTTCATCCCATTCCTCCACCTGTCACCCCAGCCCTGCTCTCTGTCTCTCACCCTGTAGCCCACCGATGCTGCCAGTGACCAGGATGCGTCCATGGCCCTGGGCTTTCATCCCTGGTAGGAAGGCCTGGATGGTGCTGATGGTGCCCAGGAGGTTGACCTCCAGGATCTGCCTCATGGTGGCCAGGGACTGGGCCTCCAGCGGCCCCATCAACCCCACACCAGCATTACATACTGCCAGCATGAATACCACAGACAAACAGAAAGCCAGAGCACATGACATCCTGTATGCTGTACACATGTAAAGAAATTGTCGTTGATGTAAAAATATGAAGGACATCTGTTCTTCTGTTTCACACACACAGCCACACACACACACACACACACACACACACACACGATATAACACTATTGCTGTAAGTCATGACTCTGGTCATACCCAGAATGTTCACCCTCTTCTCTCTGACCCTGTCCCTGGCATCCAGAATGGACCGCTGGTCAGTGATGTCCATCTGGAGGATGTCCAGGGTGTCCTTGTGCAGGCCCTTCACACAGTCCAGCAGACGCTCCTTCTTGGCAAGATTCCTCATGGTGGCATAGACTAAACAGAGTTGATATCAGTGGTCAAGGACATCAGAGATTTCCCCATCAGAGATTTACCATTAAACATGCACGAAACAAAACGGATGAAATACAGAGCTTGACATTGACATTATATTGTCACCATAGTTTCCAAAACTAGAATTTTCTGTAGTTACATTGTGATGCAGATAAACCAACCAAAACCTGTTTTCTAATATGTAGGTGCCATGTAGTAAACAGGTATAATACCCAGAGACAGCTTACTGCTTCTAAGCCCTCATGCAACCAACACGTCACGTATTGTACCCATACTGTTTATTGCATGATCTTATGGCACTGAATAAAATAAACGCTTTCTGTACAGTGACGTCCTTGCAAGTCAGTCACTGCTTACCTTTGTACATTTTCGCTGGATCCGAGGCCAGCCGGACGGCCAGACTGAGGCCTATCCCCGAGGAGCATCCTGTGATCAGCACCACTGTCTGCTCCATTGGCCTGCTGGTCTACACGTCCTCTGGGTCTGCTAGCTAACGGAGAGATGAGGTCTGAGGGAAGGAGACCAGGAGATACACGGAGCAGCTCAGTAGGGCTTGATGAGGGGTGTGAAGTGAGATGGTATGGGAAGAGATCCAGTTTGTGTTGTTTGCTGATACTCAAAGTCATGTCTTCACTGTCATCCCTATCACAAGGTCCCTAGAATGTAAACAAGGTCCCTAGAATGTAAACATGCTCTCATTTCCCAGCCCAGGAGGAAGTTTTGCTAGGCCAGGTGTTCCCACGAGGTCTGTCTGTGGCCATCAACTCATGACCCGAGCCCTTTCACTCCCTATTTGGTTCAAAACATTCTCTAAGACCTAAACCTCACCTGGAGTTGTGGAGCATTGAGCAAGTTGAGGAAGCTAAACTCCTAGGTATAACACCGGATGGTCACTTATCATGATCAAGTCGTACTGACAAAGTTGTTGTGAAGATGGGGAGGGTTATGTCTGTTACTGTCCGGTAATATGGTCAAGTGCAGCAAAGAAAGACCTAGTAAAGCTGCAGCTGGCTCCCAACAGAACAGCAGAACTGCACATACAGAACTAACATAAACAACATGCATTCCAGTCTTTCCTGGTTGAGGGTGGATGAGAGATTAACTGCTTCTCTTCTAGTTTTTATGAGAAATATTACTGTGATGAAAATTCCTGATTGTCTGCATAATCAAATAACGTTCAGCTCAGACACCCATGCATACCCCACAAGACATAACACCAGGGGTCTCTTCACAGTCCCCAAGTCCAAAATGAATTCACGGCAACGCACATTATTATACAGCACCATGATCGCATGGAACTCCCTTCCATCTCCAATTACTCAAGCAAACTACAAAATGACCTTAAAAAAACGGATTAAACAACATCTCATGGAACGGCAGGGACTGTGAGGGGACAGACACACGCACTCACACACAAACACACACATTCTTTTTAGTTGTATTGTTTGTTTTCTTTTTGTTGTTGTATGGTGTGTGTATATAGTTGTATTTAAAATGTGTGTGAATGTCCTTGTCCAGCAGTCTATCAGTGTTTTGTTGCTTGTCATGTTCTGTGTCTTTTTGTGGACCCCGGGAAGAGTAGCTGCTGTTTCTGCTAAAGCTAATGGGGATCCAAACAAACAAATAAATATGACCCACTGATAGAGATTGGAGCTTTTATTTTGTCCTCAGTGTCAGCCAAACTATCACATCATTTGAAAACAAAACCTGCCAAACCTGAGGAAAATTATCTGGAACAATAAAGATCCCTACAGCAGTTAGTTACTTTAACCAGGAGATGGAAGCACTGTCATTATCAATGTGTGCAGCACAGGAGCACTAGCCAGTGGGCCCTCTGGTCAGTATCTGGTCACACTCAAACCCACACTGGCCACACATTCTCCTAGAATACACAGTGGACCACTAACACTCCACCTAAAACAATAATGTTGAGAACAGCCAGTGAAGAACACAAAAGGATCTTGGATAAAAGGAAGAATAGAGACATTTGGAGTATAATTAGTCTCTCGTTGGCTATACTGGCCAACTGACACCCACAATTACCAGAAATGCATTGGCTGAAATGACTACATAGACAGTAATGTAAAGCCTGTAAACCCCTGGTAGGATAGTTACAGGTCACGTGGATGCTCTTTGTTTTGGAAAGCTGCAGTCTAGTGCTATGGTAGGGTAGGCTGAAACATTGTTTCAAATCCATCCTAAGAACTGTGCCATTTAAGTCCAGACCTCTAGCCAGAGGAACTAAGTTATAGCACAAATGTTAATATATAGGCCTATGCATTATCTTGCTGGAATAGATAGCAGAGGCCAGTGCTGAAACCTTGACATTTGACTTCTGAGAACTTATGCAGCAGGTTAAGAGAATTAGGTTAAGTTCAGGAAAAGGGTTTAGGGTTAGTTCGCAAAATGTTTAAGTATGCATCTTAGAAATAGTTTTCACATAGAAACATTATATGTCCGAACTCCAAATCAAATAGGCTTCCAAATAATAACATGGTGTGGCAGAACGTTTATTTTTATTGGAGAATTTCTGCATGGCTCCGGAGTGGCGCAGTGGTCTAAGGCACTGCAGCTCAGTGCTAGAGGCATCACTACAGACCCTGGTTTGATCCTGGGCTGTATCACAACTGGCCGTGATCAGGAGTCACATAGGGCGGCGCACAATTGGCCCAGCATCGTCTGGGTTAGGGGAGGGGTTAGCCGGGGTTGGCCGTCATTGTAAAATAAGAACTGACTTGCTAGCAGCCATGACTGAATTCAAACTTGAGTTGGTTTTGGGGTGTGGTTTGATGTGGGTGTTGCTTGTGTGTGTTCGCAGGTGGGAAGAGTTAGCCAAATTATTTCACCAATTAGCTTCAGCTGGCTGGTGTGCGACCTGTGGCAATATTGGTTTCCCTTTGGATAACCTGTCTCCAGGGCTTGTTAGGGACCGTCAATAAATTACACAATGTAAATGAGACAATATTTTCATGTTGCACACCTTTTAGTCTTTTCATTAAATGCATTAAATATTTGTAAATGAATTTCTACAATTTAAAGTTGGTTTGAGATTTTTAAGTCATTGAAATTTGGAGCTATTGGAATTTTTTTAACATATTGTCCCATGTACATTGTGTAATTTACCGATGTTCCCTAACTAGCCCCATTGGGATATCCAAAGTCAACCCAAAATTACCACAGGCATTACGATTGGATCGCATACAGTTGCACTCCGAATTGATGATTACTTATGTGATGCCAGCTGTGGCATCTGGGTAGGTTTGAAAAAACCCAATCTTCATGTACATTGTGAGCAGTCAGGAACACAAGACACACAACTCAGTTTTGGATAAGACTGATGTAGTTTGAGGGTTCTTTCAATGGTGGATGGATGACTCTCTATGTGGATACAAATAGGATGGAGACTGATTACTCTTTTGTAGATTTAATCATCAACTGACCATTGTTACAGCCACTGAGGTATAAAGAACTGGAGACTGCATCCCAATATGTCTGACCGTTGTTTTCAACTTAAAGTACTCACATTCGCATACGCCGATTCACGGACCGTCTATATACAGGTTGCATCTGGTTTACATAGTCCAACTTCCCATGCGCACTAGCACTTAGTAAGCACAGGGAACAGCACTAGCAGTGACCACGTCATCACGTCAACCAAAAACATTGCAGACATTGGATGAATGTAAAATGTTAATGTCTTCGGCTGCGGGTAATGAAAAAAATCTGTTTCAGTGACAATTTAAATAATTCAGTGGGTGTTTAGTGCACAAATGTGATGACTAAAGTGTCTTATTAGGAACTTCTCTATGTGTCGTCTATGGAAATTGTCTTTCTGGGCCGGGTGTCAGTTAAACTGCAATGCCGAAAAAAGACTGTAGGAGCAGTCAAAACTGTGCTTCCGGAACCAGAAACCTGGCACCTTGCTTACAGCCTGAACTGCCCTATGTCCTGTTCTCTTTACAACAAGTAACAAACATCTGACTAATCAGAATATAACAAAGTAGGGGACAGGTAGAAAATCTATCCTTCCAATTCCAAACAACTGATTCACCATATTCTAGAACTAACAACAGTGGCTTAGAAAATATTTATCATAAAATAATCCTACACTGACTTTATGATCCTATTTACACATTGTAGTCAATTTTGACAGTAGAATACATGTTTCTGACTCATATCAATGCCACATATAGGCTGTTTTCTAAGCGAGAAGTCGTTTTTTAGGGCAGTTGATTAATCATTTTGAGTATTCACAATAATCGTAGGCTTATTATTTTAATTTACTATGTGCCTGCGCCAGGTCACCTGACATTTGAGTTTGTCCTAGATTTCCATTTGGAGTCAGAAGCGCATGGGAAAACGTGATATAGGTCAGTATTAAATATGGTATTCAGATCAGTGGCGCCTGGCCCAGTAATAATTTAACATAAGTGCACCATTATTATTCAATGCAAATAAACCAGGGGCTCAATCCATCACGCAAATATTCGCATGGTGGTGACGGTGACCTCATCCACAATGGCCATCTCCAGTCAACTCTTCTGGGTAAAAGAGAAATGGGGTTTGTTCATCTGCCAAGAAGGCGTCTGTCCAGACAGCCCTTGATTTCCTCCGAGATAGATCTCTTCCCCCCACGGCCATCACAAATTCTCGACCACTGTCAGCAGCCCTCCCTAAAGCCCCAAGTGGCCGTAGATTAAAACGCATACATTTTTATCGCGAATATTTGCTGATTGGATCTACATGCCAAGTGCATTAATCTCCGTCTGTCAGAAATTTGTACAGTACAGGCCATGTCTCAGAGATGGGTAGTATTTCTGTTGCATGTATTTGAAATATGTATTTCAATTACTTCTGAGTATTTTGTCATTTGTATTACACTGGGCTGAACTACACTCCAATGTATTTTGTAACAAGATATTTTCAAGAGCTGTAATTTGTATTTTCAAAATACCAAATACTTTTCTTTACCATTTGTTTTTATAGCGGTTCACCATTTTGTGGCCCCTTTCACCTTGCATTGGTATCAGAGATTTGATGACACTATGGTTTGATAAGAGTGTCTGCTAAATTAACTAAATGTAAATGTGTATGTAAAAATGGACAATTGCAAAGCATGCTGAGTATTATTCTAATGAGCTCTGCCCTGAAACAAGGTTTTGTCTAGAAGGGATACAGTTTTTGTCAACATTCACTTCATACCAAGTTTAGGAGAATTTACGCAGCAGGTTAGGAGAATTAGGTTAAACTGTATCCCATCTAGACATGACCCTGAAACAAGGCCAATAATAATACCCAGTGTCCAGAGTGACTTATAGACAGTGCATTCACCTGAGGTAGATAAACAACACATATCACCGTCGTAGCAAGGAACCGTTACTGAGAATGGTGTTACTGTTCGGGCTACTTGCAAATGTACTTCTGTGTTTTATAATACAAAATATGTGTATTTTAAATACATTTCAAAATACAAGTATTTTGTAGTTTATTTTGATACATTGAACTTTATGGTATTTTGTAATTTTTGCCCATCCCTGTTTGTCTGGCAGCAACAAGAGGGCCCCAGTGATACAGAGGGTCTATTATTAGGCTACTATGCTGTTCTGTGCGTACTTTGTGGTGTAGAGGGAGTCCTAAGGTTTGTAGGCCTAATAGATGCATCAGGTCATGTGTGTAGTGTGTGTTTAGAAAGACCTCTCATGGAGTGCTTGCATAGTGGTATTTGTGTCCCAATTACTGAGCAAACACACAGTGTGATTTGCCCTCGCCACTGTCACAGGCTTTCTCCTCACCTTCATGAGAGAAGCCTGGTAGCCGAGACTAGGTTTGCCCAATGTTCAGAATTGTCTGTCTCTGTCTGTGTGTATTATGTCTGTGTGTCCTACCATAGACTTTATAAATACTCACTAGGTGGTGATAAAGCCTCAGTTTCCAATACAGTATTCATTTTCCTTCACTGGATATACCTACCTGGTTGTCCCATTTTCAAGAATTACATTTTTTTTAATGATTATGATCCGTGTTTGTGGCTGGCTGATTGAAGATTAGATTGCACTGTGTCATTTGTAAGGATTTGTTTTCCATATAGTCAGAATCAAATGATGGTGTTCGTATTGTGCAATGGGGTGCACCATTAGGCCTATGAGGTTCCCTAAAAGTTCATGTATTAAAGATGTGCTTGGATATGGTGATAGTGACCACATACACCACTAGGTATTTTCCTATTTTCCCTTTACAAGGCTGTGCCCTCTCTTTCTTTCTCTACGGAGAGCTGAATTCCTCTTGACCAGCCCATGGTCCCTGGCTGCATCCTTATGCAACATTTCAATGGCCTGATTGTGATTGAGTACATAGCAACCCAAAAGTGATAGGGATTTAACTTGTAAGGATACAAATGTCTTGCTACTGGCATAGGGGAAGTTACATTGACTGTCTGTGTACAGTATGTTGTCTGTGGAACATGTTAGGGTGCATGTGATTTGACAGTAGCATTGGTGAATACAGTATCTCTTTACATACACTATGTCCTGATTTTGTGACCCTGAGGGAAACAGTGGGAAACCTTCATCTGCTACCCTCATCACATCCCCTGGTGCGGTGCCTGTGTTTTCTCACACACTTTCGGCCAATTAGCCTGTCCTAGCCAAGCCAGTCAGCAGGGCGATGTGTGCTGCAAACTGTTCTACCATTGTGTCAGAACCCCATTCTGACAGCTTGGGGAAGTCCTGTGGTCCATGGTCTACTGTAGGCTACTTCAGCCTGGTGCTTCTGTACGTGTCCTCTCCCCCTGCCCTGCCACAGCGGGTCCAGCGTGATTAGGTAGGAGGAGGGTATGGAGGTCTGGAAAATACCCCTCCTCGGCCCACCTCCACAACCAGACACCCACAAAATACACACCTCCTTCAGGACTTCCGGGCTGCTTAGAGACAGAACAGTTTCCCCATGTGTTAGGCTCTGTTTATGGGTGTTTCTCTCAGTAGAAATGTGAGTGAATTTGGAGGATGTTTTGGAGATGAACAATAAATGTCTGTCTGGCACACTGAGGAAAGAGTCACTGTCATTGGTCTATGAGCAGTATGGAGATGGGCTAAGCCCCAGAGAGTTTGGCTAATCAAACGAAGCTAAACGCATTGAATACGTAGACTGAAGAGAAAAGTCTACATTTAATGACAGCAGCACATGCTCAATAGGATGTCCCATGGGAGAAAGATGAGCAGAAGTGAAACAAGTGCAGACGTGTTGTGGTGACTGAGGTTGAACTAAAATGTCACGTTACCATACCTTTATAGATAGCAGTGAGAGTCTGAATCTCGTCTGCACTCTCACAGTGAGAGGTTCCTTAAGGTGAGACTGAACATTCTTGCACGGCAACTCATTCGAAATGTGAGGAAGTCCTCACGCTATATCGATTCTCATTGCATCATCTCTCATCCTAACCCTTTATATATTTAAGGTCCATATACCTTCACAGTATAAGGCTTTACATCCTGCACTGTTATATCAATACGACTTTTATAACACTCTTATAACATACAATCTTCCCTGCTAACTTTACCAACAGCCCAACCCTCTTGCTTAACATGCGTAAAACCAAAGCCTGCTCTGCTGTCATCAACAGCATGTTCCTCATTTCTCAGCTCAGATGAGGGTGACATTGTGGCTGTTTATCTTGTCTGGGATTGGCTGGTAGGGGCCGTGCAGGTGGCTTTGTGTCACCTGGGCAGTGTGAGAGGAAGGAGATAGGGGCTTGTTTAGTAAGGGTTTCACTTTGAGATAATGCCTCTGCTTGATTCCACTGTGATCACGTGATAGGGTGATTATATCCACAACTAAATCTCTTTCCTAAACATTGAAGATGCTGGTGGCACCACTGACCATAAATTCAAGAACAACAACAATCAAAACAGTATTGAATTCTTTTGGTACTGAACAGAAGCTAACTGTGTGATAGTAAAAAATTTATGAAAAATATGTTTTATTGCAACATGCACTGTATAGGTGCAGTGAAATGTGTTGTTTTACAGGGTCAGCCATGGTAGTACAGCACCTCTGGAGAAAATGAGGGTTAAGTGCCTCACTCAAGGGTACATCGACAGATTTTTCACCTTGTTGCATTGAATATTAAAACCAGCGACCTTTCGGTTACTGGCCGAACATTCTAACTGCTAGGCTAGTCATTCCATCTCTAAAACATTTGTAAAAATATGACATTGATTTTCCTCTGATTATGACAAGGTAATAGGCACGGTATGGCACAGTACAGACATTGAATGCAAGGTCCAGACATTACTTTTTGAGTTTAGATAAACATATACAATCTATATCAATATGAAGATTTTAGAATTAAGAATTCATCCCGTATGATGCATTTTGCATCATATGATGCTACGTTTTGCATCATATGGGTATGATTTCTGTATTTTGAAAATGACATATCTTGAAAACTTGATTGCTGACAAGCAAAACACACTGGGACAATGTCAACAATGGACTAATGAAACAAATACCAAAATATAGTTTTGGGGTTGGACTTTTCCATTATCTCTTGCTAATTTTTGTAATAAGAAAATGACCTCAGATTTGTCTCATCCGGTTGAGACGTTATCCTCTAGCGATGTTTACTGAAACTGACAGACAAAGGAGGGCATGCAGGTTACCTTTTGTCTCTGGTATCGTAAATAAAGTTATCTGACCATGCTGGACCAGCATACACACATAAACATGGTTCTTTACCGCCGTGATGGTTGTGAAGACCCATCCTGTTCTTTCCCTCTCTACCATGTTTTCCTTTTATGGCATTAAATGCTACACTGTTAAAAAGTTCCTGTAATTGAACGGTACACTACAGGCTACTGGTTGCAGTGAAAGTAAGGTAAACAACAAGTTACAGATAGGGTACAGCTGAATGAAGGTGTGATTGCTGTAAAAGGATAGTATGCTGCTGGTTACTTGAGACTATACATCTCTTGGGATTTGAACTCAGAACCGTTGGTTGCTAGTGACCTGAATTTCCTGCTATGCCACCAGGTCTGTGGGCATGACAGAGATTGTACACAGATTTAATGGCATGATTACAGTTCTGCACTTCACTAAAAGTTGCCCAGATTCAAGTAAAAAATTATCTGATTATTTGACAACAACGTGAAAAGTAAAGCAGTGCTCGGGGACACTTGATGTAAAATGTGCATAAATGCTTTGGGGATTTTAACCGGAAAGCTTTTGGGTGGAAGTTTCAAGTTTGAAACTTTATTCGCAACCCGCATAGGATACAGCTGAAAAACAGTACTGTGAAACTCTTACCTTGAGAGCACTTTCCCAACAATGCAGTGATAATAATAATAGTATACATAATAATAGAAAATGTAATACAAAATAAAATACAAATAAAAAACACAAGAACTATGGTGTGAAAAAGAAACACAAGAATGCAAGTATATACAGGTCACTGCCAGTACCTTATTCCATTCCAGGGGTACTGGAGTGGTAGTATATACAGGTCAGTACCTTATTCCATGTCCAGGGGTACTGGAGTGGTAGTATATACAGGTCACTGCCAGTACCTTATTCCATGTCCAGGGGTACTGGAGTGGTAGTATATACAGGTCAGTACCTTATTCCATGTCCAGGGGTACTGGAGTGGTAGTATATACAGGTCACTGCCAGTACCTTATTCCATGTCCAGGGGTACTGGAGTGGTTGAGGTGGGTTTATACATAAAAAGTGACTGGTAGTGGGATATACATGTAAACAGGGCTGAAAAGTGACTGGTAGCAGGAATATACAAATACTTATCATAATATACTAATGGTAATATATACATGTAAACAGGATTAATAGTGACCAGTAGCAGGATAAATAGACGAATACTAATGGCAATCAATAATCAATGGACAGCAGTGTACTGGAGTAATACATCTAATCAATAATAATTTTAGCAGCAGTGTATGTTGTGTCTCAGTGGATGGTGCATTAATATTTCAGCAGTGCCACCAGGTACATTTTTATTACCAAGAACACACACACTCAAAATTAGGGTACGGCTAAGGTACAGTGTGGTTCTCTGGGGTACAAAAAGGTCAAAGGGAAACAAAGTACCCTCAAAGGTACACATAGGAACTCACATGATACTGGTCGGTTCCTTTTATGGTACATGTGCAGATAATCTAGTATAACGGTCAATTTTTCTCCCCAAAATTTTGAATATAAGGTACAATCATCACTGTGCTTTGAAATGTAGGTGGGGCCAGTGTACTGGGTTGGTTGATTAGCATATTTGTGGGCATGGTCTAATATATCTGTATCTGTGCCAACCATCAGTCGAAGTGTTGTACCAGTTTAAGTGGTTGATGGTTATGCTGTCAAAGGTTGAGCACCTTATTTTTTTTTTATTGACACTGGCTGTTCTGTAATTGTTGTAAGATCATGTGACATTAAAGAGCTGCACTGTTAAGTGGTTACTGTGCATTTCACAGTAGCTTAATGGAAGTCAGTAGCCTGGAAGTTGCTATACATTTTGCATTACTGAACTGGCAACCAGCTGTCAGTAAGTTATTGTAAAATTCACAGTAACTTAATAGCCAGTTACTGAGAGTAACTCACTGGCAACTAACTGCTGGTAACATACTAGCAGAGGTGGGACCAAGTCACTATTATTTGAGTCACAAGCAAGTTGCGAATCACAAAGTCCAAGTCTCAAGTCGACTCCCAAGTAGAATGGGTCGAGTCTCGAGCCAAGTCCAAGTCGTGCATTCTAAGAGCAAGTCGAGTCAAGTTTTTTCAAGTCAAGTCTCAAGTCAAGTAAAGTAAAAATGGATACATGCAAACAACTTCTTTGACTACAAAGCTTTGTCTATTTATTGAGTGACCTTGTAGCAGGCATAAGGGCATGAAATCAGCAGAGAGCACGGAAGGTTGACGTGCTCAGTCTGTAGATTTATTTACTGATGACCCAATGTTGAAAGTGTCATATCATAAAAAATATACAAGTAGATTTAGCAAATATACACGGGATACAGCCCAAAAGAAATAGCCTCTGTATCAGGCTTAATCTATCTGAATGGACACAAGTAGAGGAAAGATCGGGCAGCTTCCCCTTGAGAAACCCAATCGAATCTGTCAAACAGGAGCTCAAACAAGGACACACTGTATATGCACAATGTTGTGCAGAGCGTTCGATTTGGCTGCTGAGGGAAAGGAGACCTCCAGCGCCAATAAAACCATTGACAATATGTGCTGTTTTCAAAGGATTGTTAAATAACTGTTATATAAACGCTATTTGGTTTTAATATCATCATCTCTCGAAGAGCATAGTCAGAACTATAAATTTCCAATTATTCCACATTTAGCTCTATTATCAGAGTTATGAAGCAAATAACTGCATGCTTTTCATGATCAGTAAACATCAATTGATCATGTAATTTCAGATATGTGAGGGTAGCATATCCATTTGACATGTTGCTAGCTAAGCAAACAACATGTGTCATTTAGCTATATTTAACTGGCTTGCTTCCACAGAGATTAGGCTTTTGGAAAGAGCTTGACATCAGCAAGTCTTGAGAAAGTTGTCAGTCAGACTTCTGTCATCACCACTATAGATGGCAAGCAAATCAAACAATATTTTGATATAGCCATCTAATTTATCCCCTGAAAGTTAACTTGTTAACTAGGCATATTGACGTGATTTGATATTAGCTAGTTAGCCAATTTGATGTGGTATATCAATCAATGTAGTCTATCATGTCTGTCAGCACTCTTAAAACAATGTTGAAAAGGGGATGATGTTAGCTAACTTTGCTAGGTAGGCCTACATTGGTTGGGGGAAAAAGTACATTAGGTCTACTTACCACTATGTGTAGCCAACTGAACAAAGTGTTTACCGGTAGCTTGCAAAGTTAACTGTTACGTCCTGACCATAGAAAGATGTTATTTTCTATGGTAGAGTAGGTCAGGGCGTGACAGGTTTTTTTCCCCTATGTTTTCTATTTCTATGTTGTCAGGTTCTAGTTTTGTATTTCTATGTTGGGGTTTTGTTTGGGATGATCTCCAATTAGAGGCAGCTGGTCCTCGTTGTCTCTAATTGAAGATCATACTTACGTAGGTTTTTTTTCCACCTGGGTTTGTGGGAGATTGTTTTTGAGTAGTGTATGTTTCACCCCTGCGTCACGGTTTGTTGTTTTGTTCTTTAGTTCATGTTTATGTATTGCATAGTTTCACAGTGTTAATAAAATGTGGAACGACACACACGCTGCACTTTGGTCCGCTTCTCCTTACGACAGCCGTGACATTAACATTATTAACTAACAGTACATTGGTGCATAACAGTACTACTACCCCCTTGTAAGGTAAACAACAACAAGTCATTTTACAACAATAACACCTTAATTCAACTGTAAAAATACTGTATTTTTACTGCTACCCAGTCGGTAACTTAATGTCAAATTACAGGTAATTTTTAACAGTGTGTGTCATAAGTAAACCTGATGTATCGTATAAGTATAACGGTGAACTTGTAATGCATTTTACCTGGAACCAGAGGGTTCTTCATGAGAGGGTTCTAAATGGAACTCAAAAGTCTTTCCCTACCTACAGAGACAAATCAAAGGGTTCTACGTGGCACCCAAAATGGTTCCCCCAGGATGTCTATTGGTTTTCATCTTTTAACAATTTTATCACACCCACAGATCCAGTGGTGTAGCAGGAAATTAGATTGCTGGCAACCACGACGTTGACCCCAAATAATCCACATTTTGCTAGTCTGCAAAACCACACCCATCATGAGCATATTTCCCAGCATGCTCTATTGCAGTTTGATTTTTAGAAATGTTTTTTCAATGTCTGTGTTTTTGTATTTACATTGATTGATGTATTAATCAATTAATGTATCTTACGCTACACAAAGATAAATAATATACATTTTCCTAAACTAATCTAATCCCGTTACTGAAACGCTAGTTCCAGTTTAGATGGTTTAGCTACAGTAGTCTCATATCTTAATTTATTTTAACCCTGGCAGGCATTCTGACTGCAGATTGTGGGAATCCACTCTGGCTGGATTCCAATAGGCTTTAAACATCACTTTGCAAGCCATCATAATGTGATTTGATACTGGTTTTGCTTTAGCTTATGCTTGTCACCAGTGTCCAAAATGAAAAACACAAAGCGAAAAACACAATGAAGGCTGATCACCAGTGAAAACACAACGAAGGCTGATCACTAGTGAAAACACAGAAGGCTGATCACCAGTGAAAACACAATGAAGGCTGATCACCAGTGAAAACACAACGAAGACTGATCACCAGTGAAAACACAATGAAGGCTGGTCACCAGTGAAAACACAATGAATACTGGTCACCAGTGAAAAACAACTAAGGCTGGTCTGCCAGGATAACCAGCTAGACCATGCTGGTAAGACCAACTTGATCAGCTAGACCATGCTGGTCTGCCAGCAGAACCAGTTAAACCATGCTGGTCAGTCAGCAGAACCAGCTAGACCATGCTGGTCAGACCAGCTTGACCAGCATCCAACCAGCACTGACCAGCTTGAAATCTATGCTGGTCTATGCTGTTTTTTTTACACAGGGAATGTAACCACATGTCGTGTCTTTGGGGTACCATTAAACTGAAGACATGTTTATCAATTAACTCCCTGTAATTATTATCACGCGATCAAACTGATTCATCGTTTAATTGTATTAACTAGGAGATCGGGGCACCAAGGAAAATATTCAGATTACAAAGTTATAATTTTCCTAATATAACTTTCCTATATTATAACATTATATATTATATTCTATTATAGTATAGGCCGATTATCTTCTGGTTTAAATGGTGTATTTTACCTCGCGTCCAGTCTCATTCCAAATGTCGTAAATTGTTGTATCTGCACGAACCCAGTCTTTACTAAAATCATCCATACATCAATTGTCTTAAACCTGTTAGGGCTAGGGGGCAGTATTGACACGGCTGGATAAAAAAACATACCCGATTTAATCTGGTTACCACTCCTACCCAGTAACTAGAATATGCATATACTTATTACATATGGATAGAAAACACCCTAAATTTTCTAAAACTGTTTGAATGGTGTCTGTGAGTATATCAGAACTCATTTGGCAGGCAAAACCCTGAGACATTTTCTGACAGGAAGTGGATACCTGATGTGTTGTATTACCTTTAAACCTATCCCATTGAAAAACACAGGGGCTGAGGAATATTTTGGCACTTCCTATTGCTTCCACTAGATGTCACCAGCCTTTACAAAGTGTTTTGAGTCTTCTGGAGGGAGATCTAGATTTTAGATTTAGATTTTAGCCATTTAGCAGACGCTCTTATCCAGAGCGACTTACAAATTGGTGCATTCACCTATAATATCCAGTGGAACAACCACTTTACAATAGTGCATCTAAATCTTTTAAGGGGGGGGGGTTAGAAGGATTACCTTATCCTAACCCAGGTATTCCTTGAAGAGGTGGGGTTTCAGGTGTCTCCGGAAGGTGGTGATTGACTCCGCTGTCCTGGCGTCGTGAGGGAGCTTGTTCCACCATTGGGGTGCCAGAGCAGCGAACAGTTTTGACTGGGCTGAGCGGGAACTGTGCTTCCTCAGAGGTAGGGAGGCGAGCAGGCCAGAGGTGGATGAACGGAGTGCCCTTGTTTGGGTGTAGGGCCTGATCAGAGCCTGAAGGTACGGAGGTGCCGTTCCCCTAACAGCTCCGTAGGCAAGCACCATGGTCTTGTAGCGGATGCGAGCTTCGACTGGAAGCCAGTGGAGAGAGCGGAGGAGCGGGGTGGCGTGAGAGAACTTGGGAAGGTTGAACACCAGACGGGCTGCGGCGTTCTGGATGAGTTGTAGGGGTTTAATGGCACAGGCAGGGAGCCCAGCCAACAGCGAGTTGCAGTAATCCAGACGGGAGATGACAAGTGCCTGGATTAGGACCTGCGCCGCTTCCTGTGTGAGGCAGGGTCGTACTCTGCGAATGTTGTAGAGCATGAACCTACAGGATCGGGTCACCGCCTTGATGTTGGTGGAGAACGACAGGGTGTTGTCCAGGGTCACGCCAAGGCTCTTAGCACTCTGGGAGGAGGACACAAGGGAGTTGTCAACCGTGATGGCGAGATCATGGAACGGGCAGTCCTTCCCCGGGAGGAAGAGCAGCTCCGTCTTGCCGAGGTTCAGCTTGAGGTGGTGATCCGTCATCCACACTGATATGTCTGCCAGACATGCAGAGATGCGATTCGCCACCTGGTTGTCAGAAGGGGGAAAGGAGAAGATTAATTGTGTGTCATCTGCATAGCAATGATATGAGAGACCATGTGAGGATATGACAGAGCCAAGTGACTTGGTGTATAGCGAGAATAGGAGTGGGCCAAGAACAGAGCCCTGGGGGACACCAGTGGTGAGAGCACGTGGTGCGGAGACAGATTCTCGCCACGCCACCTGGTAGGAGCGACCTGTCAGGTAGGACGCAATCCAAGCGTGCGCGGTGCCAGAGATGCCCAGCTCGGAGAGGGTGGAGAGGAGGATCTGATGGTTCACGGTATCAAAGGCAGCAGATAGGTCTAGAAGGATGAGAGCAGAGGAGAGAGAGTTAGCTTTAGCAGTGCGGAGAGCCTCCGTGACACAGAGAAGAGCAGTCTCAGTTGAATGCCCAGTCTTGAAACCTGACTGATTAGGATCAAGAAGGTCATTCTGAGAGAGATAGCAAGAGAGCTGGCCAAGCACGGCGCGTTCAAGAGTTTTGGAGAGAAAGGAAAGAAGGGATACTGGCCTGTAGTTGTTGACATCGGAGGGGTCGAGTGTAGGTTTTTTCAGAAGGGGTGCAACTCTCGCTCTCTTGAAGACGGAAGGGACGTAGCCAGCGGTCAAGGATGCGTTGATGAGCGAGGTGAGGTAGGGGAGAAGGTCTCCGGAAATGGTCTGGAGAAGAGAGGAGGGGATAGGGTCAAGTGGGCAGGTTGTTGGGCGGCCGGCCGTCACAAGACGCGAGATTTCATCTGGAGAGAGAGGGGAGAAAGAGGTCAAAGCACAGGGTAGGGCAGTGTGAGCAGGACCAGCAGTGTCGTTTGACTTAGCAAACGAGGATCGGATGTCGTCAACCTTCTTTTCAAAATGGTTGACGAAGTCATCCGCAGAGAGGGAGGAGGGGGGGGGAGGGGGAGGAGGATTCAGGAGGGAGGAGAAGGTAGCAAAGAGCTTCCTAGGGTTAGAGGCAGATGCTTGGAGTTTAGAGTGGTAGAAAGTGGCTTTAGCAGCGGAGACAGAAGAGGAAAATGTAGAGAGGAGGGAGTGAAAGGATGCCAGGTCCGCAGGGAGGCGAGTTTTCCTCCATTTCCGCTCGGCTGCCCGGAGCCCTGTTCTGTGAGCTCGCAGTGAGTCGTCGAGCCACGGAGCAGGAGGGGAGGACCGAGCCGGCCTGGAGGATAGGGGACAGAGGAGATCAAAGGATGCAGAGAGGGAGGAGAGGAGGGTTGAGGAGGCAGAATCAGGAGATAGGTTGGAGAAGGTTTGAGCAGAGGGAAGAGATGATAGGATGGAAGAGGAGAGAGTAGCGGGAGAGAGAGAGCGAAGGTTGGGACGGCGCAATACCATCCGAGTAGGGGGAGAGTGAGAAGTGTTGGATGAGAGCGAGAGGGAAAAGGATACAAGGTAGTGGTCGGAGACTTGGAGGGGAGTTGCAATGAGATTAGTGGAAGAACAGCATCTAGTAAAGATGAGGTCAAGCGTATTGCCTGCCTTGTGAGTAGGGGGGGAAGGTGAGAGGGTGAGGTCGAAAGAGGAGAGGAGTGGAAAGAAGGAGGCAGAGAGGAATGAGTCGAAGGTAGACGTGGGGAGGTTAAAGTCACCCAGAACTGTGAGAGGTGAGCCATCCTCAGGAAAGGAACTTATCAAGGCGTCAAGCTCATTGATGAACTCTCCAAGGGAACCTGGAGGGCGATAAATGATAAGGATGTTAAGCTTGAAAGGGCTGGTAACTGTGACAGCATGGAATTCAAATGAGGAGATAGACAGATGGGTCAGGGGAGAAAGAGAGAATGTCCACTTGGGAGAGATGAGGATTCCAGTGCCACCACCCCGCTGGCTCGATGCTCTAGGGGTATGCGAGAACACGTAGTCAGACGAGGAGAGAGCAGTAGGAGTAGCAGTGTTATCTGTGGTGATCCATGTTTCCGTCAGCGCCAGGAAGTCTAGGGACTGGAGGGTAGCATAGGCTGAGATGAACTCAGCCTTGTTGGCCGCAGACCGGCAGTTCCAGAGGCTGCCGGAGACCTGGAACTCCACGTGGGTCGTGCGCGCTGGGACCACCAGGTTAGAGTGGCAGCGGCCACGCGGTGTGGAGCGTTTGTATGGCCTGTGCAGAGGAGAGAGAACAGGGATAGGCAGACACATAGTAGACAAGCTACAGAAGAGGCTACGCTAATGCAAATGAGATTGGAGTGACAAGTGGACTACACGTCTCGAATGTTCAGGAAGTTAAGCTTACGTTGCAAAAATGTTATTGACTAAGATGATACAGTACTGCTGGCTGGTGGAGTAGGCTAGCTAGCAGTGGCTGCGTTGTTGACTTTGAACGTGTAGCTGGCTAGGTAACCTCGGTAGTTTCAGTACTACACCTTGTCATGATACAAAGCAACTTTGTAGCTAGCTAGCTAACATAACACTAATCAAGACGTTCCTTGTAGTGTATTTAGTTTCAACAATGCTGCTCGTCGGTAATAGTTGGCTAGGTTAGGAAAAATGGCGTCGCGGGGGACGGAAATAGCTGGCTAGCTAACCTCGATGGCTGGCTAGCTAACAATTATCAATTAACAATTATCAAGTTATGACAAAGACAACTAGGTAGCTAGCTAGGTAACACTGCACTAGTCTAATCGTTCCGTTGTTTAGTATTAGTAACTACAGCGCTGCTGACAGATCTGACCGAACAAGAGCCATGGAACGATGATGGCCCATTAGACACCTGGCGCGCGAGTTCATGTTGGGTACCCTCGTTCCAATACGTTATAAAAGAGTATGCATTCGTCCACCTTGAATATTATTCATGTTCTGGTTAAAAAAGGCCCTAATGATTTATGCTATACAACGTTTGACATGTTTGAACGAACGTAAATATATTTTTTCCCCTCGTTCATGACGAGAAGTCCGGCTGGCTTAGATCATGTGCTAACAAGACGGAGATTTTTGGACATAAATGATGAGCTTTTTTGAACAAAACTACATTCGTTATGGACCTGTGATACCTGGAAGTAACATCTGATGAAGAGAATCAAAGGTAATGGATTATTTACATAGTATTTTCGATTTTAGATCTCCCCAACATGACGTCTAGTCTGTATCGCAACGCGTATTTTTCTGGGCGCAGTGCTCAGATTATTGCAAAGTGTGATTTCCCCGTAAGGTTATTTTTAAATCTGGCAAGTTGATTGCGTTCAAGAGATGTAAATCTATAATTCTTTAAATGACAATATAATATTTTACCAATGTTTTCTAATTTTAATTATTTAATTTGTGACGCTGACTTGACTGCCGGTTATTGGAGGGAAACGATTTCCTCAACATCAATGCCATAGTAAAACGCTGTTTTTGGATATAAATATGAACTTGATAGAACTAAAAATGCATGCATTGTCTAACATAATGTCCTAGGAGTGTCATCTGATGGAGATTGTAAAAGGTTAGTGCATCATTTTAGCTGGTTTTATGGTTTTGGTGACCCTGTCTTTGAATTGACAAAACATTACACACAACTCTTGTAAATGTACTGTCCTAACATACTCTAAATTTATGCTTTCGCCGTAAAACCTTTTTGAAATCGTAAAACGTGGTTAGATTAAGGAGATGTTTATCTTTCAAAGGGTGTAAAATAGTTGTATGTTTGAAAAATTTGAATTTTGACATTTATTTGGATTCAAATTTGCCGCTCTTGAAATGCACCTGCTGTTGATGGAGTGCACCACGGGTGGCACGCTAGCGTCCCACCTAGCCCATAGAGGTTTTAAAATCATTTATTTACTAAACTAAGTAATTCACAGAAAGTATACAAACAGTAATTATCATCACAAAGAATTGGTAGAGTAATGTGCCCTAGTGATCTAAACAGGCCTGGCTGGTGTCTTGTAGACAATGGGTCATAAAAGGCAGCTGAGAAGACCCTACAGAGTTCATTAATATTAACAATTGATATGCTATTCCTTTGCACATGAATGCTCACTCATTCGGGAACAATTGCAATCAATATATATTTACGCTCAGTGTGTCGTCGGGATCCTTGTTGGAGCGTCGTTCTGTTGGAGAGTTTTGTCCGCGTTCTCTCTCTCTCTCTCTCTCTCGGTTAGAATGGATCTTTCAAAGCGACATTCATTAATGTCGTCATAGAATTGATGTTTCGTTGGTCTTCGCGTTCAATGATATAATTTCTAGCTGCAGACTATTAATTAATATCAAAGACTTGTTCTTATTCTGTCGGTATCAATAGTCTAAAAGTTAACCACGTGGTATAGTTCACTTTCAGTAGAGTACTTGGATGGTCAAACCTATTGGCCAACTCGCAATGGAGTGGAGGCCTGGTCTGTTAGAAAGTAAATCAGGGTATAGTTTTATAGTGAACATAGAACAGGCTTGTCACATGACGCCTGGTCCTGTCTGTGTCCCTGGGGGCGTGCCGATGACTGAGTTAAGCTTGGTACAGAAATACAATTCTATCACATTAACATCAGTACATAGCATCTCAATGTATTACAAATAGCTTTATCCTTATTAATACATTTTATACAACCATGTGGATGCAAGTCTCATCGCTGAGGCTATTATATAAACAGTTTTATGGTAATATGGCTATATTGTCTCTTCTGAGTATCACAAAATTGTACCAAGCGGACCAGTTCGTAGCTGGATTCTTCACCAGTCTTCCATACCTTCTCCAGAACACAAATGTCGCTTGGCTCCCCAATTCTGTGAGTTGGAGGAATTTCCTGTGTCTCTCTATGGGCCATGTGGCCAGAGATTCTCCTCTTAGAGTTTTACAACCCTTTCACACAGGGCCTGGGTGGGGGGAGGTAGGTTGGGGGATGGTGCAAGGGGGAGGGGGTCAACTGTCCTCCCTGTACTCAAAGAGGCCAACGTCATGACACACATCATAGAAATAAAAGTGTTTATTATTAGAGATTAATGATAACCCCGATGACAATGATGATGATTCCTGGTAGGTGTTTCCCTTACAGTTTGTGAATGAGGCTAGTGGCCTTGCCGTGTGACTGATAGAGAGTTGATAGAGAGCTGATGAGAGATACGATATGTGACTCATTTCAGGAAACTAGGCGTATGTTGCACGTCACTTCTTCGCAGGAGCGGCATTTGAACGTAAACATAAATTTTTCATCAAAATGCGTTTTTTGGCAGAAATGCCTTTTGGAACATGTGAACTTTCATGTGCCTTAATAACAAACTTGTATTCCATCCATAAATACAAATAAAATTGTTAAATTACAAGCCTACTCGGTTATGCCACGGAAAAAGCCAGGAGCCATCCCGCTAGCCATGGTTGGCTGAGATAATGAATAGGCTGGACATGCCGGGAGATACGTTTGGATTGGTCTGCCATGTAGCATGCTTTTGTCTATAACATGTGTTGACAGGCCTTTCTACCACGCCGTTTTTGAAAGATATAATGTTAGCCATCGAAAACTGCAAAAGTTTTGCTACTTTCTCAACACCATTGATGGCCTGAATTTAGCAGGCGCTATCGACCGTTCAGTTGGAAAAAGTGATGGGTTACTTTCTGCACACACCACGGTCAGTGTGAACCAGAGTGACTTGACACAACACTGGCCAAACAAGATGTAGCTACAAACAAAACGGAGTTCAATGGTTCCAGTCTTCCATGAAGCGTTCATCCATGTATACGGATAAGATTCTAGCTACCTTTTCAGATATAAGTTTCAAATTTTGTCAGAAAGTTGTTTTTATTGCACGTTAAAGCGTACTTTTAGTTAGCTAGCAAACGTTAGCTTCCTGGCTCGCTAGCTAATGTTACATGTATGATCTGTGTAGTACTATCATTCGAATCAGCAGCCCATTTGCATTGCTAGTTATAGCCTAATGTGAAGAGCTCTCCAGTAGGTGTACCAAAACATTCAAGGGCCATTTTCTCAAAAGTGGGGTTACAAGTTTAACTTTCAAAGCAGAATTACTTTCCCACTGTTTCTCAACTGCAGTGTATGATTTACCATTTTCTAGCTCTTGAGTCTCTACTTTTATCCAATGTAAAAAACACAATTTCAAATTTTGCTACATAAGCCTGAATCGAGGAGGTCGGTTACATATTGTAGATTTTGGTGGGATGTATGGTAAAAATGAAAGGTATTTCTCCAATCTGTCGAATTCATCAGGTCTGCAGGGACAGTGGTGGGAGATTTAAAGAATTCCCCCCTTTGAGAGAATTTCATCCAAAATGGTAAAAACCAAGGAGCTATAACTTTATATGCCTGCTTAGGGCTTCTAAACCACAAACAGATGGGAAACGTGGAGAGTAGGAATAGTTCCATTCTTGCTACCATGGAGTAGATGGCAGGTTTACAGAGGCAGAGAGAAAAGAGAGAGCCTGAGAAATGCACAGCACATTTTTCACAAGCTGGCACGGAGGGAGCAGCTTTCACTCCTCTCTGGTAAAGTCATCAAGGCCCAAACACAAGAGGAAGTGTGGAAAGAATGGATCGTTCTGAGCTGACAGACTCACTTCGAAGCACAATCAGCACTTTTATACTGTGCACTTTTCACATGAGATGAAATGGAATTAGTTAAGTTCACATATTTTCTAAATTACTCACTTGACAAAACAATAAAAATGGTTGAGGGAGCATGCCATACTGAAGTGATAACGCATGATAATAAATACTTCGTAATGAAATATGTTTTCAGAACATTGATAATCTTATTGGTATTTGAAGCCGTGCCGTGGCACCGCTAATATCAATAATCTGAGAACTGGACAGATGAATGATAAATTGTACAGCTCATTGCAACTGCATTTCCAAGAAAAACATGTTTGACATTCAATGGCTCCAGCAATAGTCCCCAGGGAAGCCACAGGCCAATCATATGCCACAGGATAAAGTTAAAGGTCACTCAGATCCTGTCACGGCCATGGAGCAGAGGGTCAAATATTACGAATGTGTATTTTCCCAGGGAGCCTTGGTGCAGGTCTGCAGAGTGATGTATGGGGCAATGGTGGGTATGGAAGTGTCCTTTACGGGACCTGAGTCTCAGTACGTCATTTTTAACCCTCAGGGCCACCACAGCACCCGGCAGTTTGGCATTCCACTAGTCCAGTTTCTGTTTCTAGTCCCAGCATTCCAGGAAATGCCGGGGATTGTGTCGTGGGAAATTTCCCCCATCTACTTGAATAGACGGCCAGCCATTCTTTATCTTCAGTTATGTTGGGGACATCCTGTTCCCGGTTTCTCTTTTAGTCTGGCAGCTCTTGAGTTTGCTCTAGGCCCAGGGCAAGCCTGTTTTCAGCCCTGAGGTCTTGGCTGTTGATTAAGTCAAGGTCTGGGTCAGTGGAGGACAGAGCTAGTGGGGATACATGACCTGGCTATGCAGCTGAAGCCTCATGGTGGCTTTTCTGATGAATGAGTCTGTCAGATTGACAGGCATAAAAAATAAATGTCAAAATGAACAGGGCTGAAACGTATCTTCCCTGTTCATTCATTACAGTGAGATCTGTCATGCTGGATGTCATTCATGGGAACGGCAAGCCATTTTACTTTCTGCATAGACTCACTACATCATTAAATCACAGGTCAGATCAAGTAAACCCCATACATTTAACATAAGTTTACAAGTATGACATAATTCAAACCATTGTTGCGTGAGTGCATGAGATGTACGTCAACCGTGAAAACAAGTGAGCAATAAGAGCACCCTGGCTCCATACTCAGAAGCTAATTGGAACATTTGTTGAACAGTATCACAAATTCCAGTTAGTGTGCCAGTAAACTAAATTCCAGAGAGCTTTATCTCTTCCTCTCTGGCACAGTGTACCTAGCCCCAGGTGCTGCTGGGTGAGACTGCCAGGGAGCGCTCTGCCTGCTCACCTATGATTTGGGAAGCTATAGTGACAGGGGGAATTCAGGCACAGCAGGTGAGTCAACCATACATATATGCACCTAATTGTTCCCTGCAGTTTAACCAGACACATTTCCACCCCACTGCACAGTGCTCAGATAGGTTCACACGATATACTCCCTCAACCAGTGCTTTCTCAACCTGCTACAGCCTCTTCCTGTCTCTATTCTCGTTCTCTCTCTTTCTTTTACATTTACATTTAAGTCATTTAGCAGACGCTCTTATCCAGAGCGACTTACAAATTGGTGCATTCACCTTATGATATCCAGTGGAACAACCACTTTACAATAGTGCATTTAAATCTTTTAAGGGGGGGGGGGGGGGGTAGAAGGATTACTTTATCCTATCCTAGGTATTCCTTAAAGAGGTGGGGTTTCAGGTGTCTCCGGAAGGTGGTGATTGACTCCGCTGTCCTGGCGTCGTGAGGGAGCTTGTTCCACCATTGGGGTGCCAGAGCAGCGAACAGTTTTGACTGGGCTGAGCGGGAACTGTGCTTCCTCAGAGGTAGGGGGGCCAGCAGGCCAGAGGTGGATGAACGCAGTGCCCTTGTTTGGGTGTAGGGCCTGATCAGAGCCTGAAGGTATGGAGGTGCCGTTCCCTTCACAGCTCCGTAGGCAATCACCATGGTCTTGTAGCGGATGCGAGCTTCAACTGGAAGCCAGTGGAGAGAGCGGAGGAGCGGGGTGACGTGAGAGAACTTGGGAAGGTTGAACACCAGACGGGCTGCGGCGTTCTGGATGAGTTGTAGGGGTTTAATGGCACAGGCAGGGAGCCCAGCCAACAGCGAGTTGCAGTAATCCAGACTGGAGATGACAAGTGCCTGGATTAGGACCTGCGCCTGGTTATCAGAAGGGGGAAAGGAGAAGATTAATTGTGTGTTGTCTGCATAGCAATGATAGGAGAGACCATGTGAGGATATGACAGAGCCAAATGACTTGGTGTATAGCGAGAATAGGAGAGGGCCTAGAACAGAGCCCTGGGGGACACCAGTGGTGAGAGCGCATGGTGCGGAGACAGATTCTCGCCACACCACCTGGTAGGAGCGACCTGTCAGGTAGGACGCAATCCAAGCGTGGGCCGCGCCGGAGATGCCCAACTCAGAGAGGGTGGAGAGGAGGATCTGATGGTTCACAGTATCAAAGGCAGCAGATGGGTCTAGAAGGATGAGAGCAGAGGAGAGAGAGTTAGCTTTAGCAGTGCGGAGAGCCTCCGTGACACAGAGAAGAGCAGTCTCAGTTGAATGCCCAGTCTTGAAACCTGACTGATTAGGATCAAGAAGGTCATTCTGAGAGAGATAGCAGGAGAGCTGGCCAAGGACGGCACGTTCAAGAGTTTTGGAGAGAAAAGAAAGAAGGGATACTGGTCTGTAGTTGTTGACATCGGAGGGATCGAGTGTAGGTTTTTTCAGAAGGGGTGCAACTCTCGCTCTCTTGAAGACGGAAGGGACGTAGCCAGCTGTCAAGGATGAGTTGATGAGCGAGGTGAGGAAGGGGAGAAGGTCTCCGGAAATGGTCTGGAGAAGAGAGGAGGGGATAGGGTCAAGTGGGCAGGTTGTTGGGCGGCCGGCCGTCACAAGACGCGAGATTTCATCTGGAGAGAGGGGAGAAAGAGGTCAAAGCACAGGGTAGGGCAGTGTGAGCAGGACCAGCGGTGTCGTTTGACTTAGCAAACGAGGATCGGATTTTTCTTCTTTCTCTTCCTCTAATACTGTATATGTCCTTCTGGAAATGTATTTGATCCTTCCTCCGTTCCCTCTCTCGCTCCCACACACTCACTATCGATCTCTCCATCTCTAACTCTGACACACTCCGTCTCTCGATCCGCCCCCTCATTGTTTCAGTATAGCTGCCTGCTGCCTGGCGTGATTTTCTGTGCTCTCTCATCTATAGAAAGAGCTGATGAGCTGTGTGTACCCGAGGGCATTGGTGTGCTCTCTCACCACCCTCCGTCCCTCTCTGTTTTCAGCTGACTCAGTGTGTGGGCACAGAGAAGTGAGTTGTGACTGTCTGAAGGACAACAGAGTGCCTGTAGAGATAAAGGTAACATGGGCCCTGACACACACACAAACACATAATTTTTTGCACGTTTTGGCAAAACGTGTCTCTGGCTTCTCTTCTCTGAGGCTCTTTCCTGTGTTCTCTCTCGGTGAGATGCAACACTTTGTGTGTTGGTTGCAAAGACCCACTTCCTCAGCCACTCTAACACAGGTCACAGAACAGAAAACAAACACCACATCATTCTACAATGAAATATGCTTGTGATTAGGCGTTTGGCTCTGTACAATACTACAATACTAACATTTTGTCAGGTTTGCCATTGCTTTTTTTAAACAAGATCAGCTTCAAAACCATATCTCTCTGTTACTTTGTCTTTCATGAGTTACAGAGATGAGTTCATGAGTTTTTTTTGCAACATCTCTTGTTTTGTTGCTTCTTTTTTTATTTTTGTTAAAAGTATATATTATCTGTATTCCACATTTCAAAATACAATTTTTCTATTGGTCACATGCGCTGAACACAACAGGTGTAGACTTTACAGTGAAATGCTTACTTACGAGCCTGTTCCCAACGATGCAGAGTTAAAAAGTTGACCTAAATACAGATTTTTTTGTATCACTTTGGGCCCAGTATTTTCACAAGTATGTGGTATAATTTCACAACCCTTAGTTCAAAACTCAAAACAGATCATCAAAAAGCCAGTTTTCCCAAAACATTAAGCACATTTTCAATTGACTAAGTACAACACACAAAATCACAAAGTAACTTTTTCACCAAACCTAATCAGTGTTTCATCTAGAAATACCTTTCATATAAAGTCATTGTCTTTCCCAATGCAATGCTCACAATACTTTTAATATGATGCTCTTCTCATTTAAATACATTTGACCATAACTTAATCCAACTGCGCTTAATGGGTTAATCACTTAACCATTTGGTAAACCTATAGATTTAATGGGTTAATCACTTAACCATTTGGTAAACCTATAGATTTAATGGGTTAATCACTTAACCATTTGGTAAACCTATAGATTTAATGGGTTAACAGAGGCCTTACCATGAAAGAGGCTGACAGATTAGTTTACCCCAATCTGAAAAAATCAACTGTCAATTAGATCATGAGAACATTTTGCCAACAAAACCGGCTAGCTCTTCAGGATATGCATTATTCTTTGCCATTACATTTACAGTAAATTACATATTGTAATGCCAAACATGTTACAGTATTCTTATAGTATGATCTATTGACAGTGTACTCTGTATTACCCTCAGAATTGACAGAAGACCCCATGGTGGTGGCCGTGTACTGCCCGACCAGAAGGAGTGGACAGTGGTGGAAATGGTGAGGGCCAGGATTGACATACGGCTGTCCAAAATAAAGCAGGACATTGAGGAGAACGATGACACCTTTGCCAATGTAGCATCCTTCAGCCTACTAACAGTCGCCCGCCTTTTGATGAGGAACCAGGTATCTATGAAACACATTTACCTGGTGCCTTTTGAGAGAAACAACGACCGGGTGAATCAACTGCGGGCCGTATTCAGGTACAGCACTATATACTGTATTACTGTTACTATTTGACGCACATGCTACTTCACAACATTCTATTAGAACTATACTGTAGAAATAACTAACCAAAATATATTTGTAGAGGGTGATGGTGCTTGATGCTGCTGTGAACCACCACAAGTATATACACTATTTGTTGATGAAGTGTGCTTCGACCTGGCCAAAACTCCACGCCATGGCGGAACCTCATCGGCTAACGGGCGATCGTCCAAGTACCTGGACAACGTGGGGAAACATCTCCATGTATGCAGCTGTCTCTGAAAATGGTCTGGTAGAAAGTTGCCCATTACTTGGATCCAACAACGCTGCACACCTCATTGTGTTTCTCAGTGAAATTGAGCAGGCTTGTCAAGGTGAAGGGGTCACCTATGTCATTGTGTGGGACAGTGTCAGGTTCCACCATGCAGAGGTGAGACAGGCATGGTTTCGGGCCCATCCCAGGTTCCTGACCCTATACCTGCCCCCATACTCTCCTTTCCTCAACCCTATTGAGGACTTTTTTTCAGCATGGAAGTGGAAGGTGTACGATCGCCATCCCCATGAGCGTGCCACCGTCCTTCTGGCCATGGATGAGGCATGCAACAACATCAATGCAGACTAACGTCAAGCTTGGATTGAGACAGATGAGACAGGCTTGATGCAAATTAATTTGTGCTAAACATTATGTTTTATTTTCATTCATTTCGTTTGTTTTATTACATTTCTTAAATGTTATTACAGACAGTACAACTATGTTGCAATTATATATAAAGAAAAATTGGGGCAGGAATGATTGTTGAGGATGGCTTCATTGATCACACCTTTGATTACACATTGGATAGATATTATGGAAATTATAGATTTTCTGTACATTTTTTCTGGGTAATGTAAGTGTATTGCCTAATGTGAAAACGGTGTAATCTACTGTAATTTGTGGTACTGTAGCATGTTACTTTCAGCAGCAGTACTTCTAAGGGCAGTTTAAAACATACTGTATCTTGCAATGCTTGCTATTGGATTAACTGGTAGTTAAAACAACTAAATTGAAAATATATCATATTGTGTTTTGCAGTGTGTGTGTGTGTGTGTGTGTGTGTGTGTGTGTTGGAGTGTCAGTGTAGTTTGTGTGAGTGTGTGGGTAGAGTCAAGTGAGTGTGCATAGAGCCAGTGCAAGAGAGTCAGCGCAAAGAAATTACGATAAAGAATGAATTGTAAAGGAGGTCAATGCAAATAGTCCGGGTAGCCATTTGATAAGTTGTTCAGCAGTCTTATGGCTCGGGGGTAGAAGTTGTTCAGGAGCCTTTTGGTCTCAGAAAGAACAGTCTATGACTTGGGTGGCTGGAATCTTTGTCAATTTTTTGGGCCTTCCTCTGACACCGCCTGGTATAGAGGTCCTGGATGGCAGGCAGTTCGGCCCCAGTGATGTACTGGGTTGTACGCGCTACTCTCTAGCGCCTTGTGGCTAGATGCCGAGCAGTTGCCATACCAAGAAGTGATGCAGCCAGTCAAGATGCTCTCAATGGTGCAGCTGTATAAATTTTTGAGGATCTGAGGGTCCATGCCAAATCTTTTCAGCCTCCTGAGGGGGAAGAGGTGTTGTCGTGCCCTCTTCACGACTGTGTTGGTGTGAGTGGACCATGATAGGTCCTTAGTGATGTGGACATCGAGGAACTTGAAGCTCTCGACCCACTCACTACAGACCCGTTGATGTGAATGGGGGCATGTTCGGCCCTCCGTTTTCTGTAGTCCACGATAAGTGCCTTTGTCTTGCACATGTTGAGGGAGAGGTTGTTGTCCTGGCACCTCACTGCCAGGTCTCTGACCTCCTCCTTAGAGGCTGTTTCATTGTCGTCGGCCGCGCAGTCGTAGGTGGACAGGGAGTACAGGAGGGAACTGATTAACCCCTGAGAGACTATACATTTGTTATGCTTTTTGTTAAGTCAGTAATAACTATGATTAGAGTGGGTCTGGAAAACAAAGATATGATAAATGAATAAAAATTTGAAACAGAAAATATGTGAACTGGAAATATTAACAAAAACTGACCTGTGGGAAATTATGAAGTCCAGAATATATATATATATATATATTTTTTTTAATCAAGTGCCAATATTTAGATAAACCACAAAATAATAGATAGGCCTATATAGAGATATTTAAATGATATCTTAAATCTCTTGTCTTTGAATAGGGACATTGTCCGTAGTTTGTAGTAAACAAGTTAGCTTACCTTACTTATTTTTCCTTCTTTTCTCTTCCCTCCTCCAGAGAGACCCGCTGTCTTTTCAGACCTTCCGTGATGATGGGAGTGCTGGTGGTTGGGCCATCATTGGGAGGTAGGGGTGGAAGGGAAGTGGGGAGGGAAACAGGGAGGTATGGGAAGAGGGACAGGGACAGGGACTTTACTGGTTCCATTTCTTTCTTCTTCTGCTGTCTTGGCTCGCTCTCTCCTGGGCTCTGTCTCCTGGACCAGCAGCTGTGACTGCACACACTAGTCTTACTGACTGTCTGGGGTGCTGGGGGTGGTTGATTGAGGGTGCTGGGTCAGATGCTGCGGGCTCACTTTCTCTCTCTCCGTCCTGGTCAGGCCTGGGATTAGAGGCTGCACCTGTTCTTACCATGCCCGCGTAGGCCACTGGACATTGAAAGAAGCTTCTTCAGTACAGTATTTTGCTTTATGGCCCAGGCAAGCACATTTCCAACATTTAACATTATGACCATCTCTGACCTAATGGTCCAGACTCTGACATTGCCAAAACTGGCATTTCAGGTATTTTTCTAGAGAGGGTGCTCCACCCAGAGCTTGTTATTGAAGGGAAACTTTGCACTGATTGGCTGCCAGCCACACTATAAGTATATTGTTACCTGAGAAACCTAACTACAATAACACACATATGAACACGTTATGTAAGGGCAGTGGTGGAAAAAGTATCACATTTTCATACTTGAGTAAAAGTAAAGATACCTTAAAAGAAAATGACTCAAGTAAAAGTAAAAGTCACCTAGTAAAATACTACTTGAGTAAAAGTCTAAAAGTATTTGGTTTTAAATGTACTTAAGTATCAAAAGTAAAAGTATAAATCATTTAAAATTCCTTATATTAAGCAAACCAGACGACACGATTTTCTTGTTTATTTAATTACTTACGGAAAGCCCAGGGCACAGTTCAACACTCAGATATAATTTACAAACGAAGCATTTGTGTTTAGTGAGTCTACCAGATCAGAGGCAGTGAAGGGTTGACCAGGGATGTTCTCTTGATACGTGAGGGAATTAGATTAAAAGTAAAAGTTGTCATAAATATAAATAGTAATACCCCCCAAAAAACTGTTTAAGTAGTACTTTAAATTATTTACACCACTGTGTAAGGGAACATATTGAAGGGAACATAGGGCTGAGGGAACATTGGGTCCCGGGAATATAGGTTGAAGGAACCTAGGGCTAAGGGGACATAGGGCTGAGGGAACATGGGGCCCAGGGAACAAAAATTGAGGGAACATAGGTCCAGGGAACACAATGTTTAAATGTCATTGCAGTTTCACAACCCAGGTATGCAAACAACACTAGGGAGATCACCTGAAATGTTTTTCTTCACTGCTCTGATTTATGCTATTAGATGATTATATTTCCTGCTAAGAATGTGTTGTCACCTAGCTAGCTACCTACTCCCTGTACTTGCCCAGTAGCCCAGCCTAGCTACCTTGTTTTCACAGTTAAACTATTCTCACAATTATCAACTGTTCCTCCTCCCTGAATAGGGCTTAGACCTCAATAGAAAGAAATGTCACCGGTCTTCATTTTGAGCATTCCTGTCATAGTGAGTCATTGTTCTGAGACCTTGTTGATTCTTATTGATTGTTTCGTCATTGTTCAGCAGTTTCTAGACATGTAGTATCTGGATGGGTGTGGTTTACCAGAACCATGTTTGTATGGCCTAGATCTGCCATATCGTGAATCACATCAGATAGTTTTTTACGTTGGATGACTATATATAGGCATCAGTGGAGAGACGGTTTACCAGAACCATGTTTGTATGGCCTAGATCTGCCATACCATGAATCACACCAGATAGTTTTTTAGGTTGGATGACTATATATGGGCACCAGTGGAGAGACAGGTGTGCATCAGCACCACACATAGATGTTTATTTTCCTTTCCTTCTCACTGTTCTGTTCTTTCAGATTGTTCTTATAGACTTCAGAATGATCTTTGTGATTTTTTCTAGTGGTGATGAGCCTGTCTTCGATGGAGAGGCACTACGGCCGTTTAATGGCTGAACTAACCCTCTGAAATCTCACTGGGTGAAATCATCTGGCTAGGTTCATTTGAAAGACAGGCCCAGCAGGAGTCTCACCCATTTTGACTGGTGTCCAGACCAGGGCTTGCCTTCTGGGGTTTTTGTTTCCACTGAGGGGAATAATGTGTCACCATCAAACTCAGATAGCCTGTCTACACAGGAGGCATTGCAAGTCTGCATATTATTCTGGTGCCTCACTTTGACATGGGGGAATAGCTTAATTGAAAGACACTGATCCCCTAAGTCTCTCCCAAGCCTGGGAAATTTTGGGAAAATAGAAGTACGAGTGAGAGAATGGTAAAGACATCCAGGTCAGACTGAGTTTGGTATTTTAAGGGCATTTAACTCTAAAATCCCATGATTCAGTTCATGAACCAGGGCCAATAAAACACATTTAAATCAAAACTTAAATAGCAATCACAAGGCAAAACGAGGATGATATACCTCCCAAATTCATTCTCCAGACACATTGTTGGCCCCCTCAACATTAGGAAAGGATAGCAGCGAGTTGGGATGATTCATTATTTCATGGCCGTTTTCCAGAAATCCCATGAATCCCGTGAATTTATTTGTTCTATATAGACCCCCGCCCCCCCAGTCCCCCCTACTGTTTGGGAGGCTGTGGATGCACATTCAGTGTACTCAGAAACATTCCACAGGCCCATCTGTCTCTTATCGTTTCACAGCATCACTTCCTTCTCATAAAAACCAGGGAGACCATGGAGAAATGGAGCCAAGTTCTGAATTGTGTGAGTGTTTTTAAAAGGCTGTACGTGCCTATCAGACATCACCACTGCCTGTTTGTTTACCTTGTCCCAGGACCCAGGCCTCACTTGACCTGTTCTATGCATCTGTCAATTCATTGGCAGTAATGATACATTGCAACTTGCAATGTTAAGTGATATTGTAAGAGCATTGTTAAGTGACATTATCTCGACAAATGAATGGGTCTATGCTATTTTGTCTGACCCAGTACATTGACCAGGTCTACTTACTGTCTGGAGTGGATATGGGGTGATTTGACCAAGGTCGATGACCATCTCTCGGGAACATGATGTTTTGCACGTCTCCCCGGAATCCTCTTAAAATTTCTCCACCAACAACTGATTCCTCAGCTACACTTGACCCTGATTTGTTCTGTTCTCTGTGTGCCAGAAATCTGTCATACTTACAGTGATTCTATAGTTAAGTGTTTTAATAAACATGATGTATTGGTTTTGACAGTAAGTAACATTGATTATGGAAGGACTGAATGAGAACAGTCTGAATAGTGTTCATAAGCAGCCTGGTCATGGGGCTGTAAAATCATGTCAAACCTGTCCTGTGGCAATTCAAGTTTAGCTCTGGGACTATTTCCATTAGAGTATTCTATTGACGTTTGAGAGGAATGCCAACTCCACCCAGATTAAAGACATAGCAGAGCTTCCAATTCAAGTTAAATCTCCTTTATGAGTTCCAGTCATTCAGAAGGGTACTTCCTATGCTCCTTTCTAGGTGTCATCACCCATCCCTCTCAGATTTTCCTCATCCACTGTGAACAGCACCCTGACCAGTATTCTAAGGCTTCCCTAGAACGTAGTGTTAAACATGTAATCATAGAGGACACTTGTCATGACCTGAGTCCTCTGCTGAGCGGTTGGTTGTATATTTCCAACCCACGTCCGTCCCGCTCTCATGCCTGACTGAGTGAGATCACATGACTGTTGTCTATCTCTTTGATCAGTGCCTGGTATCGTACACCACAGTGGACAGATATTGTGGTCGTCAGTAAGGTCACTCTGACTACAAGAAAGAGACAGCTTCAAAGGAACTGGGAAAAAACTGAACTGACAAGATAAGCCAGATCTGGCTTGAATTACGTCTATTCACTAGAACTTTGATAATGTGCGAAGCGTGAGAAAGATTTTCAGACACATTACATTGATGCCGTAAAATATGTCATTCACGGCATGTGGTTGAAATATTTTGATCATGTCACTGTCTATTGAGAGTAGAGGGAGTGATTCATGGCATGTGACAGTTCGGTTGGTGATGTGTGTGAAATGCTATCTGACTGCCCCAGTGTTGATCTGCTCCCAGAGTTGGTCCACAGACAGTCTCAGGCCTGTCTCTGAGTTTAACACTGGAGTGGCAGCAGATCCTTGTTGGCCCAGCCTTGCGTCAGCAGGGGGATTCCTCTGGGCTCTTTGTCTGTGAGCTGCATTCCTCCCGGTCCCCACGTGTTGCCATCCCCACACTCACGCGCCAGCACAGTGGCCCCGCTGCACACAGAGACACAAGCAGGGCCTGTGCTGCAGCTGAGGAGAGGCAGGGGTGTGAGAAACATGCACACTGAGGTCAGAGTTATGGTCCGGGAGGCGAAAAGTGGCCCACACCCAAATAACCTCAGCCTACAGTGAAGAGCACTCCCTCTTCATCAGCACCCCTCAACCCCCTAACAGCCCCTCCTCAGGCGAGGAGACGGGACAATGGTGCAATTCAACACCTCTCAACACAAGAAACATCAAAATGCTCAATTCTGCTTTATGTATGAAAAGGAAGTGTGCTCAGCCTAAGTTACCCGACTTCAAAAACACAACAGCAGGACTTTGATCTAATCGGGATGGGAGAAGAAAAAAACATCTGGAGAATCTCCACCCACAAGCTCCACCACCAACACCATGTAGTAATCTCAGATCGTAACACACCACTGATATTGATTATGAAGAGGCTGTTTAAGCTAACAGATGGTGTGCTGCACCCATTCACCCCTCCCTCAATGGGCTTTTTGGAGGAGGAGTGTCCCCCCCGGCCCCCTCCCACAACCAGAGGTGTTTCCGTCTAGGGTGCAACAGTGGTGGGACATCCATTCTAGACAGGCCACTTTCTGGATGTCAGTAGACAGAACAGGGGACAGGGTGGCTGAATCACAGCCAGTGTGTTGTATGGCCACATTTACAACACAGAGAGGCCTGAGCAAGGGGCAACACACCAGACCAGTAAAAATCTGACACCCTCTGAGTTCCTTATAGTATATTTGGCAGAGAGACCCTATTTCACCAAACTTTCACCTTTCATCATCTTACACATCCATATGTGTACATTTGTATCTAATCCTCTGAAGTACTGTAAAATGTGAACTTCTGTTAAAGGCTGGCTTTGTAAATGTTTCTGGTGGAAAATCTGGTCATCTGAAACTTAGAAGGCAGTGTGTGAGGGAATTGGTGCTGTGTGTTGATGGTCCAGTTATTAAGGGAGTGATGTGTTGAAAAGCGGAGGGGGAATGGGGAGTTGTATGGTAGGTCGTTTTATCACTGGGGTCATGAGGGACACATGAATAACTGGCTGCTGACATGTGCTATAACTCATACAGTGAGGGAAAAAAGTATTTGATCCCCTGCTGATTTTGTACGTTTGCCCACTGACAAAGAAATGATCAGTCTATAATTTTAATGGTAGGTTTATTTGAACAGTGAGAGACAGAATAACAACAACAAAAAATCCAGTAAAACGCATGTCAAAAATGTTATAAATTGATTTGCATTTTAATGAGGGAAATAAGTATTTGACCCCCAGGTGTCTTTTATACAGGTAACGAGCTGAGATTAGGAGCACACTCAACCTGTTGAAGCACCCGTCCCGCATGCGGGATCAACATCCAGCGTAAAATCATTTCGCCATATTCATAACCGAACAATAGAAAATTTTCATTTTTTTTTCAAATATAGGACTATTTTATATCGTTTTATAGATACACCTCTCCTGAATCGAACCACGTTGTCCGATTTCAAAAAGGCTTTACAGCAAAAGCAAAACATTAGATAATGTTAGAGGAGTATATCGTCAAAGTATTCACATAGCCATTTTCCGACCAACCACATGCATCACAAATAACCAAAAAACAGCTAAATGCAGCACTAACCTTTGACAATCTTCATCAGATGACACTCCTAGGACATCATGTTACACAATACATGCATTCTTTTGTTCGATAAAGTTCATATTTATATATAAAAACAGCATTTTACATCGGCGCGTGACGTTGACTAACTATTTTCCCTCAAATGCATCCGGTGAATCAGCGCTACAATTTACTAAATTACTATTCGAAAACATTTTTAAAATGTAATATTGTCATTCAAAGAATTATAGATGAACATCTCGTGAAAGCACCTGCATTGCCAGATTTAAAAATAACTTTACTGGGAAATCACATTTTGCAATAAACGACGTGGTATGCTCAGAAAAATAGGCTAGCAATACAGGTCTGCACCATCTTGGAACAATCGAATATCAAATCTACTCTTGTATACTATTGTAATTATTCCCTTACCTTTGATTATCTTCATCAGAAGGCACTTCCAGGAATCCCAGGTCCCCAACAAATGTAGTTTTGTTCGAAAAAGTTCATAATTTATGTCCCAATAGCTTCTTCTTGTTAGCGCGTTCCGAAGACACCTCAAAATGTTCCATCGTGCGCGGGACTTCTCCTCATGAAAGCCCCCCCCCAAAAATATTTAAGTTTGTTCAAACATGTCAAACGTTGTATAACATAAATCTTTAGGGCCTTTTTCAACCAGAGCTTCAATAATATTCCATGGGGACGGTTGCATTGTCTTTCAAAATGTTTCGAAAGGGGAGGGTAGCCAGGGGCGCCCGCGTCATAATGGTGATGGCCCTCCCCATGTGACCAAGATCAACAGCCTCTCTTTCAGTCAGTTTTCACAGTAGAAGACTCAAACCACTTTGTAAAGACTGGGGACATCTAGTGGAAGCAATAGGAAGTGCTCAATGAACCATAGCTCACGGTGTGATTTATAGGCAAAGTGCTGAAGTTGAGTCCGCAATTCAGAATTCCACATCCTGTTACGATCTGTCTCGGGGTTTTGACTGCCATATGAGTTCTGTTATACTCACAGACACCATTCAAACAGTTTTAGAAACTTTAGGGTGTTTTCTTTCCACATCTATTAATTATATGCATATCCTAACTTCTGAGTTTGAGTAGGAGGCCGTTTAAAATGGGCACGTATTTTTTTCAAAAATCGCTGTAGCGCCCCCTATCTTGGGCGTGCGTCAAGGGAGTGCTCCTAATCTCAGTTTGTTACCTGTATAAAAGACACCTGTCCACAGAAGCAATCAATCAATCGGATTCCAAACTCTCCACCATGGCCAAGACCAAAGAGCTCTCCAAGGATGTCAGGGACAAGATTGTAGACCTACACAAGGCTGGAATGGGCTTCAAGACCATCGCCAAGCAGCTTGGTGAGAAGGTGACAACAGTTGGTGCGATTATTCGCAAATGGAAGAAACACAAAAGAACTGTCAATCTCCCTCGGCCTGGGGCTCCATGCAAGATCTCACCTCGTGGAGTTGCAATGATCATGAGAACGGTGAGGAATCAGCCCAGAACTACACGGGAGGATCTTGTCAATGATCTCAAGGCAGCTGGGACCATAGTCACCAAGAAAACAAGTTGGTAACACACTACGCCGTGAAGGACTGAAATCCTGCAGCACCCGCAAGGTCCCCCTGCTCAAGAAAGCACATATACATGACCGTCTGAATATTGCCAAGGAACATCTGAATGATTCAGAGGACAACTGGGTGAAAGTGTTGTGGTCAGATGAGACAAAAGTGGAGCTCTTTGGCATCAATTCAACTCGCCGTGTTTGGAGGAGGAGGAATGCTGCCTATGACCCCAAGAACACCATCCCCACCGTCAAACATGGAAGTGGAAACATTATGCTTTGGGGGTCTTTTTCTGCTAAGGGGACAGGACAACTTCACCGCATCAAAGGGACGATGGACGGGGCCATGTACCGTCAAATCTTGGGTGAGAACCTCCTTCCCTCAGCCAGGGCATTGAAAATGGGTTGTGGATGGGTATTCCAGCATGTCAATGACCCAAAACACATGGCCAAGGCAACAAAGGAGTGGCTCAAGAAGAAGCACATTAAGGTCCTGGAGAGGCCTAGCCAGTCTCCAGACCTTAATCCAATAGAAAATCTGTGGAGGGAGCTGAAGGTTAAAGTTGCCAAACGTCAGCCTCGAAACCTTAATGGCTTGGAGAAGATCTGCAAAGAGGAGTGGGACAAAATCCCTCCTGAGATGTGTGCAAACCCGGTGGCCAACTACAAGAAACGTCTGACCTCTGTGATTGCCAACAAGGGTTTTGCCACAAAGTACTAAGTCATGTTTTGCAGAGGGGTCAAATACTTATTTCCCTCATTAAAATGGAAATGAATTTATAACATTTTTGACATGCGTTTTTTCTGGATTTTTTGGTTGTTATTCTGTCTCTCACTGTTCAAATAAACCTACCATTAAAATTATAGACTAATCATTTCTTTGTCAGTGGGCAAACGTACAAAATCAGCAGGGGATCAAATACTTTTTCCCCTCACTGTATATGTTGGGTTCTCAAGCTGGAGGAAACACAGACACTCTCAAGATGTGAGGTCGCCCTGAGGTGTCTTATAGGCCAAGGGGTGAAGGACTACTAAAAGAACCCAAAGAGTGGGTTTATGGGAGAGGAGAGAGCTACACCCTCATTTAGAGTTCCTAAAAATTCTCTAACTTGGGATTTAGGATTTACAGGTGTTCTGTTTGTATGGAAGTGAACAAAACACAGGAAGCACAAGCCGGCTACTGGGCAAGCGCCAGTACTGCTCCTCACCATATAATGGGGTGAATCTGAATGAGTCCACCAGACAGACGAGCAGGACTGTGCATGATCAGCTCACACGGACAGAATCAAAGAACTAGAGCGTGGAGAGAGAAGTACCCCCCAGCCGTTTATCCTTCTTTCGTCAGATTCTGCAATGGGCTGCTTGTGTTGCCCCCCTCAGAGTTTTCAAGGACCCATCAGCTCTGCCCTCCTGACCTCATTTCTTGTTACACGCTACGACCCCTCACTGAAGCCAGCTGTGAGCTGGATCTGGTCCAACGCCCCCCTTTCATCCAGCCACTTTGAGGTACCGCAGGAAATCCAGGAAATTCCGAATGGATCTGTGGTCCAGTCCAGTGTTCCACAGGGGGAAGTTCAGGTTAGGAAACGCTCGCTGTCATCTGGTGTTTGTGGAACTGTAGCGACTATAGTGTAAGGATCATGTACACTCAGTGGTGATGAAGACGTTGCTCATGGCTTTGTTGTGGTGCTTGTATGATTATTCTGGCTGCTGTTGAGTATGAGGTATACTACATTCCAAGGCCCAATATTAAGATTAAAAGAATTTCCCCATGCAGAGATAGTTTGGACTCCAGACGCCAATGGTCATACTTTTGCTGTAATGTCAGAGTATGAGTGAGCTATCAATGTTGTAACTGTCGACATTATGTATAACGTCTGGATTACTCATATTGAAGAAGTAAATCAGTGAAACAGGCCTCTTTTTATATTTTATGTTTATTTGTAGGGGAGATGGAGAGTCATCATTTCATGGAGTCTGTGAAGGAAGAAACCACATGGAAAAGGTGGTAAGCAAGTTGGGTTCACATGTATTTTGTTATGGGTTTCATGATGCTTAAACATCTAAATCAAGTTAGATGTTTAAAGATTGTTTTATACATCATTTGGAGTCTCTATAAGCTACAATATGAGGTCCTAAACCTATCATGAAAGTGCATCCTTGTAACTGTGTGGGTTAATCTAGTCAAAATGTTTGCCTTGAGTTAAGTTGAGCCAATAGCCACCATACCCCATACAAATTATTTTGTCAGTTTTATGCATAATATGCATAGTATTTTTGCAATGTGTCATGCTGTCATAGGGTTTATGCCACACCGGCAGCCACGAGTCATGAAGGCAGTCAAATTCCACATGACCGTTTAGTCACGGTAATTAGGCTTCTCCAAGCTCTCATGCTGCTTCTGGTCATTAGTAGCCTACAAAACTTGTTAACTACCTGGTACTCAGTACTCTATTGTCCCTCTAATCACTCTGACATCAATGCAAATGTTTTCAAAAATCTAATCAAACACTTCATGAGAGCCCATGAACTCATGTTGCGCAACATTTTTATAGGCTATGCAATTGCGGGAGAAAACAGAGTGATGGCCTCTAATAAAAAGAGGAGGATCAGCTTTCTATACGCTAGGCCTACTATATTTATTTTTCAACTTTCCTAATATTAAGCACATTGTTTATATGTACAGCAGGAGTATAGCCTACCTGGCTGGCATGAAAATAAACCACGGGGAAAAACGTCCTCCATTCGTTATTTAAGTGCATAGATTACATATATTTTACAGCTGCCCCTGTTTCGATACAGGTGCATGATAATGGTCCATTCCAAATCAAAACAAATGTCACACATATATTATTTAGTACATGTAAAGACAAGATTAAATCAAGAATAGTCTGATGGGTGACAATAATAGCCTATCACTTGTGAATTATATATTATCACTTGTGAATGATGCCCAGCATAATTTTTTGGGGTGCATTACGGCCACAAAGGGGATGAGGCTGTAAAATTCGAGGCATTATCAAGTGCTTGTCAAATTGTGAATGAGAGACTATTGGAGTGTGTACAGCCTGTGCAAAAAACAAAGCAGAGCTCATGCCTTACAAACAACTATTTGAAATCATCATTAGTCTCGTCATGCAGCCTTACAATGTCTTAAACATCAAACCATATAGCCTAACGTTTGTAGAACAACTAAAGTTACATTAATAACTCTAAATTAAGCATATAGGAGTACCTATTTCATTGTTAACCGTTCAACACAGAATAGCTGCATGTGCACACTCCCTCAAATCGTTTGGAGAAAATATTAATATTTTATTCAGCTTTGTTCAATTGTATTCTTCATACTATGAAATAATGTAAAATAATGCCACAGAATTAGAGACCTATATCTGAATGTAGGCATACATTTAAGATTTACAATATACCACACCCCCATTCCATGAATGAAACTTTGACCTGCCAGCACCATCACCTACTCTCACAGGACATCACCCACTTACCCCAAGACGGCTCACCTTACTCTGTCCCTATGCTCAACGTACCCCATAAATTGTGACAAGAGACCACTTTTTTTGGACAAGCTATGTATTCAAAACTGTTATGTTTACATGAATTTTGATTATTTCCAGGGATACACAAGATTCTGACATATACAGTACCAGTCCAATTTTTTTTAACAAATCAAAAATTATTTGGGATTTTAGATTCTTCAAAGTGGCCACACTTTGCCTTGATGACAGCTTTGCACACTCTTGGCATTCTCTCAACCAGCTTCATGAGGAATGCTTTTCCAACAGTCTTGAAGAAGTTCTCACATATGCTGAGCACTTGTTGGCTGCTTTTCATTCTCTCTGCGGTCCAACTCATCCCAAACCATCTCAATTGGGTTGTCGGGTGATTGTGGAGGCCAGGTCATCTGACGCAGCACTCCATTACTCTCCTTCTTGGTAAAATAGCCCTTACACAGCCGGGATGCACAAACCAGATGGGATGGCATATCACTGCAGAATGCTGTGGATGCCATGCTGGTTAAGTGTGCCTTGAATTCTAAATAAATCACTGACAGTGTCACCAGCAAAGCACCCCACACCATCATACCTTCTCCTCCATGCTTCACTGTGGGAACCACACATGCGGAGATCATCCGCTCACCTACTCTGCGTCTCACAAAGACATGGCGGTTGGAACCAAAAATCTCAAATTTGGAGAAAAGGACAAATTTCCACCGGTCTAATGTTCATTGCTCGTGTTTCTTGGCCCAAGCAAGTCTCTTCTTATTATTGGTGTCCTTTAGTAGTGGTTTCTTTGCAGCAATTCGACCATGATGGCCTGATTCACGCAGTCTCCTCTGAACAGTTGATGTTGAGATGTGTCTGTTACTTGAACTCTGTGAAGCATTTATTTGGGCTGCAATCTGAGGTGGAGTTAACTCTAATGAACTTATCCTCTGCAGCAGAGGTAAACTCTGGGTCTTCCTTAACTGTGGCGGTCCTCATGAGAGCCAGTTTCATCAGAGATGGTTTTTGCGACTGCAAGAAACTTTCAGCGTTCTTGAAATTTTCTGGATTGACTGACCTTCGTATCTTAAAGTAATGATGGACTGTTGTTTCTCTTTGCTTATTTGAGCTGTTGTTCTTGCCATAATATGGACTTGGTCTTTTACCAAATAGGGCTATGTGCTGTATACCAACCCTACCTTGTCACAACACAACTGATTGGCTCAAATGCACTAAGAAGGAAAGAAAATCCACAAATTAACTTTTAACAAGGCACACCTGTTTATTGAAATTCCAAGAGTGTGCAAAGCTGTCTTCAAGGCAAATGGTGGCTACATTAAAGAATCTCAAATATAAAATATATTTTGATTTGTTTTACCTTTTTCGTTACTACATGATTCCATATGTGTGATTTCATAGTTTTGATGTCTTCACTATTATTCTACAATGTAGAAAATAGTAAAAATAAAGAAAAACCCTGGAATGAGTAGGTGTATCCAAACTTTTCACTGGTACTGTATGTAGATATAATTGTTAAAAAGAATACCTTGTTATAGTGATTCTGAATGTACCCCTCTCTCCCCTACTCAATAAACTGTAAACACAAGTCAGCACAAAGCAGGAGAATAAAGCACAGGATATTGATTATTTTTAGAAGTAAGAACGATTACTACTTACAATAACGATACCCTAAGACGTAAGAGTTGAGAGTATTGGGAAATGTTCCATCTGTCTAGTGTATGGAAGAAAAGGAAGAGGAGGTTGACAGTGGCAGAGAGAAAGAGGAAGATTATCCACCTCCTCTGACCTGTGACCCCTACCTCATGTACACTGCAAATTGACCACAACTAAGCCCAAAAAGAGATTGTATTTGAAAATAACTATAATTTAATATAATTTTACATGATCACATATGTATTTATTATTTATTTGTGGGAACACTTGGTGAACAGATTTTCTAAATGAAACCCACTGTTAGCTGAATTCCTGGTGATTTTATTATTTTTGACCAAAGAAAATCACCTGTTGCCGACCCCTGATGTAGAACATAATGCTGAGTAAAAGGTATATAGAGTATGACATTCAGAACTTGGGTATCAATCCCGCCTGTGCTCTGAGTTACCCGTGAGACCCACGGTATGTGGACTACGCCTCACAAATTTAACTGTTGTATATTTTATGAGGTATATTATGATTTTTGACTTTCAATGCATTTGACGTTGAGACATTCCCCCTGACACCAACCACAAAACTCTCCCTGTTAGTCTGGCTCTGTGGTGCGCTGGATACAAGGTCCATGGCAACCTCTTAAAGATCTTGTTGGCTGGCGTTTAAAGCAACTTCTTCCTCCCACACTCATTTATTCTCTGGGAAAAAACAGTGCTGGAGCTTTTTCAATTCCTCATCAGATTCTGTAACCAAGAAGGCTGTTGTTGAACATTTTGATTTGTGTATTGTAATGGAAATTATATGATTAAAGGTTTGACTAAATGATTTCACTCAGAAACCATATAACCTGTTGAAATGTATTTGAAATTATAAGGCTATAATAATGGGTTAAAAACTATATTCCAATACTGTGTGTGAGTAAGACACTGTTACTATTTCAAAAGGAACAGGGCATAGTTGACAAGACAACCTTGTGCAAAGGGAACAGGAACTTCCTAAGTTAGGGAGGAGAACAACTGCCCGAAAACAGCTAGGCTGGCAAAAGATAAGGAGACAGGTGGTCTGGGTACTGTGGAAAAATACAGCCGCCTAAAGCGGGGTGGAGTTCTCTACTGATGTAAGTTTATTTGTGTGTGTGGTAATATAAAAGGCGGTGTGCATTGTATGAATTTGAGAGCTCTCATAAATAAACGTTTTGACCCTTGTGGGCTGGGTATCTGTCTGCTTCATTCAACCAGAATCTTACACACTCTGGGGGGGGGGGGGGGGGGGGGGGGGGGCAGACTGAGTAGTTTAATTGAAGTTCGGTTTAAGAACATCGATAACTCAATTCACGTAACATGCATCCTCTGATATATTTGGGTTGGTACTTATGTAGTAGTGCACACTGTCTGAACATGTTTCATGGTAAGTGTTGTTTACCAGTTTCCTTTGTCAGAGCTGATTATAACCCATGTTTCATCCAACAAATTGTGGACAGTTTGTTACGCGTAGAGAACACAGGGAACCCAACAGCGGACTCAGATGCGGAAGCAGGGATGAATGAACCAAAATGTTTATTGTACACAGAGACAAGGAGTGCAGAACCGGGGAAGCTCAGATGAGTTGCAGAAAAACCCGAAGTTGTAGAGTGAGGTTGTAGTTGACTGAGTGAACAGGGTAAACAGGTCCTGAGGGGAATCCAAGGTGGTGTTGGTGAGTGAAGTCCAGAGCAAGGTGGTTGGGTGGTGAGATGTGGTACACGAGACAGGAGCCAGAGACAGAGCGGTAATGAGCAGAGATTACAATCTGGCAGAGTGGAGGTGGCAGTAATGAGTATATGTAGAGGTCTTGATTCATGGGACGATTTGCAGTTGGTAGGGATCTGCTCTGACTCCAGCACACCTGTCTCCAATCACACAGAGACAGAGAGAGACAGAGAGAATACAGGGGGAGAACTGCAGGTTAGGACAACACCGGATGAACAGAGGGCGTCCCCCCCCCCCCCCATAATCTAATGTTTTGTTTTCGTTGTAAAGCCTTTTTGAAATCGGACAGTGTGGTTAGATTAACGAGAGTCTTGTCTTTAAAATGCTGTAAAATAGTCATATGTTTGAGAAATTGAAGTAATAGCATTTCTAAGGTATTTGAATAACGCGCCACTCTCATTAATCTAACCACACTGTCCGATTTCAAAAAGGCTTTACAACGAAAGCAAAACATTAGATTATGTCAGCAGAGTACCCAGCCAGAAATAATCAGACACCCATTTTTCAAGCTAGCATATAATGTCACATAAATCCAAACCACAGCTAAATGCAGCACTAACCTTTGATGATCTTCATCAGATGACACACCTAGGACATTATGTTATACAATACATGCATGTTTTGTTCAATCAAGTTCATATTTATATCAAAAACCAGCTTTTTACATTAGCATGTGACGTTCAGAACTAGCATACCCCCCGCAAACTTCCGGTGAATTTACAAAAAATGTACTAAATTACTCACGATAAACGTTCACAAAAAGCATAACAATTATAGATACAGAACTCCCCTATGCACTCGATATGTCCGATTTTAAAATAGCTTTTCGGTGAAAGCACATTTTGCAATATTCTCAGTAGATAGCCCGGCATCACAGGGCTAGCTATTTAGACACCCAGCAAGTTTAGCACTCACCAAAGTCAGATTTACTATAAGAAAAATGTTATTACCTTTGGTGTTCTTCGTCAGAATGCATTCCCAGGACTTCTACTTCAATAACAAATGTTGGTTTGGTCCCAAATAATCCATTGTTATATCCAAATAGCGGCGTTTTGTTCGTGCGTTCAAGACACTATCCGAATGGTAAAGAAGGGTGACGAGCACGACGTATTTTGTGACAAAAAAATTCTAAATATTCCATTACCGTACTTCGAAGCATGTCAACCGCTGTTTAAAATCAATTTTTATGCCATTTTTCTCGTAAAAAAGCGATAATATTCCGACTGGGAATCTGCGTTTAGGTAAAAAGACGAAAGAAAATAAAGCATGGGGTCTACTCGTGCACGCGCCTAAGCCCATTGTCCTCTGATCGGCCACTTACCAAAGGCGATAATGTGTTTCAGCCTGGGGCTACCTCGATATCATTCAGCTTTTTCCCGGGTTCTGAGAGCCTATGGGAGCCGTAGGAAGTGTCACGTTACAGCAAAGATCCTCAGTCTTCAATAAAAAGAGCCAAGATGAACAAGAACTTGTCAGACAGGTCACTTCCTGTATGGAATCTTCTCAGGTTTTTGCCTGCCATATGAGTTCTGTTATACTCACAGACACCATTCAAACAGTTTTAGAAACTTTAGGGTGTTTTCTATCCAAAGCCAATAATTATATGCATATTCTAGTTTCTGAGCAGTAGTAATAACCAGATTAAATCGGGTACGTTTTTTATCCGGCCGTGTAAATACTGCCCCCTACCCCCAACAGGTTAATACCCAGAGCTGTGCAGAAGGCTCTCCATACCTGGGATGTGAACTGGGGTCCTCTTTCAGAAACAATGTCACTGGGGATTCCATGCAGCCGCAAAACATGGGATACCAGCAGGTCCGCAGTCTCCCTGGAGGATGGAAGCTTGGAGAGGGGAATGAAGTGAGCCGCTTTAGAAAATCGGTCAATAATAGTGAGGATGACAGTTACCATTTGATGGGGAAGCCCAGTGACGAAGTCCAAAGCTATGTGTGACCAGGGGCGACTAGGTATGGGAAGAGGACGAAGCAGACCAGATGTAGGTTTGGTGGAGGTTTTATTCCGGGCACAGACTGAGCAGGCTGATATGAATTCCCGAGTGTCTCTCTCCATGGTGGGCCACCAAAATCGCTGACGCAGGAAGACGACTGTCCGGTTCATGCCAGGGTGACAGGTGAGGTGAGTAGAATGGGCCCATTGAAGAACATCAGAACGAACTGAATCTGGTACAAACAGAGCCTTACACGGGATGTTTCTAGGATCAGGCTGGTCCAGCCCGACGAACGCGAGACTCAATCTCCCAGGAGACAGCAGCAACGATGCAGGAGGATGGCATAATGGTCTCAGGCTCGGAACTTTTGTTGTCTGCGGTGAACTGACGAGAGAGGGCATCAGGCTTGGTATTCTTAGATCCAGGGCGATAAGTGAGTGTGAAGTTGAATCTTCCAAAAACAATGCCCACCTGGCCTGCCAAGAGTTGAGACATTTGGCGGTGTGGATATAGGCTAGATTTTTATGATCCGTCCACACAATGAAGGGAAGTACTGAACCCTCTAACCAGTGACGCCACTTCTCAAGAGCCAGCTTAACAGCCAAGAGTTCCCGGTTGCCTACGTCAATTCCTCTCTGCAGGTGAGAGCTTGCGGGTCAAGAAGGCACAAGGATGGAGCTTCTGATCCACGGGAGAACGTTGAGACAGAACTGCACCTACCCCGGTGTCGGAAGCGTCCACCGAGGACAAACTGGAGTTCTGGGTCTGGCTGGGTAAGGATTGGAGCAGAAGTGAAGCGGTGCTTGAGTTCCCGGAATGCTGCCTCTTCCTCGGGGAACCAGTGGAATGGAGTGGAGGTTGAGGTGAGAGCGGTGAGAGGAGCTGCCAAACGACTGTAGTCACGGATGAATCATCTATAAAAATTGGCAAACCCCAGAAAACGCTGTAACTGCTTCAGATTCGCAGGCACAGGCCACTCTGTGACTGCCCTAACCTTGGCAGGGTCCATTTGTAGCTGTCCTTGAGCAATAATGTAACCCAAGAAGGACACAGAGGAAACATGAAACTCACATTTCTCAGCCTTGACAAATAGCTTATTCTCCAATAGCCTTTGGAGAACTTGGTGGACGTGTTGCTTGTGAGCCTCAATGTCCTTCGAAAAAATAAGAATGTCATCCACATAGACAAAAACAAAACGCCCAATGACATCCTTCACCAGGCCCTGAAAAACAGCTGGGGCATTAGTGAGGCCAAAAGGCATAACGAGGTACTCAAAATGTCCAAGTGGTGTGTTGAACGCCGTTTTCCCACTCGTCTCCCTCTCTGATGCGGACAAGGTGGTAGGCATTCCGGAGGTCCAGTTTAGTAAATACTGTGGCACCATGGAGGGGGGCAGAAGCAGAACTGATAAGTGGCAAGGGATACTTATTCCTGACGGTGATACTATTCAACCCACAGAAGTCTATGCACGGCCTCAGTGACCCGTCCTTCTTCTTGACAAAGAAAAATCCAGCTGTAACTGCCGTCGTAGTGAATGGACCAAGGCGCAGCGGGTTGAGTGCTCATCTTTAACTTTTATTGAACACTAAACAAAAAAACGAACGACAGCTAGAGAGTTTTGCAGGCCACACACAGCAATGCAAAAATCAACTTCCCACAAAAGACAGGTGGAAAAAGGGCTACCTAAGTATGGCTCCCAATCAGCGACAACGATGTACAGCTGTCCCTGATTGAGAGCCATACCAGGCCAACACAAAGAAATACACAACATAGAATGGAACATAGAAATAGAAATAGAAAATATAGAACATACAACAAAACCCCGAAACACACAAAACAAAACACACCCCTGCCATGTCCTGACCAAACTACAATACCAAAATGACCCCTTTACTGGTCAGGACGTGACACCAGCTCCCACCGGAGAGGAAGAAGGCCTGACATGTCCGACAGCCCGGGAGTCCTGGATGTATTCCTCCATGGCTTCTTGCTTGGGGCGAGAGAGGTTATACAACCTGCTACTAGTGAGAGGCGCTCCAGGCTGAAGCTCGATAGCACAGTCGTAAGGCCGATGAGGCGGCAGAGATGGGGTGTGGTGCTTGCTGAATACAGGAGCTAGACCGTGATATTCTGGAGGAACAGAAGACAGGTCTGGGGGTTCTGGAATGGACTGGGGTGCAGACAAGGCAGGAGGAAGGGCAGAATGTAGACAATTAGAATGGCAAAATATACTCCAAGTAGTAACCCTTCCGGTAGGGTTGTGTAGCTTTAACCATGGATGGCCCAGAACCAGAGGTGAGTGAGAACAGTCGATGATACGGAAACTGATCTTTTCCTGGTGATTACCCGAGAGATGCAGGAAAACAGGAACAGTTCTCGCCAAAAGATGTAAGAGTAGCTTTCCAGTGAGAGTGTTGGCTTCCAGAGGTGAATCAAGCAAAACAGCGTCCAGGCCCAATTGCTTAACAACCCCTCGGTCCAGAAAACTCTCGTTGGCACCTGAATCGATGAGAGCAGGCAGAGGAAAAGCCTGGCTCTGCCACACAAGGTTGGCCTCAAGCAGGGGTCTGGGAGATGATGGACAGGCAATTTGGCTCAACAGTATATCCCCCACTACTGCTGAGCCCACTTTTTTGCTGGACACCGGGTACAAGTAGAGACCAGGTGACCAACCTGGCCACAATACAGACAGCTCCTAGTACTGATACGCCGCTGCCTCTCCTCTGGAGATAGACGAGTCCGGCCAAGCTGCATGAGTTCAGGATTGGAACCTGCCTGGTGATGTGATGCAGTCGGAGAAATTGAGCAAGGCACAGAAGCAGACGTTATGGGACATGCAACCCTACCTCCCCTCTCCCTCCGACGCTCACGGAGACGGTTGTCAATGTGGATAGTAAGAGAAATTAGTTTGTTAAGTCCATCAGGCTCCTCTCTGGATACCAACTCGTCCTTGAGGGTCTCAGTGAGTGAGTTCCGGAATGCTCCCTGAAGGGCCTTGTCATTCCAGCCGCTCTCTGCGGCGAGGGTGCGGAACTCACATGCCATCTCAGCCACACTCTGAGAACTCTGAGAAGGGACAGAAGTCGTTGAACAGCATAACTTCCACAGACGAAGACCTTCCTCATCTCATCTGTGAATCCACTGTAGGAGAACCAGATAGATGACGGTCTCTCCCAAACCGCAGTGGCCCAGGAGAGCGTTGCTCCCCGAAGGCAGCCAATCAAAAAATACATTTTGGCGCGTTCACTAGCATAAGAGTAGGGCTGTTGCTCAAACAATAGTGAACATTGTACAAGAAAGGCTCTGCAAAGCCCAAGATTGCCATCATAGCGCTCAGGAGTCGGAACAAAAGACTAACGGAGTGGAGAAGAGGAACTGGAGACAGGTTGTGAATTCTGGACGGAGGTTCGGATCTGTAGGTCAGACAGGCTCCGTGAAAACTCCTTGATGTTCACCAACAGGCTTTTCATGGCTTGGTCATGTTGGTCAAGAAGGGTGCCTTGACCAACAAGAATTTGGTGAAGAGTTAGAGAGTCTGCTGGGTTCATCTTTTTGGCCAGATCGTACTGTTACGCGTAGAGAACACAGGGAACCCAAGAGCGCACTCAGATGCGGAAGCAGGGATGAATGAACCAAAATGTTTATTGTACACAGAGACATGGAGTGCAGAACCGGGGAAGCTCAGATGAGTTGCAGAAAAACCCGAAGTTGTAGAGTGAGGTTGTAGTTGACTGAGTGAACAGGGTAAACAGGTCCTGAGGGGAATCCAAGGTGGTGTTGGTGAGTGAAGTCCAGAGCAAGGTGGTTGGGTGATGAGATGTGGTACAGGAGACAGAGCGGTAATGAACAGAGATTACGATCTGGCAGAGTGGAGGTGGCAGGAATGAGTATATGTAGAGGTCTTGATTCATGGGACGATTTGCAGCTGGTAGGGATCTGCTCTGACTCCAGCACACCTGTCTCCAACCACACAATCACCGAGAGAGAGAGAGAATACAGGGGGAGAACTACAGGTTAGGACCACACCGGATGGACACCAGAGGGCGTAGTGGGAGCAGATGTGACACAGTTAGTATACAAAGGCCTTAACCCTTAAGTCTATTAACGCACCCGTGCTACAATCTAAGTAACATAATAAAAAATAGCCATCAATATCCGTCAATCAAATGGCCATCCGGACTATTTACATTGAACCTCCACCCCCTTTGTTTTTACACTGCAGCTACTCACTTGTTATCTATGCATAGTCACTTTACCCCAACCTACAGATACAAACTACCTCGACTAACCTGGACCCCCGCACATTGACTCGGTACCGGTAGCCCCTGTATATAGCCTCGTTATTGATATGTAATTTTATTGTGTAACTTTTTTAAACTTTAGTTTATTTAGTAAATATTTTCTTAAACAACATTGAACAGCATCGATGGTTAAGGACTTGTAAGAAAGTATTTCACGGTAAGGTTGTTGTATTCGGCGCATGTGACAAATACAATTTGATTTGATTTGGCTACGGTATCTCAAAATGGACAAACAGTACTATTGCCGCTTCCAAGGAAGGTCTTTTAAGGGAGTACGCGAAAACACTTGTTTGGTTCGTCTAGCCGTTGCTAGGTGCCAGCCGAACTGAAGCATGCTAACACCTTTAGTGGGTGCTGCAGTTGGCAGGGGGAGGAGGGAGGGAGGGCATGTTGTTTGAGGCTAGGTGGTGTTGCTGGTAGAGCCCTCTGCAGCGCCACCTCTCTGTTTTCCATTTTGAAGTAGAGACGTTACCATATTATTCTAGGACCTTTTGTTTTTGTTTCCTGGAAGTGTGTTTGTTACACCTGACTGCACAAGGCGACAGCAGTGAAGTGACTTTTTTTTCTCCCTCATTAAACATTAAAATTCTTTCTTAATGGGTAGAAGACAACCAAAAGCCTCTAAAATGAAGGAAAATTAATTTATCATAATACCTGTTATTCTCAGACGATGGTCTGTGACTGTGTGTGCAGTGTTATGGTATAAGTTTACAATGCTCTGTTTTGGAGTCTTGTGTTTTACACAGGTTTTTTTTGAAGCCGTGGGAGTGAGTGTTGTGCAGTGTCTCCAGCTGCTCCTTGTCTGACTCAGTCAGACCATGGTATTTCCGCCTGCCAGACTAATGTTCTCTATCTCTCTCTGCACACAACTAATCACAGAAGCCAAATCAAATATATTTGACAATCTTTGGACCTTGAGTCAGGTGTTCCAACTTGACTCCTATTTCTTCACCTCCTCCTTTCCGCTCTCCATCTTCCTCCCTTCTTCCACCACCTCTTCCACCACCTCTTCCACATCCTCCGTCCTTATGTTTTTAATATTCGTCCTCATGCAGCTTCTTTCCTCTTTCTTCACTTCCTTTCTTCCTCTATAGTCTTTCCCTCTGTGTTTGATTTGGTCTTGACTGTCTAGGTCAAGCCTTGTGCTATAGCAGTCTCCTATTACTTTCCCCCCCATTTATCCACCAGTCGTACAGAAGCCCATACATAGGAAGCATAGGCATACGTCAGGCTCTGCAACTGAACACTTCCCATTGAGAAAGGCTCCTCTCCCACGGTTTAGCAGGATGTTATGCTGGCCATCTAGAGAGGGTGGAGACACATACGAGGACTTGTATGTTTGTTTTGGGAGCTCATCTGTTTCTCTCGCTTTCTCTCTGCAATTATTCGTTCTATTTTTTCCGCATCATCAGACAGCCAGGAAGAGACAATAGTGGCTTGTTTTGGTTACAACTAAACCCTGACACGGGCATGCTGTTGATGGATGGCCACGGGTGCAACATCGCGGTTGCCCAACACAATCCTCTCGTCTGGGCCTGCAACAGGCCTACAGTTTCAGCAATCTTATTTCATCTTGTTTGATCCCATCTGACATCTAAACTTCATGATGAGGTATAGCCAACGGTATGTACAGTAAATCTGGCCCATGTCATTTCTAGGTCTCGTGTTGCCTTGTATTGGATTAGGGAGACACTGTGCCGGCTATGAGGGGGATGGAGTCTGGAGACACTTGGCTGCCTACAGGAACAGCTGAAAAAGCTCTGTCTGTCTGTCTTTTTGTCTGTCCGTCTGTGCCTGCCTGTCTGTCTTCCTGTCTATCTGGGGCAGGGCAAGGCTGCATCTGCTAGAGCCATGCAGCCCCTAAATGTCTTTATGATGGTGTAATAGCTGCATGTAGTATGTGACCACTGAAACTGATCTGGGCAAACTGTAACATGCTTTTGAAAGCCTCTGCTCATGTGACCATTTGTGGTGTTAGCTTGACAAAGCTGAAACTATTGTATGTTTGTCTGGTTTAGCTAGCAGTGCTTAGTGTATATGGTTTTCAGTAACTCACAGGTTTGGCTTCTCCTTTTTGCAGAGACGTTCCCTGAATCTCAGTGTAGCCCAACCAGTATATTTCAATAGCATGGAATCAAGGTTGATCATACTGTATCTCTACCCTAATCCGATATATCAGTCCATACATGTATATATTGCCTATCTCGACCTATCTGCATGCTATAGACACACCTCAACACAGGAAGACACGTGCAGTGTGTGTATGATAACCATGTGCAGGGCAGTAGAGTTATCGTTGTCTTTCTCCAATCTCTGCTGCCTTTACCTGAGAACAGCTTTCGTCTTCTCTTTTTTACTCTCTTTCCCTCCTCACTTTCTTTCTCTCTCTTCGTGTGTCTGCTTTGCAACAACCCACGCAGCTTGAGCTCTGAGAGAGAAAACATCCTGTCCTCTGGAAAAATATAAGTCTGTTGAAAAGATGATTGAAACATAAACATCAGCACTGGGCATCCTGCCGTGCATCTACAGAGCTACTGTAGCCTACTGTGTGTACATTCTGGGGAGCGACAGCTCTATCGCTGTCTTCCCAACCGATTCAGACCTGTTTCAGTGATAAACACATGCTGCTGCCAGAAAATTGTAATGTACTGTTAATGAAGCAGTGTGTGTGGGAGAAACAGGCCGCTGAGCTTCATACTCCTAGCGTGCCTCAATCTGTCTCTCATCATTGACTCACCCTCAAGCTCTCTCTCTCTCTCTCTCTCTCTCTCTCTCTCTGGGGCCGTCCCATCATTCCTTCCCTATTAGACAGTGTTCAGGATAGGAGAGCTGAACTGGGACCAGCCATTCGAGTCGGCCTGTCTCTCCTGTTGCTATACCATTGTAGGTGTGAAGAAATGACTAACATTATTCACGCTTATGGATGCCGCTCCCAGGCTGGCAAACAGGGGGTGTTAGCTTTGGCTGGGGTTCAACTCGGAGAGATGCTAGCAATTAGGAGTGTATATACGCCCTGGGGGAAAGGCTTGATAGATGAGGGCTATTTGGGTCTGCCGGAGGAAAATAAATAGTTTCACCCCATTTAGACAGGGGTGTGGGGTTTGCACTAATTCAGCCCAAACAGTAGTCTACCTTGATAGCTGAAGGAGTTCCCCCGTTTTGGTCACCAAGGAAAAGTTCATTAGACTGGAACAACGAGAGTACTTTTAGCAGTTAATGAAAAAAGTAATTCATTAAACGTATTTTACCTTGAAGCAAAACAGGAACTCTCCGGGCCTAAGGTTAGATGCCAATCAAAAACAAGTTGGTATCTATGTGTAAGCTCAGTGCATAAATAATATAAAGTACTTATGTATATTTGTAAGTATGTGAGGCAGTTGGAACACATGTGAAACCTGAGTTTTTCCATGGAAACTCAAATGAAAACATTACATTATCAGCTGGTGATTTCAAAAAAATGAAGTGATACTGAAGTGATACAAAACAGAAACTAAACCCAGTTCAACTGGGAAGGTGTAAATATGTGACCTCCATCAGATTGCATTGTGAATGTGTCAGCTCTCACTTAGCATTAGAATCTAAATGGAAACACACAGAAATGCAAACAAGTCCCTCCCTTGCCCTCCATTTGGCAAATCAGACCATAACTCCATCCTCCTGCTTCCTACTTACAAGCATAAACTCAAACAGGAAATACCTGTGACACGCTCAATATGGAAGTGGTACGATGAAGCGGATGCTAAGCTACAGGACTGTTTTGCTAGCACAGACTGGAATATGTTTTCCGGGATTCATCTGATAACATTGAAGAGTTTACCACATCAGTCACCGGCTTCATTAATAAGTGCTGTGGCAGAATAGGGGGTTTGATCAAAATGTTTACACTGATCAGACATGGACACAAGTGTGATAGCTCAGTTTCAAGGGGTCTCAGAGAGAGAAAACATCCTGTCCTCTGGAAAAATGTAAGTCTGTTGAAAAGATGACTCCCTCACGACGCCAGGACTCCCTCACGATGCCAGGACAGCTTAGTCAATCACCACCTTCCGGAGACACCTGAAACCCCACCTCTTTAAGGAATACCTGGGATAGGATAAAGTAATCCTTCTAACCCCCCCCCCCCCCCCAGCAGACCGTGAGGACGACTATATGGGAGCAACCTCTCTCCCCGAAAAACCCCTGCGTGCTGCCCTTCTGGCAGCTTTATGGGACTAGCTCCCAGGTGATTCCCTTGCAGACCGCCTCCCGTAGGGAAATGGCCTCCACTTTTACCAGGATGTACCGGCGTCCTCGTGCCATTTTTACCAGGGGCCCCACTATGTCCATGGCGAAGCGTTCAAATGGCACCCGATGATCGGTACGGGGACCCGCCGGTTTCGGAAGTGTGCTTTTGGGCAGGGATTTGACACTCCAGCTATGGCAATATTCTTCCACGGCCCACCTCATCCCAGGCCAGTGGAACCAGGCGGCGAAAGGTTATTCTTGATTTGGAAATGGGGATATCGCCAGTCACTCACCCCCGGAAGTAGCTGGCCATCCATCACTATCACATGGGCTACGGAGGCTTTCAAGTTCGGGTCCTCCCACTGGGCGGTCCCGAACTGTCCCCTCAGTGACAAAATCTAAATAATCAGCGAGAGACCCAAATTATGTTAATTTAGGGCCAAATGAAGTCAACAAATTACAGGATTAACAGATAGAGATCGATTGACTTTGATTGACTGGGGGGGGGGGGGGGGGGGGGTGTCTCGGCTGGTCCCTCGAAATCGATGAGGGTGAGAATGAGCTCCTCTTCTGGTTGTTCACTGGGGGAGATTGGTTCCGGTGCCCCCTCGGACTTGGACTCCAGACCTGTAGATGCGAGTTTGGCAACCGCTTGGTTCCGGGCCACGCAGGCGAAGGGCTATCCTCGCTCTTGTCTCCTGCCGGCTCGTACCTTTTTTCCCAGTTCGTGCCTCCACAGTGCCGCGAACAGCGGACAATCTCATCCCACAAGGAGGGGTCCCGGCAACTCGGGTACGGCACCCACCATCATCCGGCAGTTCCCTTGTGGCGTCACAATGTTGGCCTGCACGGTCAGATAACGCTTGGTGTCGCCGTGGACACAGGAGATGGACATGTCCTCGCCACGTTCGGTCTACTGAGCCAGCAGGTGCGTATTTCTGAGCGTAACCATACTCCCGGAGTCCAACAGAACTTGGGTGTCATGTACGTCGACTTTCACTGGGACCATGGGTGCCAGTGGTTCGCTGTGGGCCCAACATGAGATGACGTAGTTTACTGCATGGCCTGTCTTGTCTCCGGGGCTTTCTGATGGCACCGACTCCTCTTGACACGGGCAATTCCATGCGAGGTATCCCAGGGTGCCACAGTCAAAACGCCTCCTTTGGTCTCCATCCACCAGGAGGTCCTCCAAGGTCTGGGGCGCGTGTAGAGTCGTCGCCCTCTTCATGTCATGGGGTAGCACCCTTAAGAAGTGATCCATGACCACTTTGTGTTGGCCATGAACCTTCAGTTGTGGACCAGTTGGGCCAGACTGTATCCATAGCAGACTAGCCCACCTTGCATTTGGCCATGGAAGTGCTGTCCGTTCAAACATGCAGAGGTAGGTTTTGATGTCGTCAGCCTCCGTTAGCTTTATTAAAAACTGGTTTGGATGCGATTTGGTAGGCGTTCCTCCTTGTAGCTTATTGATTTCCTCAACCAGGCGGACATTTTGTAGGCGCTGTTCATTCCTGAACCGCCTGTTCCGCTTGTTGGGCCCGAACAAACTGAGCTATCAACTCGTTCATGCTGATGCTGCGTAAACGTCAACCTTGATCTGACCATGTTGTCAAATGCCCGCATTCTCCACCACCTGTGGCAGACCAGGGGGTTTGATCAAAATGTTTACACTGATCAGACACAGACACAAGTATGATAGCTCAGTTTCAAAGGTACTTATTAAAACAATAAAGAAAAAAAAAGAATAGGAGACCTTCTCCGGGTAACTTTCTTCTAAGCTCCGGGGTATTGCAGTCTCCTTTGGGGGGAAAAACAGAGCCCCCTCGTTTCTAGCAGACTGTTAGGACGACTATATGGGAGCAACCTCTCTCCCCGAAAAACCCCTGTGTGATGCCCTTCTGGCAGCTTTATGGGACTCGTATGGTTGGTGAGCAATCAACCCCTTGATTACGCACCAGCCTCAATCAGCCCCAATTAGTCCTGGCTGGAGGTCCCGTCGAGTCCTGGCACGTCCAGCAGAGGGTAAGAGGGTCCAGCAGAGGCTTAAACAGGTTAACATTCACAAGCGTGTGGGGCCAGGCGTAATACCAGGACACGAACACAGGGCATACGCTGAATATCTGGCATGTGTCTTCACCAGGGGTTGGAACCAAAATAGTTTTCCAATTGTTTCTTTCTGAACACAACCACAATTTTTTTGGTTACACTGTACCGACCAGCAAAATAAAGTTCTGAACAAGTTTGAAACAACAACAAGAAAGTTACGGTTTATATAGTTCCTTTTCTGTTTTTCTTTTAACCAGTGAAATCAAGTTTTTTTTACATTTAGCTCATTAAATTACTTCACCAATCAGTGCAGATAGAGCAGGCAAGCTAGTGGTTTACATGCACGCTGGACAGACAAGTGTAGCCTCCCCTTACGGGTGGGGGGAGAGCAAGAGAGGGTTGAGGAGCAGATTTGAACTCCTAGGCATCTTGTTATGACATGCATTATCTGAATTAGGTCCACAGAATTATACCTAGGAGGAGTGGCTTCTGTGAAGGAACTTTGAATGCCCTTTGTGCTAGCTAGCTAACAAGCTTGAGCTAGCTAGCAAGCTTGAGCTAGCAAGATAACAAGCTTGTGTGTGCAGAGCGGCACCAGAATAAAAAATACGTCTTACGTTTTTGTAGTTAATAAATCCAAAGTGAAACGTGATAACTAGGCCTATAGTCTCCTTAAATTGCATTGAAAAAATTAATCCAGTCTTCTATATTGACTACAGCTCAACATTCAACACCATAGACCCCTCCAAGCTCATCACCAAGCTCAGAACCCTGGGATTGAAAACCTCCCTCTGCAACTGTATCCTGGACTTCCTGATGGGCCATCCTCAGGCATTGAGGGTAGGCAACAAAACATCCACGATGCTGACCATCAACAAGGGGGGGCCCTCAGAGCCGTGTGCTTAGTCCCCTCGTCTACCCCATGTTCCCCCACGACTGCGTGGACGCTCACGTCTCCATCACCATCATCATGAAGTTTGTTTACGATACAATGCTGGAAGGATTGATCACCAATAACAATGAATCAGCCTATAGGAAGGAGGTCAGAGACCTGGCAGTGTGGTGCCTGAATACAACCTCTCCCTCAACGTCAGCAAGACAAAGGAGCTGATCGTGGACTACAGGAAACGGAAGGGCGAGCACGCTGCATCCACGTTGATGGGGCTATAGTGGAGTGGGTCGAGAGCTTCAAGTTCCTTGGTGTCCACATCACTAAGGAATTAACATGGTCCACACACACCCACACACTTGTGAAGAGAGCATGACAGCGCCTCTTCCCCGTCAGGAGGCTGGGTCCTTAGATCCTCAAAAAGTTCTACAGCTGCACCATTGAGAGCATCTTGACTGGCTGCATCCCCGCTTGGTAAGGCAACTGCAAAGGCACCTAGCCGCAAGGAGCTACAGAGGGCGGTGAGCTCCCTGCCATCCAAGAACTATGCAACAGGCGGTGTCAGGGGAAGGCCCAAAAAATTGGCAAAGACTCCAGCCACCCAAGACATAGACTGTCTCTGCTACCACACAGTAAGCGTTACCAGTGCACCAAGTCTGGAACCAATAGGACCCTGAACAGCTTCTACCCACAGGCCATAAGACTGCTAACAAGACTGCTAAATAGCTAATCAAATGGCTACCCGGATTACCTGCATTAACCCATTTTGCACTAACTCTCTTGCAGTGAGTCTATGCACACACACCGGACACTACCCACACACTAACACACACTTACACTAACACCCCAAAACACACATACACAAAGACACACTATATACTCCCACACACACATACATACTGACGCCACTGTCTCTCTCTCTCTCTCTCTCTCTCACACACACACACACACACACACACACACACACACACACACACACACACACACACACACACACACACACACACACACACACACACACACACACACACACGCACACACACACACACACACACACACACACACACACACACACACTCACCACATAAGCTGTTATTGTCTATTATCTATCCTGCTGCCTAGTCACTTTACCCATACTATATGTACATAGCTACTTTAATTACCTCGTGTCCCTGCACGTCAACTCAGTATTGGTGCTCCCTGTATATAGCCATGTGATTTTTACTCGTTATTGTTATTTGTTATTCACAATGTTTTTATTCCTTGTGTCATTATTTCTATTTTTATTTTGTATCTTATCTTTAACTCTACATTGTTGGAAAAAGACCCGTAAGTAAGCCTTTCACTGTTAGTCTACACCTGTTGTTTACGAAGCGTGTCAAAACATTTATGGGAAGTGCATTTTTCACACCGATTAAAAACGACATGTGTCTGATAACTACTTTAAACCAGGCACCTGGGTGACCCCCCTCTTCCTGTATGATTGTCCAAAGTCACACAGTTCATCAGGAAACGTTTCATCACTGGCTTTTCCTTATTGTTGGAAAAGCTGCAGCAGTAAAAGAAGAAGAAGAAGAAGATTGCACTATAGGTGATTGACACCTTTCTTATTCAGCCTCACTGATCAAAATACAACAACAATGGTTTGACTGTTATCATCCAAAACAAGATGATTGGGCATGAAAGCAGTTTTAGGATAAAGTTGATGGTCTGCATGTCAAGAGTCATTTGGTGTTAAACAGGCTAGTTAATATTTCTCAGTATCAGTCACCTACTCAGATGGTAGTAAATAATCCAATCAGGGATCTCACTTTGACAGCTTTATCTAAATCTCAATTTAGCAACCCTACCCTTTGTCATCACCAATTCTAAGTTCCTATAGCTTATACTGTATGTTTGTCTGCACGAAGAAGTGACTTCAAAGCCACTCTAACATGAGTAAATACCAGTGGGGGCTGGTAGGAGCTATAGGAGGACGGGCTCATTGTAATGGCTGGAATGGTATAATGGAACGGTATCAAACAGATCAAACATATGGAAACCACGTTTGACTCCGTTCCATTTAATCAATCCCAGCCATTACACTGAGCCCATCCTCCTATAGCTCCTCCTACCAGCCTCTTCTGGTAAATACACATTGATGAAACCCCATTACTTTTGGGCCTGACTGCTCTTTGTTCCTCCGATTACCAATGAGTGAATGATATCACTTTGACATTCTCCTCCTTAATTTTCTCCTTCCCTTTGTTGTTTTATTCTCTACCCTCGGCTGCCAACGGTATTTGGAGTCAGTCTTTTTGTGCCTTTTCTATCACTTGAATGTCACCACGGTGCGTCAGCAAGCTCTGTTGTGGCGAGTGACGCACAGCACCATTGTGTGGCCGGCGAGTGATCAGGACAGTACAACGGCTCACCGCCAGCCCGATGGAGGGGACATTTGTTCCTTTTGTTAGCCACAATAGATGTGCCACAAATACCACCAGTTGGAGAAAGAGGGGCTGGGGGGTAAGACATGAGAGGTGTGTGTGGTAAGGATCTAAATCAACCCTATGTGGTTTTATGTGGTGTGAGACCTTCCTGCTCCTTCAAGGCATCTTTACACTGAGGTCAGAACAAACACAGAGGAGATAGCAACAGTGTGTGACCTGGGCCCACTCTTATTACCTCATCGCTCCAGTGTCACCATAGTGACTCTGCAATGATATCATCCAAGATGACCTACTGTCAACTGGCCCAATCATTCTGCACTTGTACAGGGCTTTAGGTACCAAACCTACAAACCTTACAAGGCTAACAACATTTAGATATTGTTTCTAGTCCCATCTGCCAAGGGTTTCAAACACCCCTGGATGACAGATGGCTTTGGTTCCCAAATACTGAGATTCCAGAAGGACATACAGTGCCTTCAGAAAGTATTTACACCCCTTGAATTTTTCCACATTTTGTTGTGTTCCAGCCTGAGTTTAAAATGGATTAAATAGAGATTTTGTGTCACAGATCTACACACTACACTCTACACTCAATTTACACTCACTCTGTGTGCAATAATAGTGTTTAACATGATTTTATTTATAAATACCTCAGCTCTGTAACCCACACATATAATTATATGTAAGGTCACTCAGTCAAGCAGTGAACTTCAAGCACAGATTCAACCACAAAGACCAGGGAGGTTTTCCAATGGTTCGCAAAGAAGGACACCTATAGTATTGGTAGATGGGTAAAACAAATGACATTGAATATCCCTTTGAGCATGGTGCAGTTATTAATTAGACTTTGGATGGTGTATCAATACATCTAGTCACTACAAAGATATAGTTGACGGAAAGGAAGGAAACCGCTCAGGGATTTCACCATGAGGCCAATGGTGATTTTAAAAGCGTTACAGAGTTTAATGGCTGTGATAGGAGATAACTGAAGATGGATCAACAACATTGTCCTGAAGACAAAGCGTTATGCTTGGGACAAATCTAACACAACACATCATTGAGTACCACTCTTCATATTTTCAACCATTGTGGTGGCTGCATCATGTTATGGGTATGCTTGTCATTGACAAGGATTAGGGAGTTTTTAAGATAAAAATAAATGGAATAGAGCTAAGCACAGGCAAAATCCTAGAGGAAAGCTTGGTTCAGTCTGCTTATAAAAGACACTTGGAGACAAATTCACCTTTCAGCAGGACAATTATCTAAAACACAAGGCCAAATATACACTGGAGTTGCTTACCAAGATAACATTGAATTTTCCTGAGTGGCATAGTTACAATTTTGACTTAAATAATCTTGAAAATCTATGGCAAGACTGAAGGTGGCTGTCTAGCAATGATCAACAACCAACTTGACAGAGCTTGAAGAATTTAAAAAATAATAATGGGCAAATATTGTATAATAGAGGTGTGGAAAGCTCTTAAAGACTTACCCAGAAAGACTCACAGCTGTAATCGCCGCCAATCAAGATATTAGTGTTTTAAATGTCTATGAAGTACAAAAAATATATATAATTATTCTTCCACTTTAACATTACAGAGTATTTTGTGTAGATGATAATTAAATCAATTTTAATCACACTTTGTAACACAACAAAATGTGGAAAAAGTCAAGGGGTGTTAATACTTTCTGAAAGCACTGAATGTGCAGGTATGGTATTCTACTGTAAACAAGCAATGACAGGCAATGCAGCTCATTCATCCAAGATGGATTTAGGCAGAGATGAACTAAAGTAACCTTTCAGGGCATCACCCGTTCATTACTGAAGATCCCATAGTGCGTAAGCAACAGTTTATATCTAAGAACCATAAACACAGCAGGTAGACAACCAGCAATCATCTTCCAAGGGGATTGAACATGGTGTAAGTATGCAACTGAAATCTTTCACCCCTTTTAACATGGCACATTTCTTCATAGGGGTAAATCAAGGACTCTGTCCTTGGGAACATTATATTAATTCTATAACTAGTCAAGAAAGCCCCCCATGTTCATTTCAAACAAAAGCCCTATGGTTGGTTGCCTCAAGTCATCACAAGCTCAATGCCTTCTGTCTGTAACCACTGAAAAAAGTACTTACAACCTAAAGACATGTCTAAAGACATAAGGGTGCCAGAAACTCCATCGCCACTCTGTCAGTTCTACACTTTTAGATTAAAAGGTGCTATCAGGAACCTATCAGGAACTTACAAGGGTCCCCATAGGAGAACCCTTTGAATAACCCTTTTTTGTTCCAGGAAGAACCCTTTTGGTTCCAGGTAAAAACCCTTTTAGGATCCATGTAGAACCCTTTCCACAGATGGTTCTACCTGGAACCCAAAAGGGTTCTACCTGGAAGCAAAAAGGGTTTTAATTGGAACCAAAAAGGGCTCTATCCTGTGGGGACAGCTGAACTATTTTGGAACCCTTTTTTTTCTAAGAGTGTAGAGACGTGTTCAGTGCGTGTCAGATAGGGCTTTGAAATGCGATGCGTCTCATCGTTGATACCACACTTGGCGTGTGTGGAGACGGCACACCCTCCTCAGACCGCCTGCCTGCCTGCCTGCTGGTGCCTGTCCATGACATGCTGCCTCAGCCACGCTAACTCCCTCTCTGTCAAAAAACAACCAAAACAGAGAGAAAAGGTCATGGTGCTCCTTCTCTCAGACAGAAAAGGAAAGTCACAGTAGGTTATGAAAGCAGAAGATCTCCACTTAACTACTCCACGACAGTTACTGAGGAGCCTCATAAAGGAACAGCAGCAGATGCCTATCTACCAGCATGTGACAAGGTCTAGGCCTAGGGAGAAAAACACTTATATAACAAATATCCCCATTAACAGATCCTAGTGGCACTAAAAAAGAGAAAAGAAGAGAAATAACCATATTGATTACTTGGACAAAAGATCTGTTTCACTAACTTAAGGGCAGTTGTAACTAAGGGTGCTTGGCAGCGTACATTCCTCCTGATCTTTAAGTTCCCAATTCCCCCGGTACATTACACTCATCCCTTTCTCCCTCCACACGGATGATGGCAGACACCTCGTGTGAGGAAGGATTGCGTGTCACATGATCAGTCTTGTGAGGAAAGATTCACTTCGAGGGCCCTTTGCCTTGACATGTTTGTCTGTGTCTCCAGCTGGTCTCTCAGTGCTATTGGATGTCATTGGATTTGCAATGTTGTGACTGAGACAACGTGCCCAGCCACACCTCTGTGCTTGTTTGTTTCTTTTTCACCTGTGCTTACCGTATGGTCATGTAAGACTTGCACACAGTTTTATGCTACTCTTTTTCTGAACAGAACCATTTGGCTTACGTACATAGCTAAGAGTTCAGGTTTTCCCCTGATATACAGAACCAGTCAAATGCCCATTGAAGAACATCAGCCACATAACTTTGACACTTTATCTATCGGCTCCGATCCAAATCTTACACACGAATTGGGTTTTTGTTAAACAAAAAGCTTCTTTTTTTTTTACCAACAGCAGTCCAGACCGATTGGTTCCAGTCCCTCTGAAAGTGCTCACGGTTCCCAGGTCACAGCTGAACATCTCGTATTTATGTGAGTTGAACTGCAGACTGGTAGGCTAATTCAATGGTATGTTTTCATTAGGTCTCAGGGGCCGAGTAGAGCCCCCTCACTAACGTTGCCTGTCTGGACTCTGACCCCAGTTTTATGCAGGGTGATAGCGATGGGGGTCATGGCTTTGGAATGCACCCAGCCCAGACTTAAGGTAACAATTTGAGGAGGCAGGCAGCAACATTACAGGGTTATGTAACCCATAGTAGCCGGTCCTTAATGACTTCACAGGCCCTTTGGAATGTCCAATTCTCAGAAAGTCTCTCTTTTCACCGCTCTGTTTGTGGCAACACAAATTAGGTTTGGTATTGTAACCTTAACCAAATCCTTTGTCTGTGCTGTGCTGTGCTGTGATGTGATGTGCTGTGCTGTGCTGTGCAGTGGTGGAAAAAGTACTAAATTGTCATACTTGAGTAAAAGTAAAGATAACCTTCATAGAAAATTACTCAAATAAAAGTGAAAGTCATACAGTAAAATACTACTTGAGTAAAAGTCTAAAAGTATCAGGTTTAAAATGTACTTGAATACAGTGGTGGGAAAAGTACTGAATTGTCATAATTGAGTAAAAGTAAAAAGTAAAAGTAAATGCTATTTTTTTTTACTTAAATACTGTGCACCAGACCAGTGGCGATTTTCTAAGAAGCATTAGTTGTTTTCAATGGCCACCTGACAACCATAACTAGATGCCTGAATTTTAGATTGGGTTCTTTCCATTTTTCTTTTGTTGTTTCATTATTTATGCATTCCTGTTCTTTCCCTCTTAGCTGCTCACATATCGCTCTCCTTCAGTATAAACACAGGGAATGAGGATTGGGCTATCATGTACAAAAACAAAGACTCACCCAATTTCAAGATAAATATGTTTCCTACCATTATGACACCGTTGATTGATATTCAACGTCAGCAGCAGCAGTACATTTGCATTCTGCTACAGCAGGACCCTGTAAGCTGACTGGTCCTGTGAATGAATGGCTTGATAGAGATCAACATTGCACCTTGCCACATGTGGTCTTTCCAGTCTACACCATATGTAAAGTGAGGTCATAACCTCAACCTCTAGCCCCCCCCCCCCCCGCTCCCTTATTGTCTGGGATGTGTCTCAGCTGTGTAGGAAAACTATCCCCCATACAGAATGACCAGCTCTGTTTGTCCAGGGGGCAATCCACCCCAAAACAGGGGCCTTCAGCCCTAACATTGAACGTCCTCGGCCCAGGCCAGCCATGACGTCAGCAAGCCTCTGGCGCTTAGGTGACACATTTCCTAGGGGACGGAGCCCAGCCCAGGCCTGGTGCTGCTGCATCATGGGCCAACTCACTCTGCTCTGCTCTACTGCCAGTTGTAAACAGCAATTACTTAATGAGGATGCCTGAATTCCTGCCATGCATGCTGCCAAATTTACTGGGTCTCCATTGTGGCTGCCCAATATACTGGGTCTCCACTGTGTCTGACCAATTTACTGGGTCTCCACTGTGGCTGCCCAATATACTGGGTCTCCACAGTGGCTGCCCAATATACTGGGTTTCCATTGTGGCTGCCCAATTTGCTGGGTCTCCACTGTGTCTGCCCAATTTACTGGGTCTCCACTGTGGCTGCCCAATATACTGGGTCTCCACTGTGGTTGCCCAATTTACTGGGTCTCCACAGTGGCTGCCCAATATACTGGGTCTCCACAGTGGCTGCCCAATATACTGGGTTTCCATTGTGGCTGCCCAATTTGCTGGGTCTCCACTGTGTCTGCCCAATTTACTGGGTCTCCACTGTGGCTGCCCAATATACTGGGTCTCCACTGTGGTTGCCCAATTTACTGGGTCTCCACAGTGGCTGCCCAATATACTGGGTCTCCACAGTGGCTGCCCAATATACTGGGTTTCCATTGTGGCTGCCCAATTTGCTGGGTCTCCACTGTGTCTGCCCAATTTACTGGGTCTCCACTGTGGCTGCCCAATATACTGGGTCTCCACTGTGGTTGCCCAATTTACTGGGTCTCCACTGTGGCTGCCCAATTTACTGGGTCTCCACTACGGCTGCCCAACATGCTGGGTCTTCACTGTGGCTCCCCAATTTACTGGGTCTCCACTGTGGCTTCCCAGTATACTGGGTATATTCTGTGGCTGCCCAGGGAGGGATGCTTTCTTCTTATTTTGAGTCCTGATTAAATTATGTAATTATAAGATAAAGTGAAAACTGTGATCCTTGACGACTGCCCTACTTTTGAAGTTATTTTGGACTTTAACATTGTTACGGGCCATGGTATTTCAGGCCATGGTAGTTTCTACTTTGTGGGTTCCTTGTCTGAATCTGTCTTCCATGAATAAGCTGCCAACGGATGGGGACATGTTGTGCATTCTTGCCAGATGACAGGCAGCAGGGCAGGGGCACTGACATAAAATGTGCCACTCCTAGTGGCAAGTGAAGGATACACGTTCAGGATGAGAGAAGAGCAGTTCCTAGCATCATGCCCCATGGTCAGTCTGACTGACTGCCATGATTGCAGTATATGTGGGAGAGATGCATGCCTCACCTGGTAAAACCTTGCCCAAAGAAATGATTGACACATTTGATTGCTCACTTGCCTACAGCATGTTTCTGTTACATAAAACTCTTATTGTTTTTAGGTGTGTGTGTGTGTGTGTGTGTGTGTGTGTGTGTGTGTGTGTGTGTGTGTGTGTGTGTGTGTGTGTGTGTGTGTGTGTGTGTGTGTGTGTGTGTGTGTGTGTGTGTGTGTGTGTGTGTTGCAAAATCTAAGCAGTAGGTGGTAAAGTTTGGTTACTTACTACCTGCATTAGAGGTGTAGTTGTGTCCAATTTTTTAAAGACATCTACTGAGGCAGTAGGAGTAGGCAAACAGTTGAATGCCACCCCAAGTAGGCTAGTGCCTGTCTATCAGCCGTGTCGTAGTATGCGCACTGACTTTAACCCTCCCCTTAACAAAGCCAAATTACCATTGGCTTTCATGGCACAGCGTCACTGAGAAAGGCTGGCTCTGCGATAGAGCTAATTTTTGGGACTGTCCTATTTTCACGCAAACTAACATACAGCTGCGGTGTATTAGCACTTCCTACTTTAATGATTCATCTTTCTATATCTTGCCAGTCAACGTCTGTTCCTGAGAGTCACAGAATTAACCTGGGGATTTTTTTTGTGCTGAGAAGTTCGCTGTTCTGAAGTTTCATTACAAATTATTTTTCTCTTTATTTAGCTTCCTCTATATTTTTTTGGTCATGAAATTAACTTGAACGTATTGAACAGCTAATATAACTTCTGCCAAGGAAATATATTTTATCTCTCTCCAATCGGACTGCAATAACAATGATGAACAAGAACGGGATGGTGACAAAAATTCACACGAGAATTAGGACCGATCCTTTCACGAGCAATTATGAGTTACTTGGCAGAGAATTGGGCAGGTAAGTCGGATGAAATGTTTAATAGGTTACCCTGTCCAGATCATGAAATTATGAGCTAGAATAGATGTCAATGCGTGCTGCAGTGCGAAATTAACACGTGGGATGCAGGAATAAACACACTGTTAATTCTTTCAAGTGAGGAATTACAAATGTGAAATGTTTGTCTTTTTCTCTCTGCACTTGTAAACGGGACTAAGTGAACATTTCACCGTGTCGGCCCAATCCGGATGAGTGGCGCTGGCACTGCCATGGAGACTCTCGATCTGCGCCCATTAAATTGTTTTGTGTGGTTGGCATTTTTTGTTGTTGTATGGGATGTATTCTTTGTGTGAGCCCTGATATTTCTTTAAGTATAACCAGCCTGGTCTCATAGACTAGACGTAACATGGTAAACGTAATTCTGGGACACTTAAATTAGTATGATATGTTACTTTTGGTATGGTTACTTATGGCAAAAAAAGGTTGGTTGGCCAGGCGTATAACGTGGATGTCTAGCATGGGTGTTGGATTCTCATCACAAACAACTTTAGCATTTTAGCAACTTTAATCTACTTTTTAGCTACTTTGCAACTACCTAGCATGTTAGCCAACCCTTCCCCAACCTTAACACTTTAACTTAACTCCTAACGGTGGTGTAAAGTACTATATTTATATATTTTTTTTTTTTGGGGGGGGTCTCTGTACTCTAATATTTATATTTTTTTACAACTTTTACTTAACTACATTCCTATAGAAAATAATGTACTTTTTACTCCATACATTTACCCTGACACACAAGTAGTCATTACATTAATGCTTAGCAGGACAGAAATGGTCCACTTCAAACACTTATCAAGAGGTCATCCCTACTGCCTCTGCTCTGGTGGACTAACTAAACACACATGCTTCATTTGTAGTGTGCCCTGGCTATCTGCTAATAACAAATGTATGCCATCTGGGTTGCTTAATAGAAGGAATTTAAAATTATTTATTTTACCTTTTGTTAATTAAGTATAATTAAAACTAAATACTTTTAGACTTTTACTCAAGCATGACAAGTGAGTACTTTTTCCACCATTGACTCTTAACCCTAACTCCTAGCCTAGTGAACATTAGCAGCTAGCTAACGTTAGCAACAACAAATTGGAATTCATAAAATATCAAACTTTTTGCAAATTTGTAACGTTGTATGAATTGCAATTCATAACATATCATACTAAATGGATGATGGACAGCCACAAATGAATACATACCATATGAAACTTATCATACTAAATGGAGTGTTAGGATTTACGTACAGAATAATGTGAAATTGGTATAAAAAACTTGGTATTACGAGCTCTCTAATGCACAATTACATGGGTAGATCATTCTGAAAGGTGTTCATGACAAAGATGGTGGATAAATTAAGATAATTCACTCTGTCGTTTACCATTGACCAAAATTGTCAGTTCGGTCTACTTAACTGGGTGTGTCTCCCATAGACACAAATGCACTAGCAGCTGGGTCTGGTCTACTGACAGTAGTTAATTTACTTTAATTGAACCAGAAAAAACAGCGAGTGGGGTGTCTCACTCCCTCTTCTGTCTCTGTTCATCATCTTGTAGATGTTCTTGGGAGTCCACCTGACAACTGCGCAGGCACATATTTTCAGTCACAATAAAGAGCATCATAATTATGTCTCTTGTGGTCAGAGAACTGGTTTTGGTATGTGGGCTACTTTTTTTTTCAGGGCTGTTTTTTTTACATGAGTAAGGAGTTGATAAATGCGATGCAAACTAAACCTTGTTTTTCTATGTGGTGTTTTATTTTGGTACAGATGGTATGTTGAATGTTACTTCATTCTAAAACGGGACCATTTTTCTGCTCATGATACACATACAGTATCAACACTAGCACAAAAAAAAGTTTCCTTCATTTGGAATTCATCCCAGCCTCGAGCAATGGCATGTGAGACTTATCTGATTCTCCTTCAGTTGTGGCACATTCTGTCCCCTGTAAACTGAATTGAGATGTCAGAGGAGAACTTTACCCTAAATCCCTATTATCTCCCCTCTTTAACTGCTACTGCTGTGGGGGCCCTCAGTAGAAGGGTGAATATGCAATGCATTTTACCAGCCCCAGTATTATTAGCATGAAATATGCTCTGACCTACATGTACCATCACTGGACTCAGTAGCTCCCTATCTCTATCTCCACCATCCAAGTAATCTCTGGCATACACAGGAAGAGATGTTTGCTATTACTGTTTTATCCAGACCATGCCTACAGCCTCACCCATGGCTGTTTGTTTGGGTCTGTTACAGTGGGCTATTTCCCTGTTTTGTCCTGGGGGGTCAGGGTGGGGGATAACGTGCAATTACCATCAGTCTCCCTCCGCCCTGCTCCGGCCCCCTGTTCTCCACAGATCAGCGAGTGTGACATACCATGCATTTGAACCCAGACACTAAAATGTGTGCATTCCAAGGGGGTTGAATGGGGAGGTCTCAGAGATTTTTAAACTCTTTTAGAACCTGTTGACTAGGATTATTATATCATCTGCACATCACATCGCTTCTGTCTCAGGTGATATTGTACCAAAACCCCGTGCAACCGTCCTTTATAACTTCATAGAGACTGGGAGGTATTTCATTTCTCTCTTTTCTTGATAGAATGCAGTCGGGTGCTAAATAAAGACTCATTCACTTTGCCAGTTGGTAGCAGCCAGATTTCCCTGTCAGACACCATGGGACATCCTGGGCCAGCAGCCAGGACCTGGGGGGGCTGTTTGAGTTCTGAGAGAGCCCAGCGTCCTCTCGGCACTCCTTCCACCCCCATCTCTCTCTCCTCCTCATCCTCCTCCCATTACCTCCTCGCCCCCACAACATCCTGATCTGGCCTCATAAATCCCATTAAGTGCAGGAATGTGAGCTGTTGGATGCCAGGAGAGCAGCTTGTCAAGATTAGATGGCCAGTAGAAGAGGGATGATCTCTCTTCCTCCCCCCCCCCCCCCCCCTTCTCTCTTCTCCACTATGTGTGAGACATTGTGGCCCCCGCTGGAGCGGATTTCCGCAATAACACCTTTGATGGCTTCTGAAATCTGCCTCGGATTGCTTCCCTTCAATGACCCCCCCCCCAGCCCTCTCTGTAAATATGCTCACACAAATCAGGCATTTTGATAACGTAGAAGAGTTTTGACTTTGAGGTCAAGTTACAAGAGTTGCCATGAAAGGTATTGACTTTGAATTGGTTGGAACAGGTCCCTGTTTCTAGGTCAAATGGGTGTCCTCTGATATTTAGCCTAGATTTTTACTTAGCCTAGATCTTCACTATGCTTTAGAAGGACAGCAAAGGGGTTGTCATTAACAGAAATGTGTGGGGTTTTGTGTTGTCTGAGGGGAGTTTGTGTGAGAGAGGCAGCTGAAGGCGATCAGCTGTCTGTGCTCTCCAGACATGAGTCACTCCCCTTTTGAGAAACAGACCCCACAAGGAAAACAGTTTCTCAGTTAGATTAGTGCCATCACCACCACAAGTTTCTGGGTTGGTGTCTATGCATACTGAATGAAATTCCTTTTATGGTCCCCTGTTGATTTGACGATTGACACACCACACACATGCTGACGTGAAGCTGCGTAATGATGGATCTGCAAATCAGGTGTTGGTGTGTCTGCATAATTGCCTTTTCTGTGTTATTTGGGATTTACACAGAATGTTAATGACAACCTTCAAGCGGCAGACATGGTTTCTGTCTTTTGGAAGCAGCTTCCTGCTTGAGGAGAAGGCTGACAGTAAGGTCCTCTCTCATTGGTCAGACATTTTGAAGCGTGTTGACTTATGTCTGGATCCACCTCCTAACCCCTGTGCTCTTGTCTTTTGGTGTGTTACTACAGACAGTGTGAAAACAGCAGGGTAATGATGGCCTAGTTTAGCAACCTTTGACCTGTTGTCACCATCTTAAAAGGCCTCCTGTTTCTCCTCCGCATCGCCCGGGGTTTCTTTTAATTTCATCTGCAGTTCCCAGCACAGAGGTAGCTGCTCTGAACTTGGGGAATTGGCTAATTAAAGAAGAAAGACGACTGGTTTGGGTCTTTTTGATTAGGAACAATGTGCCCTAGCAATCCTCACTAGGGCTGGGAACCAGTGAGAGTGAGGAAGGAGGAACAGCCCACAGGGAATGGGCTTGTGCCAGCTAACATATCCAGGAGGAGTAGCAGGCTTTGGTTTACAGCACCGCCAGCCTGGAGGAAAGATGTGAGAAAATGACCGGAACCAAGCTGACATTCCCTCTCCATACAGGCACTGCTTTTAATAGCAGAACTGTAGGGATGCCATTATGTTTACCTGTGCAGTTTCTATGAATGGTTACCTTTCACTGCCAGGCTCTGTCTGGCCGAGACATCTGACTCCAAAGCAGTGTCTGTCATTTGTCAAGTAACATGGCAGAAACAGTTGTCAGTTGAATCAGGAAAGTGAGGAAAGGCCGAAATTCACTGCCAAATGATTTGCTAAGTGACGTTGCGGCCTCTTTTTTTATTTTTTTTTATTTTTTATATATATTCAAAAAAAAAAATAATAATAATAATTTCAGGGGTTGGGAGGACTCTGCTGTGGCCTCCTGAACCCCGTTCTCCCCTTGTCCAGCCCCAGGGAAGTAGGTGGTCCTAGTGCAGGGGCTGCCATGTTTGCTGGTCAGCCTGCACAGGCCTTTGTGTGGCTGTCTGAGGAGATGCAGGGTCCTGCCAAAGGTCTGGGTGGAGGCGTTTGGGAATTCCATTTGTCCCCCGCCGCTGTAAGAATGGGAAGTGTACAAGGCTCCTTTATTGTCCTGGGATGGTGTTTGTAGAAGGCTGGACACAGTGGGGTGATTCTACACATCGGATTTCCTGCCCACACCCGCAGCCTGACCCACAACACCTCTGCTGAATCCATCAATGTATGCAGCAGCAAATGGAATGCTGAGATGCTATTCTAGAATTGTGGTTGTACGTTCCTCTTTTTTCTTTTCTCTGGGGTTGGGGCTTGTGGACAGACAACAAGCCCAGCTGTTGAGCTCCTCTCTTTATGTTGACTTTTAAAGAGTGCGATTAATCTTATCACCCCCTCGCCTGTCCATACAGCCACTCAGGCCCAACCGTCACTCCTATCTCCTGCCTGTCAGGCCCTCCACTGTGGAGGAGGAAGAGGAGAGAGGGATATCTTACTACACTGATGAGGGAGCCTATCACTTGGTGTTTATCAGTCTTATATTGCATAACAATGGTAGATGACTCCATGTGTATCCCTCTGTTTTGTAATACCACTCAGTCCACCTCTTCATTTTCCTTGGTGGTCTTTCAGTGGCCTGTGCAGCCTACCTATTGTAATCTGTTTCACTGCACTGCCATTTTTTATTTATTTTTTGCTTTATTGGTTGCGTCATAATTGTTTGGAACTCCTCAGTGCTGTAATTGCTGTTTATCTCTGCCATGATTACTCCCTGCAGGTTCATGGCCAGAGTCAATCAGATTTACCGATAAGACATTGAAGACAACCAAGTCAAACGTGTAAGCCTACTGTAAATTAAACTGTTAATTGTGTTTCTGTTTATTCAACATATCCCTTTCCCCCACTATTTTTCTCTTCCCAGGGGAAAGTTTGCTGTGGTGAAGAAGTGCATTGAAAAGGCGACGGGGAAGGAGCACGCTGCCAAGTTCTTGAGGAAGCGTCGGAAGGGTGAGGACTGCCGCATGGACATCCTCAACGAGATCGCTGTTCTGGAGTCAGCAAAGGCTAACCCTTATGTGGTGGCGCTGCATGAGGTCTACGAGACCAACTCTGAGATCATCCTCATCCTCGAGTGGTGAGTGAACTCGTATGCATCAAAACGCAAAGACCATGGAAAAACGTGGTGTGTACAGTATGTGAGTGTGTTTGGATCTCTGCACCGCCCTTAGTTCATGTCGCCAGTGACGGGAGAAAATGCTGGTGATGGTAATCTAGAAGACCTTTTAAACTCTCCGTACATGTTGATGCTCCACCACAATGCAGCACTGCCAGGAAAAACGGATGAAATGATAAGGTTCCTAATGAGGGGGGAAATGAAAAACCATTATGCGCCATTTACCAAAAATACTTTCCATCTCTGCAGGTTTTTCTATTTCTGCGTAGTTTCGAGGGGTTTTGATTGATGTGGTCGCCTGAGTCAAAATGTATTCTGATTAATATAAAACATGGGATTTTTTTATTGTGATCTTTGTTTCAAAACCGCATGAGTACTTGCATAGACGGGATGTTGAGTGACGTGAATGTTGGGTTTCTTGAGAAATGGTAGATTACATCTCTCCAGTCTAACCCTAACACGTCGACTTCCTGTGTTGCACTCTTTCTTCTGAGGATGCAGCTGTGTGTCACTCAAGAGTTTCTCACCTTAGCAACAGCTGCGTGTGCACGCACACCATACACACGCATGCCTGCTTGAACCTTGTAACCTTATAAGGAAATGATAACTCCCCTGTGGTTGGTCGCTGTGCTCATAGCCACATCCCCGATTTTTGTTGTTACCTTGTCTGACTGTGATTGTGTCAGTGTTCCTGTAAACAGACGGACGAAGATGGACCAAATGACTCAATCTAGAAGATTCTTGAGAATAAGTATTTGTCACATGATATATTTTTAAGGAAAACTAGCATCAGTCAAATTAATTCATCATGCTTCAAAGCATCCATTCCATCCAAATACAGGTGAACCAGTCAGCATCTGAGCTGCATCCATCTGATCAACAAAGCATGGAGGTCAGGGTGAAAGGATCTGTCTGGTGTCATACCCTATGACCACTATCTAGCGTATGTGCAATGGCTGTCCTCCATGACCACTCTGGTCTTATTCTAATTAGGAGCCAGAGATAGTAATAAGCATCGTAATGATCCCCGAGCCCCATTTTACAAATGGACAACACCACACCAATCAGTTAATCTAGAAAACCACAAGACTGTGTCCCCTCTTGACCCTGGTCTGGTCATAAACCACCCACATCTCCACCCATTCCCCTCCTAGACATAGAATGCTCCTGCAGAACAAAAGGTTCCCTATAGGAGTGGGGGGGGGGGGGGGGGTGGGTGTTATGTGTTTGGCCTTGGATCCCAGTGTGAAATGAGGAAGCAGAGCCACTATTTCATGCCTTCAGGGGGTCAGCTCTGCAGGGGCAGGCACTGGTCCATAGCCCTGCACTAGCTGCCAGATAACTTTGCGCTTCCTTGTGCAGTCTTCCTTTATCTGTTTGAGAGATTCTTATAGGCCTATGTTCATCCAGATCCCAGTATAGGTTATGGCTCCTAGTGAAGTCCCCTACTAACTTGGTAATCTGCAGCCATTGAGACGCTGTTGCAGCCTGTATGACTGTGAACTCTTTGCCTGTTAAAGGGCTCTCTGACCTCAGCGTGGGCTAGCTTTGCTGCAAACCAGAGAATAATGTTCTGTTTCCTGTGGGTTTACATAGAAGCAGTTAGTGACGCTCTCAAAAGTAGCACGCACACACAAAGTAGCATACTCATACTCACACATTGGCACACATTGGTCTGCACATAGCCACAACCACATCCCCACGCAACGTATGAGAAATGGAAACGATAAACGAAATGTTCCTCATCAGTAAGTTTAAACCCAGTCTGCACGAGCACCACAAACGCACCACATAACGACTAGTCTGAAATGAAAATGCCACTTTAATGAGAAATGAACCTGCATCATCACTGCTTAGAACGCGTTCTGACGGTTTAATCATAATGGTTTTCTGTACTCGGGAGGGGGGGGGGGGCACAGTCCATGGCCTGCTTCTGATGGTGGTGAATAGTTGCAAGAAATACATTTCTTCAATGGTTCTACAACAAACCTTAGATTGTCATCTGTGTGTTCCCAACTTGCTACATGTCTTGTCAAGGAAACCCATGGTGTTACCGGAGATCAAACAACCCTCTAGGATGAGACCAAACATCTTACGTTGTTGTCATTTTGACAAATACAGTATTGTGCATGTGCATTTCTAGAGGTCTACATTATATGTTGGGAAAATTAGATGAACCAAGTCACCTGACGTTAGCTGTGTGTACACTGTGACCTTGGAAAAACTACAGTTTGGTCCAACACTACATATTTGTTTACCATCTGGCAAACAATACAAGATACAAGTGTTGTGAATACTGTACTCGGCTGTTTCACCTCAGAGGCCTTGAACTCATGACACTGCTGTAAACTGAGGTAACTTCAGATAAGAGGAACTCAAAATCCTAACCAATTACAGGCAATCGGATAGTCTTGGGAATGGCGGTCCGGTCCACAGATTGCCCGGCCAATCATAACCATAGAGGAGCTTTAAAGCTTTACAGGGTATGTTTATGAAAATGTATCACTTTGACTCACTCGAGCTTGATCTTTCAATGCTGATGGAATCATTCCTGAGGTCATTTTTTTTTCTACAACAGTTTTTCAGCCTCTCTGTAATTGGGAAAGAGGGTGATTTCTTCTTCTTGTCCTCTTCATTCTGCTTTCATCCTGAAGTGTAATGGTATCTGATGTTTTTACGTGGGTATTGAGACATCTTACGCAACGGAAATTGAAACCCTCACCTCCAGTCCATGTCGGCCATTTTATCTTTGTCACTTCAAATGTACGCAGTCCTCAGATAAGTAAATGGATTATGTAAGAGTCTTTGACACATCTCCACTGTCTGGCATGGGCTGCCCTTCATTTAAAACTGCAATAAAGTCTTCAGGAAATCTTTTTAGGAACTAGTAAAAGTGTTTTTGAGGATGAGGCGCTGTCTAGTTAATTGTATTCCAATTTTCGAAATGGGAAAAGCCTCCTTGGAAAAACTGTTTGTACCGCTTTCTCTTCATTCTACTAAGGTTTGACACATCAAGTCTCCTGCAACTGGAGGATGAGTTGTCACAGCATAATTCCATCTAAATGATGACATCTCTGACACCAGAGTCTATGTACTGAGAACACAATGCAGTCAACATACAGGCCTTGTGAGAAGTGATCAGTAGTAGGCTTTGAGGTTTTCTCTGTTTGGTAGCTGGCCAGCAAGAGCATAATGCCTGTTCCTGGAGATCTTAAACCCAGACTAACCAAGTTGGCTTGTGATAATGCAGCCATTATTGTAAAGGACACACGTAAATACACTCTGTCCCACATCCTCTCATTGAGAAACTCATGGCTCATCTGTCTTCAGCTCATTCTCGAGTAGCTCTTTGCCTGTCCAATCCTGATGTTCTGCAGGTGACGGCTACTGTGAGTCTCTTTGATGGGACTCTGCACAGTTCTTCTGTCTTAAGTGGATGGGAAACCATTCCATGTCATCTGTCTGCTGACTGACAGTGGGGAGACTGATCCACTGAGGCATAGAGGGAGAAATGAGACCATACCTCTCCTGCCATCATGTTTTTGTATTAGATCTTTCCAAAGTGTTTGGAGTGTTTGGAGTGTATGTCCTCAGTCCATTTCATTTCTACAGGATGGCTCTTGTTAGTACTAAAAACCTTGTCTCCTCCTAGATGAGTTTATTGAAGTCTTTTTGAGGGTATCTTTGTTTCTGCCTATTGGTAATTAGTTCAAACGGGGAAAGGAAGGCGTGGGATAATTAGACCTATTTGAGTCAATTGTATTCAATTGAGACCCAGCACATGGAACAGATGAATGAGTGGCACGATCAGTTAGCTTTTATTTTATAATCATGCAGTTGTCAGCAAGCATAAATCAAAGCCATGCTTCCAACGACACTGATGTCTCTCATTTCCTCTCTACCCCCCCAAAGCTGGTAAACTAGGCCTGCTATGCACATTTGGTATACATGGGTACTGTAGGGACTTTGGGGGGGGGGGGTCAAAAGAGACGGCCAGCAATAAATGTGTGGAGCCCCAAACGAAAGGGGATTTATATGGCCCAATGATGGATATCCAGAAAAACAGAACCTCATATTTTCACAGCTGAGGACAGTGAAGGTGAGGATGCAACGGTGCGAGGCTAACCAGGGATTGGATGGTGTGGTTATGTAACAGTTATGCCAGGGCCATGGTCGCAGATTTCCTCTAAAGATAAAAAGCATGTGTGCCGACTAAATCCCGCACACATGGCTGTGCTATTTGGCAAGCGTCCTCTCTTCAGGCTTCATCTGCTTTGGAGAAGCATCCAACGTAAATGTGCAATGTCCCAGACGGCATTGCTTACTTACCATTGTTACACAAGCATGACGAGGCTTGACAAACCAGGAATTTTGCCTTAACAAAAAATGAGATGTCACCATTTTTTATTTATTTGGTAATTAGCCTTTCTATTTTCAAAGTGGATCCAAAAAATAGGATACCCCCCCCAATCCTGAGCAGTTAGGAGTGGATGCCCAGATTGGATTAACTTCCAATTTTTGGGGAGTGACACAGCAATGTGGTGGTAATCCCTACAATTTAGTGTTCTATCCACTACTGTAAAACTATGGGATTGTTTCAGTGTGCTGTCTTAGGTAACTCTTTATTCTATGACAGGGATCTCTAGTTTGATAGAGATCCCATATCAAACTACCCTTTTTTTATTTATTTTTTATTTAACTGATCTGGAATGTGTGTTACTATGGAAAGCCTTATCCGGGACTGGCACTGACTGATATGGGTCCTCGTATCTCGAGTCAAAGCTGAGGTCAGGGAGGCACCATTTTTCTTCTGATTTCCGTGCGGGAACGTCGGAGTGCCACAGACAGGAGTCACATGCTTTGTGTGTGGATGTGAGGACGGACCCTGTTCCCAAGCCCAAAGTACAATAACCACAGGACCAGTTGCGTAACTTTTTTAAATAAAAAATCACGGGCTAGGGCTCGACTCACTGTGTGTGATAACGGGATAGGGGTGTGATTGGCATTGTCATCATGTTTGAGTTGATAGTGGTACAAATGCAGTGATTTACAGTGTAAGGGTGTATACTATTCTTCATGAGTGGAAATGCTTTACAATGCATAATCAGCAATCAATCACAGCAGCCCATGTTAAAACTACAGATCTAATAAACACGTACTGTTTGTTGTTCATCTCATCAGTGAATCTATTTTGATCCTCCATTGCCTCTGTTTTCCAGTGCTGCCGGTGGAGAGATCTTCAACCAGTGTGTTGCGGAGAACGACGAGGCCTTCACAGAGAAGGATGTGATCAGGTTGGCCAGACAGATCCTCACTGGCGTGGCCTGTCTGCACCGCAACAACGTGGTCCACTTGGACCTGAAGGTCAGTAGAAAGCTAATCTCGCCACCCAGAACCAAATCAGCTACTAGTTACGGCTGTCAAAGCGAGAGACTAGTTAAAAAAATAAATAAAAATAGGGCACCCTGGAATGGGCGACTGTTTCTCAACTGCCATATTTCTCCCTTTAAGCAATGAACCCCTTAATGTGGCAGAGCAGTAACTCTCCCTGTACATGGGACATGTCTAGCAAAAAAAGACGCCCGTCCAAGTTACTCTGTTAGCATTTTAACGAGTGACAACTGTTTTTATGTGAATGCTGCGTCGTTTTCGTCCCGGAGTTCCCGCTCTTAAAAAATGAACCCTGTCAGGGTCTGGTTTCTCTCTGTAGAACTTATTTAGTAAAATACTGCAGGGTTGTGTCGCAGAAGACACAGAACAAAAGCTGTAAGTTTTATAGGTTTGTTTTGTCTGGCCAGTGATGTCAAAAAATTTATTGTTGATAATGATGAATAAAAAAACACTTTTGGAGCGTGTTAGAACTTGGCAGGCAGGTTATATATGAAGAAACCCTCCTCTGATCCAGGGGGGTTTATGAGCAGGGTTTTTGGGTGAGGGGGACTGAACCGACTCTGTCCCCAGACTAGATTTTATTGGCTCCCCATTTTCCTTTTCTCCTCCCCCAGTGATACAGTATTACATCTATTCCTGGTGAAATGTCACAGGCTGGCTGTCTCAGGCTCTGGTCTGTCTCTTGTGCCTTCATTATCCTAGATTTTTTAAATGTATTTTACCTTATTTAACTAGGCAAGTCAGTTAAGAACAAGTTCTTATTTACAATGACGGCCTACCCCACCAAAGCCTCCCCTTACCCGGGCGACGCTGGGCCAATTGTGCACCGCCCTATGGGACTCCCGATCACAGCTGGTTGTGATAATGCCCAGGATCGAACCTGGGTCTGTAGTGACGGCTCTAGCACTGCGATGCAGTGCCTTAGTCCGCTGCGCTACTTGGTCCTCCAAGATGTCCTGTCCAAAGGCCCCAGGCCAGGAATCGAGCCAGTATGACCCGGAGGTTAAGCATCCTATATGATATAGGAGCCATCTGATCAGCCCTCCAAGACATCCCACCTTTTCTAGGAATCATCTAATAGGCTAAGGGGATGAACCTGGTTTAGTGATATTGATGTAACCAAATTGAATCCCTCTGGGGCTGTACACTCTGTGGGTTTGGCTTATTCATGTAGATTAGACTCTTTAGTGGGAGGCCTTGAGTCTCAATGACTTCTTAACTGATTAACTATCTAGCATGGTATGTGACCTCTGTCAATTCACTTACCATGCACTCTTTGGATTTGGTCTCATCTGTCTTCTCGGTCTCGCCCCTCAGCCCCAGAACATCCTGCTGACCAGTGCCATCCCACTGGGTGATATCCGCATCGTGGACTTTGGCCTGTCCAGACGCATGGACAGTGTGACAGAAGTCCGAGAGATCCTGGGCACCCCGGAGTATGTGGGTGAGTCTTGCCTCCTGCAGTCGGTTTATATCAATAAGGAAGCTAGATAAGCAATTCTTAACTTCAGTACTGTAAAAATGTTTATCAGGACTAATTGGCGTTATCTATGCTCTTCCAGCTCCAGAGATCCTGAACTATGAACCCATCAGCATAGCGACAGACATGTGGTGAGTATGAGCTAAAGGGACTGTGTCAAGCAGATATCAGCTAGTGTCCTCAATACATCTCGTTTTTTCCAGAAGCCATAAAATATTGATATCACCAGCCAGCTCCACAGTGGAAGTCTGAGAAAAATACTTCCCCATGTCTTGTAGTCTGACACCTTTTCCCTCCTCCTCCTCTCAGGTCCATAGGGGTCCTGACCTACGTCATGCTGACGGGCGAGTCTCCGTTCCTGGGTGACAGCAAGCAGGAGACCTTCCTGAACATCTCCCAGGTCAACGTGGACTACTCCCAGGATGCCTTCGAGGGCGTCTCCTCCCTCGCCATTGACTTCATCAAGACCCTGCTGCTCAAAAACCCCAGGTGAGGAACAGGATAGGTTCAAGAGTCAACACTCAGTTAGTTCAGTGCCACAGCCCAACCGATGGATGTTCTCCCACATGTCCCATAGTGAGTTCAACGCTAATTAACACGTGAATGATGTGATTCATACTGCTGCTTGCGGCACATCCTCGTTAAGTCTCCCGACGCGTGGTAATGTATATGAACAATTTAATATAAGGATACTGGTCCTTGTTACGTTCCATCTATTAACACATTGTGTCACCACTGTCACTTTGATCAAGTGTTCCAGCACAGAAGGGCTAAATACTGTGTCACCATGTCTCAAGGACAAACAGCAGTAGTCTATCGCTGTGATCCAGGGCCATGATCTTCACTCAATATAATTGAATTGCTGCAGATTATCGGCGGTATAAAAAAGTGCAAAAACATTCCTGTGTGTCTGAGTAATCCCAAAGAGGGGAAAAAGTGAGTTTTCAAACAGACTGTCAGGGAAAGAAGTGTCTGAGGGAAGGGGAGGTACAGGAAGTTGTGTAACTGCATATTTGTCACCTTTTTTACCATTGGCTTTCCTTTACATATATTCACCTTAGCTTATTTCAGTTTTACTTTCAAAACGGATGAACAGAAGCTTTAAAGTCCTTGCTGCCTAGACATTGATTGATTTGAGATCTGACACGCATCCTCTCTGTCTGTGTGTCCACAGGAAGCGAGCCACTGCAGCGGAGTGCCTTAACCACCCCTGGCTGAATGGACCAGCTGACCTCTACACCCAGCTCCACGCCAGCTCTCTACCCTCATTGGACGAGCCTGAGACCAGCCAATCCGAGTCTGAGCCTGAGAGCCCGGCACCCTCCCCAGAGCTGGAGAGCAGGGGTTCGTACCTGATGTGCCCCGGTCAGGTAGACCTGAAGACAGGCCGCAATGCCTTTTCCTTCACTTCTGAGCCCTTCCCCGCACTGCCAGAGATCCAACAAGAGCTCATCTGCTGAGGAAGGGCTCCACTAGACACTGTGTAGTGAGTGACTGGACTGTTGTCACAGAATGGACACTGTCTGGAAGCCAGTGAGACCTGGTCTGGTCCGACGCAGGGCCTCCAGCTCTGTTTGACTCTGTATGTGTGCTGTTGCTACTGCTGCGATGGATGTGTGATATCTGTCTGAGCTCAGCTGACCGTGTGCAGTAAATCCATGCGTGTTTGATGCATGTTACCCTGTGCTGATTAGTGTGCTGATGTGTGGCGTCTGGTAATGAGCCACACTGACACACTTTAATGCATGTGTAGCGAGGGTACTGTAACTGTATGAGTGCTGTGAATGGAAGGAGTGGGCCAGTTCTTTGTGCTCGGCTATGAAGACTAGAACAGTGGGACTGACTTCATCCATCACTTGGTCTGGTCTGCACTCTCGGTGAAGGAAGTCCTGCTTTGTCCCAGGCTGCGTTGATCCCATGTTGGCCCTCAACCTGGCTCTCACCTTGGCTGCCCTTCACGTTCCACTCCCTACCTGACCTTTTGAACCAGGACTTCTCCTCTCCTTTGTGAGGATGTAACTGCTCACCCTGAGAGGAAATGACGTTGGCCAACAGGAAGTTGGAACCACTTTGCTTTTGTTGAGGTCTGAGCCTTAAATGCCTTTCATGATGATGTTGATTATGAAGGATGCCTATGTGGTTAGACAGATGTCCCTAGATGAGATGCTGCCTACGCAGCAAAGGATAACTAACTGACTGACTGTGTTAGGGGAGTGCCCTCACAGAAACCAGCCAGAAGGGTTCAAAATAGTCTTCTCTGATTTTGTTCGTGTTCATATGACCACTTCAGGCCCCCAAACATAGAAAGCCATCTCAATCACCACATCTATTTAAATCACATCCTTTGTTTAGTGTAAGGACAATCTTGATGTCAATTTAAAGCACTTTTTTTATTTTAAAAATGAACTACACAAATGGTCAGAAAGTAATAACCAAAGTCTTGATGAAATGGCTCAAAAAGCACAGTTTAGTTGAATGATTAATTAAGACACAAATGTACATGGCCACTTCCCACCATCTATTGTTAATATATTTGCATCACTCGTTTCCACCAAGTGCCATAATGTTCACCTGTTGTGTTGATGTTTCTGTTTATTCTTGTAAGATTTTTGTTGTTGCTATTGTTGCACAATTTCCATGTACTCATGTTTGAAATATCAGTTTGCCATATTGGATATGTCACAATATATTTCCCTTCAGGCATTGTGAACCGATGTCTTTTTGAAGAGGAAGTGACTAGGATTCAATGACGTCACAATCATTTTGAATTGTGGCGTCAATGACAGTTCAATGATTTGCAACCAATGGAAAGGCTTTGAAGGAAGCTCCTTTTGGATATGTGGTGTTTGAGAGAAATTACTCTTGAGGACTTCTCAAAAAGTACTGAAATGTATGTTTGATAGTGTAAGAATAATCTGTAAAATATTTTAATATCCATAATGTATGAACATTTTAATAATTATTGTATGCCTCTTTTTTTTTGTTTTATTTTTATCTTGACTCTGTACTTATGACTTTCATTCCTGGTTACTGCTCATGAATTTCAGGCAGGTTTGCACTTGTGTCCAGGTGGACGTTACATTGAAATGAATAAATGTTGATGGCATGCCTCGCAAAAATGTATCGAAGAACAATAAATGTACATGTTGTATTAAACTATTCATCTTGATGAATTTACTTCATTGTGTGCTCTGTTTAGACATGGAACAACCACTGCGTGTCTTGTGCCCTCAACCACAAAGCTTTAGTCTTGTCAGAATGTAGTTCCTTGTACAAAGGACCAGGGAACCATTGTGACCCATTGTAACATTCTCCTCTTGTGTGCTGAATATTATGGTCTCTTCACTTGAAAAACATTCCTCCAAACTACAGTATCTTTAGTTTACACTTAAGACCATTTCCCAAGTGTCTGTTTTTTTGGTATTTTGGGGAAACAAGTTAAATGTAGCAAGAAGAACTGATGGGTTTCCAGAAACATCTAGCCACTCTTCACAGGAAATACCAGTGTCACTTGAAAAGGGTCATGCTGTGGTGCTTTCTTCACTGGTTGTGTGTGTACACACACACTCTGTTCAACCTGCTGCAAGTAAACAAAGGAGACTGTCCCTGCATGCCAATGTTCTGGATTCTTGCTTTAATGTGCTCTTCCGCTGAGGGTCGGCACTGGGCCCAGTCCAGCTAGCTCCACTCAGGCCGTGTTGAGCTCTGGATGGACGGACGGGCCCTGCCTGGAGTGACCGTTTCCCTTGAATATCCTTCTCAGACCTTTGGAATGCAAGAAATGTTAGTAACTTTCCCTCTCCCTTTATTCACCCTTGTTAATATAGCCTTTGTTTTCTCAGCAGGAGTGGCTCTGTTTTGCACCATTGCTATATTTTCACACCTACCAACCCCATACACACATTCATACCCTCGCACGCACACGTTATGCAAACCATGACAGAGAGAGCCTATGTTGCTGGGTTTCACAGTTGCGGGAACATTTTGTCCTCATATCTGGAAGACGGCCATTGTGAGGATTTAAAAAACAAAAAAAATTATTCAGGTGTAGTTATATCAAGACCAAAGCCTTCATGGAAGAACTACAGCTCAAAACCACTGGACCAATGAAAAGAATAAAGCAAAGCTTCCATAGACACTAAGATAACCTGCTCTCTGGAGGAGAAGCAAAGGCTTTGGCGTAGAGGTTTTCCTTTGGTTTATCACTCTTGGCCATCTCTTTCTACCAAAGCAGGACATAACAAATTGATTCAATGATCTGTTACAGCATCTAACTCATCGCCTTTGACCTTCGCCCTCACATCTCCAGCCATGATGTTAGTAGTACTCTATGTGTGAACTGTGTTGCTGATGTACAAAACAAAATGTGGCCGTTCTGTTTGAAAATGTCAGACATCTGGATTCTAAATCGTTCCTGCTTAAAGCAGCCAGCAAGCTTTTTGTTCCCTGGTAACCAAGCGTCCTAAAAGAGCAGAAGTTGTCATAACCTTGATCCTGAGTTGAAAATGTAACAGGGAATCAGAAAAGCAGAACGTGGGGAAGGGGAGAAATCTTTTGTCTTCCCATATAGACGCCATTGACTGAACTCAACATCCCCAGTTACAAAACCAAGATTGACCATGTTTGACAACCGGTTGGAATTAGGGATATGGACCACTGGACCGGTGTTCATTTGAATTGTTTGAGCATAGGGCAAATACTATGCAAATAGAATGTTAGACTTTGTTTCCATAAGATCATATCGATATGTCATGAGAGATCTTATGAGATTAGTGTGAAGGCTGTTTGTATGAAAGACCAAGCCAACACTCGGCCTTACCATGCTCTATTTCAATACTTAAGGACATTTAGCAGCTAACACCATGGGAATAAAATGTCCCAGACTTTTGTTTTATACCCCTGCCTACTTCCTTATTTTTTCTCTCACTTTTCTCTCTTTTTGTTAGTCTTTATCCGTCACGTTTCTCCGGTGCTCTTTCATTTGCCCCGTTCTCTTCAACCTCTAGATCTCTGTCAGTCTTTCAACTTTCCTAGAAGCTGCTCCCTCACACCTTGCATAATGGGGAAATGAATGATTTGATGCTTATGTTCCTGATTAAAGTTTCATTATGGTGTGATCATGTTGATGTCAGAGTAGTCAAGAGGGGGGATCACAAAACAATCCCTGCTCAGGGGCTTGGAGGGGGTTGGAGGCTCGGCTCTCCACCCCACCCCCTTTACTCTCATCTCTCTCACATCCTGCTCACCTTTTACATATCAGAACTTGTATCAGTCTGACAAATAATTGTTCACATACAAAGCTTAAGGCATTGTTAATGGTACAGCAATTAGATTCCAGTGAGCTTTCTGTGCCATGTTGTTCAACAGGCAAGCCTGTCAATCTATCAACCCCTCATCACATCACATGACATTCCATTCCCCAGGCCCAGACAAACGATCCAACTGCGTTCCAGCAAATGACTCTAGTTGCCCTCTAGTAGTGCAAGTGTAGCCTACAACATTGACAGGTCATTGACATACCAATTAATCTGGAATGTGCCTGTTTGTCTGGCCCTCTCCAATTAGTTTACTTGTTGAGTTACATTCCAGCATTGACCTCAAGTATCTCATGTCATCAAGTGCAGTTCACAGGAGACTGAGAGAACACTCACTGAGAAAAGACTCAGAGGTTCATGTCTTTGTGTTTCCTGGCCAGTAGTGTTTCCTATTGATAACAAGGCCAACCATGGCACATGCAAATACTGTTCCTCTAATGTGTAGTGACGTTCCGCTTGTGTCCTCTGTAGATATCAACTAAGACAAAATAAAGAGAAAATTGCCGTCGCAAGTTAGTCCCGCTTTGAAGAGAGAAAAAAAAGAAAATGTTCAGAGAGCACAAAGCCTATCCTAACCACGGGTAATATGTTTCTCATGGCGAGGCATTCTCAGCCAAGACATTGAATGCCTTTGGTTAAGCACAGCTATTTATTCTTTCCCTGGAAAAATCTTAAAAACACAAAAGCATTCTAAACAAAAAGTTGCCAGGTCAGATGGCTGTTTTTCTCTGTCTGTGGCAACTGTATCCTGCCACAACATGGAAGAGGCAGGCAGCATTGACAGAAATGATATTATTGAACTTGGTGATACTCAACTCAGGGTGAACTTCCCAACTTCAACTCAATACCTTTGAAAAGGCCCCAATCAAAACAAGAGGCACAGCTAAACCAGTCCTTATAGGGTTCATTTTCTGTGTGGTGGGTAAGCTCACTGACAGCGATACAAATACTGCCAAATACAGTTGTTTGGACTGGAGTACTGTACATGCAGGCACCCACAGTGAACTCTGTGGGCTCATTGTGACTACTAGCGCGTAAGGGAGCCCAGTGTTTCAGAGTGAGGGGGAACAGAACTGAATCTGGTGGTCTGGATCATTCAGAGCTCTTAGTCATTTCCATCCCAATCACTTCAGCTCTGGGGTTCTGGGGTTCTGGGGTTGGGGAACAGTCAAGTACACAACACGCTCTCTAGCTGCGATAGGCTGATACGGTTGGTCTTTCCCTCCTCTCCCGGCCCATCTCATGCTCCAACTATCTTTCTCAATACCTCTCTACCCTGTGACCTCTTCTACTCTGCCACGCTTGTAGTTGTCAAAGAGGAAGGGAACAATTCAACTCTGGCCTCCTGGATTTAATGGCAAGCTATGACTTGCGATTCTTCAGTGACGCCACATAACTGCCACTTGGTGTGTCCATGTGAGTTGAGGATCAAAGACTATTTACCATGATGGTTTCAGCTGGTGGCATGAGCTGTTTTTGGTTCTGGTTTGGTGACGAAGGAGAATGGTGACAACGTTGTGCTGTGTGATGATATGATGGCCATGGCAGCTGGTATTACTGGTTCTGTTATGGCGGGTGTGTTGATGAGGGCAGGGAAACCAATAAACTTGTGTTCTTTCAGTTTAGGACCAGCTGATTTATCAGGATACCATGGAAGAACTTGTTGGAACCCGCTAAGAATACTTTCAAGGTTGCTCGGGGGAGCACAGGACACGTTAACGAGAAGAAAGGCTGTCATCGTTTCATTTGTGTGTCTGTAGCTTCTTCTTCCTCCACTCCTCCTCCTTCCCTCCTTGGTGTTATGTAACTCACTCCCACAGAGGTGTGTTTGTGTATGCGTGTGTAATGCCGCCATTAGAGTCAGATATTCATATTGTGAGAAACTTCCTGACGTAATCGGCCATATCGCCGTGCACAACAAACCCCGCTGAAAACAATGGCGAGGCCAGACAGGTCGTGGAAAAGTGTTTCTGTAACAATGTTATCAGCGCTCTTAGCAGTAATAACACTATCGTGAGGAAAAACCCTAGCCCTCAGAATAGGGGGTTTCTCTGTCCCGGCCTCACCTGGGCGTTTAACATACCTAATGTACCTGTCACTCAAATGTCTAACGCTCTCCTTTATCATCGCATCTGTCTCTCCGACTCTACCTTCTTAAACTTAAATTGGCACAGCTGACAGATAGTGTAAGGAGTTTTTTCTTTAACCTGTCTCAGGATAAACTGACAGATGGTACAATATTTAAGCTTAAGAGGTAGCTACTGCTGTGGGGAAAGAGAGGGGCATTCAGAGGAATGTCAAGAGGTAACAAGTCCTATGACTCCCAGGACAAATTGTCTCGTCTTTCCTCCTCTGTTATTAAATAGCAAACAAACAGGAGAGACTTGATTTCTTCAATCAAAGTTGATTTCTGTTTTTAAGTCAGATATTTGACTTGAAAGATACATCTTCTGAGACTGGGTCAGTCATCCTGGTCAAAATGGGTAATATGCTATGGTTAGGCCATGTTCCATAGTCGGGCTCATTAATGATCCTGTAATTCACAGATCATTTTACTCCCGTTACTGAGTAATGGCTGTGGTTTATAGCGGTGCCTTGGATTAAAGCTAGAAGAGGATTTCTCCATCATTTCAATGTGCCTGCAACTCAGACAGCTAGAAGCAGACACACGTTGGAATAACTAAACAATACCTGGGGCTAGAAATGATTGGATATGTGTGCCGCCAGTTTGTCACCTCTAAGAACCTTGTGGTTGGCTGAGCACTGGGGTTGTCACATCCAAGGTTCATTGGCCATTGGGAGGGGAAAAAAATGTGCCAACCTAAAGAAAAGCATATGATCGATTGAATTCAGAGTCACAGATTGTGGTAAATGAAAAAAAAAAAGCTTCCGTAAGACTATCAAGAGGATGTTAAAGGGGTGTTGGAATCAGGCTAATGAGTTTAGCAAGGTACGCAATGTTCCAATTCCATGCTAGAGTACACTGACGTACCTATAGGCCTGTGTACTGTACACACAGGCCACACACAGACAGGCGGTGTACAGTACACACAAGTGTATAAAAATAGACTATGCAAATACTGTTATTCAACAAAATACTGGATAAGGATTGGGCTTTGAAATATGTATCACACCCCCCCACCACAGAGCTGTGACTGTGCACATATTTGTACCTAATTGATTAATATCACATCTTGAGCAGGTAAGTCCCTATATCTTACTGTACCTGGATCAGTGGATGTGAAGAGATTTGAGAATCAGAGCCAGAACAATTACAACAGCTGTAAAAGCATATTTTGACCCAGGAGAAATCTCTTGTAACCATACTAGAAAAATAACATTCCAAATGAGATTATTTGTGGTCAGTTAAAAGAACACCATCTTTTAATTAGGTAAAGGAGAAAAATAAACTCATTCTTACTTTCTGCTTTGAAACATGACCAAAGTTGTAAAAAAAAAAAAAAGTACGATAAATAAACAACTATTATTACTTTGTGCCGTTATGGCAGATGGGGGGCCTAGTGTTGAGGGCCCTAGAAAAAATATATTGTCTGGAGAAGAACAGTGTTCCCTCTTTCTCCCAATGTCTGAGGACTACTGTTAAAAAGGGCACTTTACAGTAACACATGGATCAGAACCACACTAGCCTCAGGGCCACACCATGTAGACAGAGACCCCATAGACATAGTTCAATTGAGGAGCCCCTCAACATGCCTTCCCTTGTCCTTGTTATTCCTTGAGCTAAACCAGGTCAGGTTTAATTATGGGATGGGCGGGGAGCCTTCTATTTTCAAGCCGTCTTCCACTGGATAAGAGGGTCAATGTGACTCCGAGCAAGCTGTGCAGCAGGAGAAATATCTAGTGTGCACTTAAAGTGTTTGGAGTAATAATATCATAACACAATCCCCTGCCATAATAAGTCTTAATCAGGTCAATCCATTATGCAGTGAAAAGTGGTTTTGCTATAAGAAAAGACCCATTATGTGAGAGCGGATGAGTGCTACAGGTAGGGCTCAGCCGTTTCTGGACTCATTTCATTTTGGTTAGCACGGAGCTTTAAGATATCACATTCCAGTCACAAAGTACACATGTAGAGCAGGGTCATTCAAATAATTAATATGTCACAGAGACATTTTAGCTGATGTTATCAAGAACTTTTAACACATATCGGATTCTGGTAGGACAGCCAAGGAAAAGTTCCCTTACGGTGCAAATAGTTTCCTTCAGTTGACAGCTAGTTTTGAAGAACAGAGCACTGTCTACTAAATAACATTTACATTACTAGAATGATTAAAGTGAATAAGCGTTTGCAGTGAGAATGTGTTTGGCTGCTTGACCAGTGATAACTCCAGTCCAATAGCTCCCTCATGGGGACTCCTGAGAAACTACAGATACTGAAAACCATACCTGCACTACACTCAGTAACCACCAGAAAGTGCCCTTGGCTTGGCTTTTGTCATCCCTGTATTCATATCGCCAAAGTTTCCATTTTAGCACAGGCTTAGACCTTGATGTTTGTGAATGGATTTTGAAAGCATGCATAATGCATTAACCGTTTGCCATAATACCCCCCCCCAAAAAGTGTTGACATTGAATGTAAAAAATAAAGTGTGGTGCTAGCATTCAATTAATTATTATCCACTTAATGGCATCTTACCACCTTAAAACCCAACACATTTACTTGATCTGTTAACTGCTCACTTGAAACACATGACCCTCCACCAATCCCAGCCAGAAGAATTGTAATAATCTGTTTAACCAGCTCTTTCACGTTTAATGACAAACACACAGATTCTCAATGCAACTACCCTCCTATACAGATTTAGTTGATGTCTCATATTTATGACGATACACTGATCTCCTTTACATATTCCTGTTGTGTGGTCTGTCCTTCCCTCTCCCCTCACACGGGCCTACAGTCACAGTGTAAACAATTAATTAAACAGGTGTGGAACAAAAAACACACAATGACCAATAATCTCAGTCACGGATTATCACAGAAAATCCAGATACTTTCTACACTATTGAAATACTCCACACTAATATGACAGGTTACCCATAGTTCACTGCATATCACAGATATGTAGTCGAAAACAGTGCCATCAGTATAGAACACATCAGGTCAAAAACAGCAGAAAATTATAGGCCGTGTGTCAAGATCTACCTCTGATACATAAGAGATTCAATTCACTGCATCACATAGAGAAGAAACTGCTATCATGAGTAGAAAGGTAGTAGTAGTATGGTAGAATTCTGTCTGATTTTATGTGCTTCAGAGAATGTGTGGGTGAACATTTTTTCTGTGTGTTTTGTGTATTAATATGAGCAGCGATGTGAGAGGGAGATGTTGGTAAGGACACGGGACAACTAAAAAAACTAATAAAAACACTTAAAGACCTCCAGTAATCTCCTTTACTGGATCTGAGCCTGGTGCCATTTTCTCATCTACTGTATCAATAACAATCTGTAGATTAAGTCAATTTAGACTACCGGAAAGCTAGTCCTTGTTTACAATGATCAGAAGTGCAATTCTCACAGGGAGGTTCAAACACATCATTGGACAGGTTTCACAACAACAAAAAACATATTAAATAATTTATCGAACAAACAAAACAATCACGGCAGCAGGATGTGAAATATAGACGTCATTAACTTCAGATTTTCAGAAAGAGCTATTTTACCCAAGATCCTGACCAGTGAGCTCAGAGTTATTCACATGGGTTCCTATGGCAACACCCAGGGTGGGTGGAGTCTACCTTACACCAACATCACATTGGCTGTCAAGAAGAACAGAGTGAGGTTATAGGAGCAGTGGTCAGGACAGTGTTCAGTCTTCAAACCTTCCCTCCAGAATGCTTTCAAAGGTGAACGGGAGGAACTTGAAGCCCTGGCCTACGTAGAACTTATTCTGGAATTCCACCCTAGACAGAACAAGAGACAACAGTTAACATCAGGCATATTACAATAACAATCAATGCTACACAGACAAACATACTAGTCAAGCACCAACAGTTATACAAAAATCTTTTGAAAGTAAGTCTGAGGAGTCCCTTTAAACGGGAGTGTCTTTGAGGTGCAATATAGGTAGCCCTTAATGATTGTATCAAGCCAAAGCCAGGCAGAGATGATGGCAAGATGAGATGACCCCTGCTCTCCATTCCACAACCTCCCTGTGTAACCCACTTTAAAAAAACACACCCACGGTAGGGCCTAGGCCTGGTCCTCAGAAGCGAAACACAACCTCCATCTCCCCATTTATAAAATCTCCCTGCAAACTGACGGCTGGATAACCTTTCAATGGAGGAAGTAGACATGCTTGCCATTCCTCCCTACGTCTGGAGGTAGATTTTCATCTGGGTATGCTGGGGCTCTAGAATATTTCACTAGAATACGCTTACAAAGAAAAAGGTCAAACTTAGTGGCGTTATGTTTGATGGAGTCAACTAGCACTACTTTCCTTCAGAACATTTAAGGCAACAAAGAAAAATAGTGACAGGCTTTGTGTTTCTATGAATCGGAGATCGTAATTGCGCCCTAGACTGAAAACTGATTTCCAGTGAGCTCCAATAGTATTGGGATAGTGACAAATGTTTTGATGTTTTGGCTCTGCACTCCAGCATTATGGATTTGAAATGATGCACACAAATGACATACCCTCCACAAAATGCTAACCTCACCCTGTTATTGTAATGGTGAGAGGCTAGCATGTCTTGGGGGAATGATATTTGTGCATCTAACTTTCTCGATCATTATTCACGATTCATTCAAGATTATCCATAATTATGGTAGCATCCCACATTCATGTAGAAGTGTTCAGAAACATATTCTATTCTTATTTACAATAAAAGTGACTCCAAAATGACAAAACAATATTTACCATTAATTTCTATTGGGTACAAAATAATCCGAAATAACCAAAACAGCAAATTCATCCATCAAGTTTGTAGAGTCACAAGCTTGATGTAATCATTGTGTACTAGGAATACGGGTCCAAATACTAAACTTTTGACTACTACACAAGTGAATTTGTCCCAATACTTTTGGTCCCCTAAAATGGGAGGGGGGGACTATGTAAAAAAAAAGTGCTGTAATTTCTAAACGTTTCACCTGATATGGATGAAAATACCCTCATATTAAAGCTGACAGTTTGCACTTTAACTTCAGTGATTGTATCCTTTCAAATCCAAAGGCAGTATTTGTTTGAAATTATAAAATGTCAGAATCTAAACTAGACCAAGAAGTGTTTAAGGGATGACTCCTCTCTCAGCTACTGGAGGAATCTCTGGCTGGATCAAATGATGGTTTTGGAATAGGAGTGAGTACATATGCATGTTGGCCACAGCTAGATCAACATTTACTACTGCTATACATTTTACAGACGCCTGACATTACTTTGGCAGTTCAAAAATCACATTTACAACTGTGTTAGATAGCAGCCACTAAGCAAAATAAGTTTTATTTACTTATTTAAAGTTATTTAGAAGGCCTCATGTCCCATTTGCCCTTCCCTAAGGGCCTTTCAGTGAGAGTGGAGCGTTAGATTCCAATGTACTGGGTAAATACAGTGATGAGGGTCTGTGTCAGCGCTGTGCGAGGGTGCCAGTGGATGATCACTTCCAGTTCAACAGGGCTGTTCTGAGACACTAGAAGTTTCTCCATGATGGCCTCCATATCACACACTATCCTCCACTGCTTTATGGGATGCAGAGAGATTCCAGGTTCTGGGCCTTTCAGTGAGAGTGGAGCGTTAGATTCCAATGTACTGGGTAAATACAGTGATGAGGGTCTGTGTCAGCGCTGTGCGAGGGTGCCAGTGGATGATCACTTCCAGTTCAACAGGGCTGTTCTGAGACACTAGAAGTTTCTCCATGATGGCCTCCATATCACACACTATCCTCCACTGCTTTATGGGATGCAGAGAGATTCCAGGTTCTGGGCCAGGAAAGAGCTGGAGGTGAGAGCTGGAAAACCACAGCTCCCAGTAGCACCGGTCTGCTTAATACCAGTGGGACGGAGAGACACGCCCTGTTTCCATTGAGACACACACACACGGTTGAGGGCTCAGACGAGGACCCGAGGAACTAGAGCTAAAACGTCTGTTACCATAGTTTCACCAGCAGGGGGAGCTACAGGGGTGAGCCACACCTCCATGCCCTCTGACAGGAGGAAAATATTGAAGACATGCTCCTTCCTTTACAGGGTCTACAGACAATCACGGATTACAAAACCAAAACCAGCCCCGTCGCGGACATCATGCTTCCAAACAAATCAAAACAACTTCTTAGCGAGCTTTGAGGATATTACAGTGCCACCGACGTGGCCTGCTACCAAGGACTGTGGGCTCTCCTCTGTGGCCAACGTGAGTAAAACATTTAAACGTGTTAACCCTCGCAAGGCTGCCGGCCCCGCGGCATCCCTAGCCGCGTCCTCAGAGAATGCGCAGACCAGCTGGCTGGCTGGCGTTTACGGACATATTCAATCTCTCCCTATCCCAGTCTGCTGTCCCCACATGCTTCAAGAGGGCCACCATTGTTCCTGTTCCCAAGAAAGCTAAGGTAACTGAGCTAAATGACTATCGCCCCGTAGCACTCACTTCCATCATGAAGTGCTTTGAGAGACTCGTCAAGGATCATATTTCCTCTACCCTACCTGACACCCTAGACCCACTCCAATTTGCTTACCGCCCCAATAGGTCCACAGACGATGCAATCGCATCACACTGCACACTGCCCTATCCCAGCTGGACAAGAATGCTGTTCATTGACTCAGCATTCAACACCATAGTACCCTCCAAATTCATCTTGAGTCCCTGGGTCTTGACCCCGCCCTGTGCAACTGGGTCCTGGACTTTGATTGGCCACCCCCAGGTGGTAAAGGTAGGAAACATCTCCACTTCGCTGATCCTCAACACTGGGGCCCCACAAGGGTGCGTGCTCAGCCCCCTCCTGTACTCCCTGTTCACCCATGACTGCGTGGGCATGCACGCCTCCAACTCAATCATCATGTTTGCAGACGACACAACAGTGGTAGGTTTGATTACCAACAACGATGAGACGGCCTATAGGGAGGTGGTGATGCCCTCGGAGTGTGGTGTCTAGAGACCTTAGTTTGAGACTCCACAGTGTGTGTTTCTCACCAGTGCAGACGCAGCGCGTGCAGGAAGGCAGACAGGCCCTCCATGATGAGCAGGATGCAGACAGTGAGGATGGCGAAGGCCCCGAAGATGATGGACAGGGCAACGAAACCCCCAAAGCTCCTGGAGGACAGGCCAAGGTGCATCACCATGGTCCACAGAACCTCTGACAGCTCTGTCGGATCACAGAGGAAGAGAAGGAAATCAACTGTTTTACTGTACCCTTTCAAAGAGAAACCCCCAAAAAAGGGTAGAGAGAGGCAGCGAGAGGGGAGAACATGAGGTTTATGTACTCACGAGCGTGGGCCAGGCTGAGGGCCCATAGGCGTAGGTAGGAAGCTGTGTTGGAGATGCAACCCAGACAGTATTCTATGGTGTGGATGGCCTGGTGCACAGCCACGTCCCCAAAGTTAAACTGGAGGAGGGAGAGAGAGAACACACATCCAGTATGAACCCCTAGGTGACAAGGACACAACAGTACAGGGACCAGGAGACTGCCCCGGACCTCATTTGGACCAATCTTTAACGACAGTAAAGTTCATGGCTAAACGGTACCACATTGAGAAAGACATTCACTAGATTAAAACAGCTCCAGAAACAGCAGCCTGACCCACTAGTCAGACCCCTGCAGCAGAGGTCTCCCAAGAAGCTCTTTCCTTACGACCCATGAAGCAGACAAATGAGGAGCTGTGCAGGATATGCCATGCTGGTAATGGTAGTACCACCTCATGATCAGGGCAGACAGTAAGTACTACTAGTCTCAGTGTGCTGCTGCGCATTAGAAGAATCCCTTGGAACACCCAGAGACAGCAAAAACTCAAGACACACAGTCAGCCTCAGGGCACAGAACACACACATGCAGGACAGAGATACACACTATCACACACACAGAGGCTCAGAGACAGACTAGCAAGACATGCGCTTTGGGTAAGGGGATGGGGTGGGGGGCATGAGTGCCTGGCTTACCACTTCCTCCTCGGGGGCCTTGAAAGCAATTGACAACAAGTTAGGTTTGTTAGTGACAGGACAACACAGTGATGAGAAAAAACAATGACATTAAAACATAGGAAACGGAGATGTATAATATACAGAAGGTGATTAGGTGTTGCAGTCATCACAGGCACTGGATCAAAACTACTGACAACGTTTCTTAAGGGGCTGCATAAAACATTATGGCACTGGTATCTAGGGGATGCATAACCATTCCTCCAAAAGCATGCATTTGTGCATGCTTAGTATTGTGACAACATTCTACTGTGACATTTCCGGATATATCTATAGGCCTTTGATCTTTGGCATATTGTTGTCGAGTTGGTGTCTGTGGTTGCTAGGGGAGACAGTGATGGGGAATGTAGAGAGCAATGGGGTTGGTGTCCCACTTCTGACAGTGACAGCAGGTGGGACTGGGCTATTTGGGTTACAGCCTGCTCAGCCATTCAGAGAGGCTGGTTAGGAAAAAGCTAACTAAAGCTTTAGCCTAGTTAACGGTAGTATAGCTATTTACCATTTCGAAGACCAAAGATGGCATTTCCCAATTGAACAGAAATTAATGAATTAAGTTCTGTCGTAGAGGATTAACACGGTTAGCGTAATTTGGATACTTGACCAGATGACCTGAGTAGTTTATAGGCAAGAATTCTGTAAAGGTGGCCTGTTAAAATGAGTTGCTTCATGTTAAAACAGAAATGCTATGTTTACTGTGTTAGTTACTTAGCACCCTGCCTGCCTGAACACCTGCTAGCCAGAGGGAGGAGCTGCACAACTCTAAAACACACAACGCAGTCTGGTCAGTGAACTGGAAACACAATATGCAATTAATAAAAAAATGTCTGGAAGCGGATTGCATGGTGATACATGCAACCACTCCAATCCATCCAGCCTTTGGTTAATGAGCCAGAGCTCACATTATCAACATGTGCTGTAACACGGCTCTGAAACGTCTTGGAAATGAATACAACATACTAGAATTAAAAGATTTGTTCCAGCACAGCCCCGTCCACTGAATCACGTAGAGATCTCTTCTCGTCCAAGGCCATACAGTTTATAGTGGCATGGACTGTAGAGACTAACATTGCTAAATAAAGTAACCTCCAATCAAATAAAATTCCTCTCCACTTCAAAAGGTCAACAATGAGAGGAATCTGTGTGAGTCGCTTTGAAAGCTGCTCTATAAATCCTGGGTCCTGGGACCATAAAAGAGCAAGCTCCGTCTGTAAACAGCCATAACCGCTTCCCGAGAGCTACAGAAACAAACTGACAGCTCGTCTGGTTTGAGGTTCACAGGAGCCTGTTGTATCGTTTCATATGTTTATCAGAAACTCCTGAAAAAGGTGAGGGAGAGAACACAGAACAATCCCACGGACTGTTTACTGTCACACTGAATCAACTCTAAAAATGTAAAACTACATTTTTGTAGGTATTACAATAACGCACATGTTAAGAGCTGCTGGATTAGCTTTGTGGTCAGTTACATTTGCTCCTGCCAGATCCCACTTCTATAATGAATACGTATTCTATGCTGCTGTAATCGAAGCAGCGAATAGGAGAGCTCTGGTAATGTTAAGTAAATGGGTTGGGTTTCTATATGTGGCTGATGGCTTCATTATTCAAGGTTATTCCATCTGGGCAGTGTCCAATGGGATGCGCTATTAAGTCTTTGGCCAACATTATAATAGACTACTCTGGTCACATACTTCGTATGTGCTAGGCCAACAGAGTGGAGGCTGGGGGCATCCTGGTTTCTCACCTCATGCTCGTCGCTCTCCGAGTGCTGGGAGAGCTGGTCATGCTGGATGATCTCAGCCTGGTCCTCCGTCGGGCCATTTCCCACCCGGATCCCCCCAAAGTTCTGGGTGCCCTGGAGGAACAGACAAGAGGACGACGGGTTAATGCTGGGGTGACGAACTCTACACTCCACATCCCAATGGTACTCAATGGAACAAATGTGTGTGGAAGGGCAGATGGTGGTACAGTACCAAGTTCTTCTGCCAGAGGTACTGTCGCCGCATAACCAGGGTTTTCACTATCAACATACAGGGAACACACGCCAGGGCTATCAACACCAGCAGCGTCTGAATAACCATCTACGGAGGGGAAGGACGAGAGAACGAGGGATGTTAGATGCGTATGGGGCGTCACACATTATCCCACCATAAAATGGCTCACTCAATAAACATTTTTAAAAGGACAGATTGACAGATGAAAGGATGGATGGAATGATCACCTGTCCTCTGTAGAGGGGTTGGTTGGTGGGGTCGCTATAGTTGAACAGGAACATGTTGATGAAGGCGATGAGAAGACTGGGAGCATTTCTGGAGGTGTGAGCGTCGTAGGCCACCCACTTATAGAAAACCAGGATGACCAGGTACCCAAACAGACTGGCCATGAACACAATCTCTGGGATGAAGCCCAGGTAAATGTTCAGGGGTTTCTTGAAATACCTTCAGAAAAGAACAAGACATGTTCACCATCGGATAAAATAGACCTGTACAGACAGGAAACAAACTGTCATGGTTGCTTAAAGTTAGTCTGGGATAAAAAAAATGTAAATAGAAAAGAAAAAAAAGGAAGAAAATAAAAAATTAATTTTTTTTTAAAAAAAATCGCCCCACCACTTGTTTTGGTAGACAGCAGAGGGATAAGGCTGGGGAAATATAAACCCTTTCAAATTCATAGACAGTGCTCTATATACAAGGACTGTAGCTTAACTGTGACTCACAGGTGGTTGAAGAGACTGAGAGACACTCCAAACAGCATGTGGATGACCCCCAGGATCACTGACATCTTCATCTTGAAGGAGTTGAGGAAGGTCAGCTTGTTGGTGGCGATGTTCCAGATCTGAAGAACACAGTCAAACAGTTATAAGACAATGAAATCAGGATGATATAAATGTAACATATTACATTTATCAAAATAACACTTTTTTTTTAGCTCACTATCCATCTTTATTGTACGGGGATTTTAGCTTGTTTTCACAGAGACTGAGTACTCACTGGGTCAATGCCAATGGGGTAAGGTCCATTGAAGACTCCTCTTACTGCAGGGTCCAACTGTAAAACCTTGTTTTCATCAAGTGTCTGAAACCTGAGGAGAACATCAAACATGGCATGAATCATCACTTCACAGAGGGCACTGCCAACAAGGTACAGGAGGTAAACTATTCCAATCCACAGACAGTATGAGACAGAGGGGATACTTACGACCAGGTGAGGTTGTTAGCGCGAGGGTCGAACATGGGCCTGACGCTCCAGCCAGAGCCAAACAGGTTGAGGGACTTGGAGAAGCAGTCGTTGTAGATGATGCCGGTGTAGATCGAGAAGACGCCCATCAGTAGGATGATGTAGCGCCCAGCAAACACCATGCTGAACATCTACACAAAGACAGGAAGTGACACTGTTTGAATCTAACACCACGTTTAACATCCACACCTGCAGACAGGAAGTGACACGTTACACTGTTAGAATCAAACTACGGCCACGCTCCGTTGCCAAACACTGTAGAACGTTGCAGGCAGACAAAACATGAGAACTGAAGTGATTCCTTATTCTACATGTCAGAGGCATGTTTGTTCTACATAGAACATTTTTATCTGAATGTTCCAAAATATTGCGTCCTGCTGAACGCGCACCACGTCAAACATCCACACAGACCAGAAGTGATACTTTACACTGTTAGAATCTGGTCTCAGTTACATTTTGTTTTAGCCATAGAGGATTTGGTTATTTATTCACACTCAAAAAGCACCAACTTGAAAGTTAAACTGGCCATCTTGATGCCACTACAGTGTTAGGGCCATAGAATCTGTCTAAAGCAGAGTGGTAACCAAACCCTGTTAAGTCCCCAGTAAATGGAGCTAAAGGCTGGATAAAGGGTGAGGGATGGAGCTGATGGCATGGGTAGTGACGTCCCTACCTCGTTGTCGTTCTTCTGGGCGACCAGGCGGCTCTCTCTCAGGACCAGGTAGAGGGCAGCGCAGGTCATGAGCACCCCGTGGCCCAGGTCCCCAAACATGACAGCGAATAGGAAGGGAAAGGTGATGATGGTGTATGGGGCTGGGGACAGGGAGGACTCATGAGCGTTCACATTGAGGAATGGGAGAGTGAGCCAACCCAAGCTCACACTGACACACAATACAGCATGATCAACAGTGATGGGGTGATAATGGGGGAAATAGACTTGGCACCGGGGGTGAACATTTATCACCTGCTTTGGCTCAATGATCTAGCCAGCTGAACACATAGACATTATGTGAGCTATGAGAGGAGGTTGATGGTGTCAGCTGTGGTTACCTGGGTTCATCTCGCGGTAGTTGCCGATACCGTAGGCATCTACGATGTTCTGGAAGCCCGAGGTGAACTTGTTGGTCTTGTTGAAGGTGGGCGGGGTCTGCTTGGTCTGCATCCTGTTGAGGATGGAGGGGACGGTGGAACCACTCTTCTCCTGGAGACCAAGACAGAAAGACGGTCAGAGAACCGTGCTCAGAGAATGGTCAGGAGGACACAATACCACTCATTTAACTTCTACAGGGACTTGAGGTATTCAGCCCTACAAGGCATTGAGAACAGCAGGAGTTGCCCTGCTAGCTCAATCTCCCATGAATGTGTCTAACAAAGGGATGTTGTGTTCCAGCCAGAGTGACTGTCAGCTGGCCTGGGATCTCCTCAGCACTCAGGAATGAGAGGAATCCTCCTGCTTTCCCCATTAGTCTGTCGACTGGGCACTGGGGCCTTCCATACCTCCATCACTCACAAAGATCTGCAACAACGGCTTCAATAAATCCGATTAATATGACAGATTCATTTCCACAGCTGGTTTAGAGATGAATCTATCATACTACATGTATCATCTGATCTCCCACGCCTGCTGTGTGTGAAGGACAACAGCTTGTCCAAGGGATGGTTCGATGGCTGAGATAGAAGCAGAATCGTTGCGTGTATTGAGGGCAGTATGTCCCTGTGTTTCTCAACGAGACATGTGGGGTAAAAATAGCCTGAGGGGATAAATGCAGCATGGAGACTGAATGCTGTGCGTGACAGGGTTAAGCCCTTACTGGCATGAACAGGACTACAGAACAGGACTACAGAACAGAATGACGTCCTGATACCGCTGGAATCTAGCCTCATACGTGTAAAATCCTCACATAGCCAGCACTGATGCAGTGCCTCTCCACGCCCTGTTAGCACTGTCTCTCAGTCTGGATCTGTTATGACTTAACGGCCTAACAGAGTCCAGGCATAATGACCTCAACACTGGGTTAACTGGTGACTATGAAGCTCGCTGGTTCTTAATGTCTTAATGCTAAGGTGTCTTCCATCAATGAACTTGACCTAAACAGTATGATAGAAATGCCCCATTAAATAGATATGGAATGAACCCATTCCCACTATTTTCAACCAGAGCCCTATGGACTCCAAAAAGGTAATAGGGTGCTATTTGGGACGCAACTTAAAACTTCCTGTACCTCCCCCATGCCTCTAGTCAAGAGGGGTGTCCACTCAACTCACCGTGCCTCTCCGCAGGGCGAACTGGATTGAGTCCATGTCTGACACAGGGCACCACACCTCGGCGATCAGACACTTCTGGGTGACATCGATGTTGCACAGGTTCAGGGTGTGGTAGACGGCCTTCATCTTCCTCACCTTGATGAACCACACCCTGACGGTCTTGGCTGCAGCCTGCAGGACCCGCTGTCTGTGGTCCTCCGTCTGGTTCAGCACCTGTAGCGGGGAGGGTTTGAGATATGAAGACAAGATGCGACTAGGATGATACTGTAGTTGAAACCTTGCGTGGCTGGGTACAGAACATATCCAGCTGTGTAACTAGCTCAGGTGCTCTGTCCTAGACAGTCTCCAGACTGTTCATGTGTCTGACAAAGTTTGCAGGCAGTTCTCAATTAACACATTCGCACTCAGCATTTAAACAAAAACGAGGTATGTGCCTAACTAAACCGACCTCAAATGGAAAACTAACAGATGCAGGCCAGGGCCGGAGACTGTGGCATCAGAACAATCCTCTAGTAGTTTCCACTCAATGCTAGAATTGTGTGGGGAGTGGCATTGAACTGTCTGCATAGTGTGCCTTCCCTACATGTCCAGAACAGCAAGTGCTGTTACAATGAATCAGGTTCCCCTTCTTATTTGTGGAGGTGGTTCACATTAATAGAAGGCTTTGCTGGGCAGTGTGCACTATGTTATCAAGTTTGATGAGGGGTTATATCAGACCCAATTTCCCGTAAGAGCCAGCAGAGGTGTTCTCAGGTATACAGCACTGACTCATATCAAGTTAATGTCTTATGATCAGCGGATTGCTAACATGCCGCTACCCTACACCCACTCTCGCCCACGTTGTTGAGACCCTCTCACGCCCACAAACACACACTGTTCACTCCCAAACTAGCGGGCCGGGCATTCCCCTCCTCCCTCGCCCTTCCCTCTTGACGACGACTATCCCGCCCCCGTAGCGACGGGCATAACAGTGACCCCTCAAACAGCGAGGCAAGCATTCCCAGGCACTTACTGGCTATGAGAGGATGTTAACATTTCTGGCAGACAGGGGGCCTGCCAAACGTAATTCAGAGTCTCTCGCTCTCTCCCAAGCTCTCCGTCCACACTGGGGGCTGGAACTGATCCTGAACCACAGAGATTCTCAACACACACCACTGAAACATACACACACCACTGGGCGTCTGTCTATCAGAGAGAAGTGGTATGTGAGTGACTATTTTTTTTAAATTCAAGCTAAGCCCATTCCTGAGAATGTGAGTAGTAAATGTGGTCACTATGTGAGTGTGGGTGAGAGTGTGGGTGAGAGTGTGGGTGGAGTGGGTGGCTAATTGGCTGAACTCCGTGTAAACCACCCTGACGATCAGCTGGTTTCCTATATGCGAGGAGAGTGAGGGTTCCTCCTTGCCAAACAAGGAAAGGATGCCTCCTGTCCATCCAAGTGCAAACCATCTGCGCCACCAGACTACGTAGGGCTTTGGAGCAGAACACAATAACAGAAGTGGGTATTCCCAGAGGGAGTATTGGGTTTCTCTTAGTATAGGGATGGTGTTGCACCATACGCTGCTGCTGTTCCATGGAAGGCTAAAATGAAGTTCTGTCTGTGTGGGCTGGACTCCTAAAGACCACAGCTTACATGTTGCTCAACAGCTGCAAAAACCAGAAAACACTGAGACAAGCATTGTTCCTGGGTCACCAGACACAGTTGGCACAAGGAGATAGAGTGCTAGACACTGGATTATAATACCAAAGAGGTGGTGCGTTTGTGTTGGGATTGGCCTGTCCCAGTCCCGTGCCTGTTTTTGCCCCGTTTTAGAGCGGTGAGTCACTGTGCCAGATTTAGAGGTGCTCTCCCAAAGCCAGGCCAGTATGTGTGTAGGCAGGAGAGTATATCCACTGGCAGAGGCAGATCCAGTTCAGCCACCTCATGGGCCTGGCACGGCACGAGTGACAACCGTTTCTGACCTCTCCCTGTAGCTTTTTCACACCCAGCTCCACCCAGCCCATTGATGCTGACGCCCAACACCGCCAAAGAGGTTGAGTGAGTCAGAAACTGAAGCCAGAACGTTTGAGATATGAACACTGCAGACAGACAGAAGTTAACTCAATTTGAAGGCCTCCCTAATGTGATCAACAAACATCTCCTCTGTGGTTTTGTGTGATAGATAAAATATATATTACGGCAACACTGCTGGGGGACCTAATCTAGTATCAGTCTTTCCCTCCACTTCATAATTTGGCTGAGGGCTTGACGGCTCAGTACAAAGGAAACGGCAGAAAGAGGAACTGAAACTTCCGCGGACATTGCATCAGCAAGACGCAGAGCAGGAAACCTGACTACGCAAAAGTCTTAACGTTAGCAGAAAGTTAAGAGTCCATCCAAAAAGCACATCAAAAGATGACTAATGTCATGTTGAACAATTGAAAGAAGGTTTCGTTCCTAAAACGAATGACTAAAACCACCTTTGAATTAGCCACATACCTCATGTGGTCACCTACCACTCCCCTCCACCACAGCCTCTGGCTGCTGAGTATACAATTACAGGGAAAACAGAACACTGATCAGAAGCCATGATAGAGCCCAGATCAAGTTCACAATGAAAACAGATGAAATATTGAAAGACTAATTCACTTGAAAAATGTAAGGATCTGTTCGATTTAATTTGTAACAAGACATGATGTAAATATCTGTTAGTTTTGGCTGGCTGGCTGACTGTAGGTGGACTCCCTGTCTGTGTTACAATAGGCCAGGCAGGTCGTACCATCTGCAGGTCATCGATACGGGTGGCCACCCCTGCAGCCATCTCCTTCCTCTCCTGGGGGGTCTCTGGACAGGGGTACAGTGACGCTCGGAACCTGAGAGGTGAAGGTGAGAGGGAATGATTAACCCAGAGTGCCTGGAGCGGAACAGAAAACCAATTACAACATTCCTCTGTCTAGATTAGTCAGTGTTTCTTGAATTTCTCAACCAATCATAGCCCCTTACCCTTCACATATCTTCTTAACCCGAGTCTTCAGCTGATCTCCTTGGAAGAATATGATGAAGACAGACTTATAGACCTGGTCACCCTGTAGGGGAAACATATAAACTTGAGTTAAGTGAAGAGGAGACAAAACCTTGCCTGATAGTGCAGAAGTATCACTAGCATAAAATGTATTGATGAGGTAGCATGAATAAGGACATCAGTGCCACTCATATGACAATCACACAATGCCACCAAGCGGTCATGGTACGACAGCATCCCACTGAATAGGTCACACAAAATCCTGCACAGTTTTTGTTCCCCTAAGTCCTCCAGATTATTATACTAGTATCAGTGAATAGTTACTGACCGTGGCAGGGTCCTCCAGTGAGTCTTCAATGTCTGCCTGCCTCAGGAACACGTTACCACGGCAAACCCTCCACAGCATCCTCTCAAACGTAGGAATGCGCTCCCTGCTGATCACCCCGGCAACAAACCTACAGGAAGACGATAAGGCATGGATCGGCATTTATCTACCAAATGTATATCCCTCATCTCAAAATAAGGTGTTTGATATTTGCAATGAGTTAGGTCCCTAAATGGCAGCTCAAGTTGAAAGCTGGTCGAAGATCAGTCCGTAATGTAATGGTATAACAGAATGAAACCCGGGCACATAAGGACAGAGGTCATTGATTTGATTGTTCACACTGGTGATGGGAGCACTGCTGATGAAAGCATCCTCTCTGGATAGTGGTGGACATAGGAATGGGAGCTGAGGGCATGGATCACAGCTCACATGTTGCTCAACAGCTGCAAAAGCCATGGAGGAGCATCAAACAGACAGATGGGAAGCCCTAGGGCCTTGGGGCACTGCATCCGTACCAAGCAATCCATTAGCAAATGAGCACTAAGCTTTGCCACATCCACAGTATTGAGCTATTTTAGTTACGATTTTCTGAGTGTGATTTTTTTCACCCCATTTTCTGTTGAAATCGTCCCCGATTTGCTTACTCTTTATGACATTTAATCAAATCTCTTTGTCTCTGTCTGCAAATAGATTACAACCTTTGAAGTCCCCCCTCTTCTAGAATGTGTTTGTCCATGTATCAGTTTTGTGTTGCTGGTGTTTGCATGCTCTGTGAACTGCTTATCATCAGTCTGATTTGCCAATCTGCTCACTCTCTCCACTACTGAAGACAGAACCCTGATAAACAGAGTTACATCTTACTGCCAAGCAACAGGCTAGTGGTAGCACCTGTAGTAGTAGTAGTACTGGCCTCTTACCAACCATTAAAAGTCATTAGAAAACAATTGTCCACCGATACTGAGAGCATGTGGGCTGTCAGCTTGGGGACTGAGTATGCAGAGAGACACAGAGCACCGCCACACACACTCCGTCAAGTGACCTTAGTCGCCCGACTAATCTGACAGCCTGAGCTAGTCTGGGCCAAACCACTTAGGTGTTACACTGACTGACTCCACCTCCAGGAAGAACCGCTGGTTTAATGTAATGACAGTCTTTTCATTGACCTTTAAGTCTTGAGGAGATGGCTAATCCATCCTTAATAGAGTGGACCAAGGACTCAGACTCACCCCAGTCTGAGAGGAGGACGGGTCCCTGCTTCAGCGGGATCCATCAGGGTAGACGACTCCTCCAGCAGGTTGGGGTCCTCCATCTGCAGCGGGGCGGAGAGAATGACAACCATTACATTTAGACCAAGAGATTTTCAGCCAATTAGACATATGATAGCACATTTAGAAATGCATCACTGTTTTCAGGAAGAAATGGCTTGCTTTGTTGGGGAACTATTTACACCCTGGGAAGGTTTGACAGATCAGTGGCTTGAGCTCTGGGCAGGAGCATGATATTGAACACAGGCCAGGCTCCTCATAAAACATAGTAAACAGCAAGCTGGGGTTTATATGAACAGTAAATGATTGGCAAAAAAGGCTACACATTCAGCTGAATGATTTACCCCCATGCAACCTCATAAGCGCTTGTAAAATAGGTGATAACATTCTCAGTTCAAGTAGCTTTGCTTACAAACTCAGTGGAGTGGATTTGATGCAGGTCAAAGGTAGACAGTAGGTAGTCTCGTCTCAGTCATACGCGAATGACTATCTGTGTATGGCGTATTACTCTGCTATGTAACCTAGTTGCATCGTTAAACTTGAATAACTGGTCTGGGGATGTAATTACCTAGCCGTTATAAATACACAAGCCTTATGCTACCATACACTGTACACAGGATGCAGACATAATCCTATGATCCATTATGAAGTCCGCAAGGGGCCTAAGCAATAAGGCAGGCACAGAAACACTGTGTGTAGTGAATTGGTTTGTGTACAGTGGAGTTGACCTCGTCGAAGAATTGCTGAGTGCGGCGCAGGATGTGCTTGAGCTCCGTCAACTCTAGGAAGTTCTTCTTCAGGGCCTCCTGGTTGGTGTTGATCTCCTTCAGTTCATTCTCTAGCTTCTCAAAAGTGGCCTAGAGAGACAGAGGGTGATGGGGGAGTTAGCGAGCTGGGGACATGGTGAGTTGAGCACTTTGTAACCAGAATGGATTCTTAGAGAGAACGGAGAGAAGTTACCTCCAGGTCAATCATGTCCCTAGGGAGGGGGACCTCCGGGTTCTCTCCCGTGTCCACCATTGGAATGTTGGCTTTCTTGATCTCCTTCTCCACAAACCCTGTGAGAGAGTGAGATGACTGGGTCTGAGTAGGGATAACTAATAGCAGTGATACTGTTGTAAATATGGGGGAGAATAATGAGTGAAGCAATGGGTTAAACACTTGAGCTCACTCACGAAGCTTGCGGTCCATCTCCTCACATCGACGCACTTCGTTGACAAACTTGCGCTGAAACACGTTCACGTCTGGGTTCAACTGTAATGCAAACATGCAAACTATTCAAAACCTTTGCCATCGCAGGGATAAGAATGCCTTAAATCCATTTGCCAGTATCTGTCATATACAATTAGAGACAAACATTGCGTTGTAACACTAAGATGCATTCAAAGAAATTGTAGCGTATGCTACTTCTATAAAAATGCAATAACTTATCCAGGAAACCTCAGAGCAAAAACAGCATTACTAATATATTCTGAAAACAGTGCGGACACCAGTTAGCTATCATATGGTCTTATGAATGAGGAGAGGTAATACAACCAAATAAAGGGTATAATAACATACTGGGTACAACAGCTAGTCCCTTTCAGTGTTTCCCCTAGGATCTTTTTCAGAACATGTGGCAAAGTTGATGTGGAGGACGGGGAGAATGTCCTTATGCTGGGGCAGTCTGGGGGAAATGCACATCAGTGAGTTTTTTTGGGGGAGAACGACTGAGAAATTCACTTCTGGTGACTTTTTTTTAAAAGGACATTCTACGGCAAAACGCATTAAAAGTTAAATTATGTTGACACCATCTGAAATATAATTTTCCCTTTAAAAGCACTACAGCCTAACTGATGCAGCATAGCAGCTTCAAATACATTGGCTGAAACACGGCACTGCCCATCTGAATTTACCTAATTGAAAAACACCAAAGACTCAATGAGTCAAATGCTACAAATATACACTGAGTGTACAAAACATTAGGATCACCTGCTCTTTCCATAACAGACTGACCAGGTGAATGCTATGATCCCTTATTGATGCCACCTGTTAAATCCACTTCAATCAGTGTAGAGATAGCCTAAAGTAGGGACAATTGACTGTGTATGTGCACAATGCAGAGGTTGAATTGGCAAGACAAAAGATTTAAGTGTCTTTGAACGGGGTATGCCAGTAAGCACCAGCCGCACCTGTTTTAGTGTCAAGAACTGCAACGCTGCGGAGTGTTTCACGCTCAACAGTTTCCTGTGTGTATCAAGAATGGTCCACCACCCAAAGGACATCCAGCCAACTTCACACAACTGTGGGACGCATTGGACTCAGCATTGCCCAGCCTCCCTGTGGAACGCTTGACACCTTGTCGAGTCCATGCCCCAACGAATTGAGGCTGTTCAGAGGGCAAAATGGGGTGCAACTCAATATTAGGAAGGTGTTCCTAATGTTTTGTACACTCAGTGTACATTCTAACTTCAGGGTTTTTTTCTGGAACAAAATGGGGCTTAGGTGGTGAGTGTGGACGTGGTCAATAGAGCGATATCCAACAGAACATTTGAGGCCCTCTTGGCTACAGAGAAAGTTTTCCTGCAATTCTACACATTTTGGGAAGTGGCGCGGCAACAATTTTGCAGCGGCGGCCCGCAGCTGCTAAATGAATAAGGGAGAAACACTGCTTTAGTTTTCCCCCACACCATATGATCCCTGGAGGGATGTCATGTGTGAGCTTTCCCATGCTCAGCCTAAAGGGTCAGCTATGTGCACATGATGAAAATGTTGCAGACGCCAAGGTATGTGCTTTCACAACCATCGGACTGATTCGATGTTACTACAACAGACAAGCATATTCATATACCTCCTTCCTGAGTTTGTCCGTTAAGAGCCAAAAATGTACACTGTTCTAGACCTCCATAGCCTGAAGATGGATTGACAGACAGAATAGCACTCAAAATAGGACAGGAGAGAGACAATAAGCACAGAGTCTAGCTCTAGAGAGAGCATCACAATGAGGAATGGAAGAGAAGCCTGGATGACTCACATCACGGAATTGCACCATTCCGATCTCTCCCAATTCGCTGACGCAGCAGTAGGCAGACTCTGATTGGAGGTAGAGCTGGGCCAGGGTCATCTCCTCACTTCTGAAGAGTTCCCCCATGATGGCGCAGTGTGGTGCACCTGCTCAGCACAGCGATCAACGGGATTCTCCTGGATATCTAGCTAGGGACAAAAAGATTGAAAACGTCACCTGCACAGTAAACAGGAGAAGCTGAGTTCCTTCCACCAGAATGGATGAGCCTCCAATGTTTTCAAAAAGACAGCCAACAGAATACATAGGCCTACATTGCCAACGGAGTTCTCGTGTTGTTTCCTTTTACACTACAATAGCCTTAACTTTTTTATTTGAAGTGTAATTACAGAGAAGATGATATTGGCATAGACCTGCTCCCTCTTCTAATCTGTGTTGTAAAGATGACCCTAATTGTACATCAGTAATGAACATTCTGTATTAGTGGTGTGATAGTTTATACTTAAGCCAGAAGCAGGCATGAGACTTAAAGAATCTGACATCTAGCCCCCATAATCGTTGCAGGAATTCAGTGTCGCTCATTAGTCATTATTTTGTCATGAAACTGGGGAGACACTCTTCAAGAACCATAATACATGTCAAAGTAAAAGTACCATCATATGTGCCAGTACAATCCTCATTTAGTTTCATCTCACAATAGGCTCATCTTGTACAATCAATTACAGAATTTCTAGCCAAGCCTTTGAGTTTCTCAGTCTAGGGTGCAAACTGACTCAGGACAGACAACAGGTTCACACTATATTCATTAGAAGTAAGTTAAACACACATATTCATATGTTCTTGAAGTGCAAATGCCTCGAGTGCCATAACAGGTTTAGCTAGTTAGCTATGGATTAAGCCGCATCATGTGATCTGATTTAGCAGTCAAGCAGGATTAAATCTTCAACATTAACGCTAACTACAACGGTTGAACAAGTGGGGATACATTTAGCAAACTATATCGTTAAAGTCCATGCAGGAGGATCTCTTTAGTAGGGTCACTCCTTGTTCAGCATATCTGCGTGACCATTTTTTGTCTGCATCCTTGACAGCTCGAGTCAGGCAGTGAGTCTGATCAGCTGTCAAAACACACAAACACTAACGTTAGTTAACTAGTTACATTCTAAGAACAAAGCAGTTCGTTCTAATTTTAATTTCGGTAGCCAGCGGTACAATTAATTGTCAGCGTATGTCGATGCAAAGCCGATATGAACTGACAATTAAATTGCACCGCTGGCTAACTGGCTAATTTAGCTAACAAACATTACTAGCTAGTTAGCCAGGGCGCAGGAGAAGCACTTGTTGGACCTCAAACTTTCTAGGAACGTACGCTGGCTAACGTTGTTCAGCAAAAACAATGTTATATTACAGTACAAATTTACTAGCTAACGTTTTTCCTCGACTGACACTCAAGGTTATTTGACAGAAATCTAAATAATCTTAAATCATAGCAAATTAAACCTAGCTACGGTAACCGGATAACTTTAGCGAGCTACAGTTGTTACTGAATCATCCGTAACGTTTGCTTTACTAGCTACAACGGGGGAAAAAAAACATATTTTGGAAACAATGCTGGTATTGAACAGCGAATACTGTCACCAAACCATCAATTTCTTACTATTGTTGTAGCTAGCTACTAGTCTTCCGCTCCCGGCTCCCAGTTTTCAACGCTATTCCACACACAGCACTCAACGAAATATCAGCTGATCAGCCTTCACGATCAGAGGCTTGGCTACTGACGTCACCACGCACGATATTGATGATCATGATGACGCACACCTCAACTCATTTGAAGATAATATCTAGTTGTTGGCGTTCACAAAAGTGTTATTTAGCAGACGCTCTTATCCATAGCGATTTACTGGAGCAATTAGGGTTAAGTGCCTCGATCAAGGGCACAATGACAGATTTTTCACTTCGTTGGCTCGAGGATTCAAACGACCGACCTTCGGTTACTGGCCAAACTCTGTTAACCGCTATGCTACCTGCCAATTACAATTGCCCAAGCCAAAGACCTGGGTGCAGCCTCGTCAACTCCAAATTGGAAGGATAAAACATAACACTGACTTCAGAAAGTATCCATACCCCTTGACTTATTTTCTCACAATTTTTCTCCCCCATCTACACACACAACCCATAATGACAAATGTTTTTAGACATTTTTGCTAATTTATTGAAAATGGAATACAGAAATATCTCATTTATTAGAGTTAGGAGAGATGCCTGTATTTTTGTAGTGACTGGGTGTATTAATACATCCTCCAAAGTGTAATTAATAACTTCACCGTGCTCAAAGGGATATTCAATGTCTGCTTTTTTTACCCATCTACCAACATGTGCCTTCTTTGCAAAGCATTGTAAAATTTTCCTGGTCTTTGTGGTTGAATCTATGTTTGAAATTCTCTGCTCGGTTGAGGGAACTTACAGATACTTGTATGTGTGGGGTTCAGAGATGATGAGGTAGTCATTCAAAAATCATGTAAACCCTATTATTGCACACAGACTGAGTCCATGCAACTTATTATGTCACTTGTTAAGCACATTTTTACTTATTTAGGCTTGCCATAACAAAGGGGTTGAATACTTATTGACTCAAGACATTTCAGCTTTTCATTTTTCATTCATTTCTAAAAACATCATCCTACATTAGGTGGTATTGTGTGTCAAAATGTGTCAGTGACAATTAATTATTATTTTTATACATTTTAAATTCAGGTTGTAACACAACAAAATGTTGAAAAAGCCAAGGGGTGTGAATACTTTCTGAAGGCACTGTATCTGACCATGAAGCAGAGGTTAGGGGCAAACAGAGCCATGTATTTATTCTAAATATATAGCTCTGGGGGCAACTATGCCAACACCTAGTAGTGTCTGTGATTGTGATGTGGCCCTCAATTGAATAAGTGCACTTACAAGACTAGATACTCACATATTTCCTTTTCTCTTTCAACAGCTTGTTGCTAGAGTGTGCAGATGGGCCTGTCCTGTGTGAGTAAGTTGGTCTCCGGTGTGTCTGTACATGTGAGATTGCCGGCCTGCCTAATTGTGACTGGTCAAAAAATGTACTGCGGACCCTGTAATGAAGAACATGTATATTTGGAAACAGGAATGGCCATGAATGTAAAGTTAAGTGACTGACTAGTATTGACCTGGCAATAATGTGTTAGCTTACTGTAATTGGAATTGATTGCTGAAAAATGTCATTGTACAACTGTACAATGTAGAGGGCCCATGAAGACAATATGCCCTCTGCTGGAGATCTAAACAAAAGCGTGAATCACCCTACTTTTCTTCCTCTTTATGCAAGACATGTAGCATCCCAAAAAAGAGAGTCCACATTGCTTACAAATAGATTTCTATAAGGATACAATATTCAGGTGGGGTCGGTTTGATGTGTCTACCACCGCCTACAGCAGAAACATAAATAACACCTGGACAAATATAGCAGATAAAACCAAATCAAATCAAATTGTATTAGTCACATGCGCCGAATACAACAGGTGTAGACCTTACAGTGAAATGCTTACTTACAAGCCCCTAACCAACAATGCAGTTAAAAAAAATATGGATAAAAATAAGAAATAAAACAAATAATTAAAGAGCAGCAGTAAAATAACAATAGCGAGACTATATACAGGGGGTAGCTGTACAGAGTCAATGTGCGGGCCACTGGTTAGTTGAGGTAATATGTACATGTAGGTAGAGTTAGTAAAGTGAATATGCATAGATGATAACAACAGAGAATAGCAGCGGTGTAAAAGAGGGGGGGGGGGGGGCAATGCAAATAGTCTGGGTAGCCATTTGATTAGGTGTTCAGGAGTCTTATGGCTTGGGGGTAGAAGCTGTTTAGAAGCCTCTCGGACCTAGACTTGGCACTCCGGTACCGCTTGCCATTCGGTAGCATAGAGAACAGTCTATGACCAGGGTGGTTGGAGTCTTTGACAATTTTTAGGGCCTTCCTCTGACACCGCCTGGTATAGAGGTCCTGGATGCTAGGAAGCTTGGCCCCAGTGATGTACCGGGCCGTTCGCACTACCCTCTGCAGTGCCTTGCAGTCGGAGGCCGAGCAGTTGCCATACCAGGCAGTGATGCAACCAGTCAGGATGCTCTCGATGGTGCAGCTGTAAAACCTTTTGAGGATCTGAGGACCCATACCAAATCTTTTCAGTCTCCTGGGGGGGAATAGGTTTTGTCGTGCCCTCTTCACGACTGTCTTGGTGTGCTTGGACCATGTTAGTTTGTTGGTGATGTGGACACCAAAGAACTTGAAGCTCTCAACCTACTCCACTGCAGCCCCGTTGATGAGAATGGGGGCGTGCTCGGTCCTCATTTTCCTGTAGTCCACAATCATTGCCTTTTTCTTGATCACGTTGAGGGAGAGGTTGTTGTCCTGGCATCACACGGCCAGGTCTCTGACCTCCTCACTATAGGCTTTCTCGTCGTTGTCGGTGATCAGGCCTACCACTGTTGTGTCATTGGCAAACTTAATGATGGTGTTGGAGTCGTGCCTGGCCGTGCAGTCATGAGTGAACAGGGAGTATAGGAGGGGACTGAGCACGCACCCCTGAGGGGCCCCCGTGTTGATGATCAGTATGGCGGCTGTGTTGTTACCACCTGGGGGCGGCCCGTGAGGAAGTCCAGGATCCAGTTGCAGAGGGAGGTGTTTAGTCCAAGGGTCCTTAGCCTATTGATGAGCTTTGAGGGCACTATGGTGTTGAACGCTGAGCTGTAGTCAATGAATAGCATTCTCACATAGGTGTTCCTTTTGTCGAGGTGGGAAAGGGCAGTGTGGAGTGCAATAAAGATTGCATCATCTGTGGATCTGTTGGGATGGCATGCAAATTGGGGTGGGTCTAGGGTTTCTGGGATAATGGTGTTGATGTGGGCCATGACCAGCCTTTCAAAGCACTTCATGGCTACAGACATGAGTGCTACGGGTCAGTAGTCATTTAGGCAGGTTACCTTAGTGTTCTTGGGCACAGGGACTATGGTGGTCTGCTTAATAAAACATGTTGGTATTACAAACTCGGACAGGGAGAGGTTGAAAAGTCTCTGTGTGTGTGTGTGTGTGTGTGTGTGTGTGTGTGTGTGTGTGTGTGTGTGTGTGTGTGTGTGTGTGTGTGTGTGTGTGTGTGTGTGTGTGTGTGTGTGTGTGTACTGGTATATAAAATACATTTAAAAAATCCATGTTTTTTTATCTCACTCTGAGTTTTTCTCCCTATTCTCTATCTCATTTACATTTCCCTCATTTACAGGTTGGAGTTTGACTATAGAATACCACAGCATGAGTCATAATACCCCAAAACCTAGCGGTCAAAAAAGAAAATGGTCCCAATCGTAGTTCCAGCATTTAAAATAAGGTCTGTGTCTCGTGTAGGCTTACCTTGGCGTGACGTTTTGATAACCGTGTAAATCTCTCTAGGACAAGGTTACTTTTATCAATATATTCGCCTGTGAATACCCCCCCCCCCCCCCCCTCCAAAAAAAATGAAATGCTAATTAGCTGCTAATGTGAATATCATAAAGAACTATAAATGACATGATGATCTGAACGAGAGTGCCGAATCAAGGCAAAGGTAAGAATCTCTGGATTAACTTAATCTCTGGATTAACTTTAAAAATGAATAAAAATGAATAAATTGGCAAAATGTATTTATATTGACAATTCTGTGAGCTGTCTTGTGCAAGTTTTAAATTAACACGATTCCCTGTTTGACCGCTAGGTTTTATGGGTATTATGACACCTCCACTGTCGGGCTCTATTCCCAGTTATAGAACATGTCTAGCCAAAACTCTATTCTGACTAAACCATGTGGTATGATATTTGAAATTACAGATTTGATTAAATGAATTATGCAAGTGACTGGAGTTTTAAACTTTGCACTTAATCTGTGCCAGTTTGTGCCATTGTGTGCATGTTTGGCTCCTTCCCCTGCCTCCCCTCTGGGAGTCCCTACCATGGGGGCGGGGTCTGCCAGGCTCTGCCCAACCACTAGGGGTGGAGACAGGGGCTTGGGGTCGTTATACCCTCAGGCTGGGCAGGGAAAGGGGGTGGAGCCCCAGGAGCAGGGTGGCGGGTGGGGTGGGGTATAGTGGGGGCCGGCTCTAGGAAAGGAAAAGTGTGACTGGGTGGTATCACAGGGAGTCCCGTCATTTGAGTCAGGGCACACATGCCTCAGCAGTGAGAGGCTCCACTCCCGTTGGTTGGCCAGCATCCCAGGGTAGACACAAAGACAGAGAGAGAGAGAGAGAGAGAGAGAGAGAGAGAGAGAGAGAGAGAGACTGAGAGGACTGAGAATAAGAGAAAAAGGAGGAAAAGAAAGACAGCAAGAAGACAAGTAGACTAGAAAGTGGGAAGAGGAAAAGCTCCAAAGAAGTGGAAGAGTAAGTGTCCCTTCATAGAAAGGAAAATATTTGGATTTTGACTTTTGGTCAGGGTGGCCCCTTAAAGTTTGTTCTCCCGATAGTGTATTTTTATCCTCAGTGAGCGTGAGAGCTGAGCGGTGTGTGTTTGGGCTTGACAGCCATGGCGGATCCAGCAGGCTTGCAGCAGGAGCGAGTGGCTCTGACCGAGGTGTCTGACGACGACGAGGAGTTGTCCCTGGTAGCCGCAGCGGTCCAGCCCGCCACCGACAGCGATGAAGACGACATTTCAGAAGAAGTGGACATGGTGCTGGCCACGGGCTCGGGCACCAAGAGTGAGGCGCAGGTAAACGGGGTCATGGTGCTGACCCTGCTAGACAAGATCATCGGGGTGGTGGACCAGATCCAGCAGACCCAGAACGGGCTGGAGGCCAGACAGCAGGACATGGAGAAGTCTGTTTCTTGCATTCAGGGAGAGCTGGCCAAGCTGTCCAAGAGCCACACTGGCACGGCCAACACCGTCAACAAGATGCTGGGCAAGGTGCGCAAGGTCAGCGTCAACGTGAAGACGGTCCGCACCAACCTGGAGAAGCAGGCGGGCCAGATCAAGAAGCTGGAGAGCAACGAGAACGAGCTGCTCAAGAGACGGCACTTCAAGGTTCTCATCTACCAGGTGAGAGTGGGAAACGGAGGGGTGTGTGTTCATACATGTTTACCAACAGGCTCTGAGGCCAGGCTGAATACAGGTGTGATATCTTTATTTGACCAGTTTGCTACAGCAGGGAAATAATCCTGCTGGAACAGGAAATGTGAAATAATACGTGGATTATAATTCATGGACATTTTTGTAGGGGTTGATACATTTTTAGTTTGGATAAATCAAGTCTTACATTTTTTAAGTGGAAATTACAAACTTTAGAAGCCTTTTTAATCCTTGAATACAATACAATTTTCATTTTCTGCTGCGCAGGAAAATTCTCTGCGGCAACAGAGTGATAAAATGAAGGTAGCATATATGTAGTTTAGTAATGCTTATCCATGAAAGTTATTAGAAAGTGTTAGCAGTGTATCAGTGTTTGAGTGGATCCAAAGATGGATACACGGCCACTTGTGTATGGTAGATTGTAGCAGTGGGTTGTGGTAGGCTGCTTCAGATGTGAGGTGGAGAAACCTTGTACAAGACCACTAGATTCCACCACAGGGTTGGGTGAATTCTCCATGATGCATGGGAAAATCATGAGCTGGTGCGAAATACACTCTGAACTTTATTATAACATCACAGCAACTGTTTTAACGTTCTCTCACCAGAGTGAGTGGCTCCTCACTCAGGGATGAGTTTACCCTAAACTGGTACTGCTCTAGCTGGTATACTTGGCCAAAGCTATTCAGCCTCAGGCTTTCCATGACCAGTGAGTTATTTAGACTAATGAGGTATTTAAACCAGTTAGTTATTTAGACCAATGAGGTATTTAAACCAGTGAGTTACTTAGACATATTTTACATTTTAGTCATTTAGCAGACACTCTTATCCAGAGCAACTTACAGTAGTGAATGCATACATTTAATTTCATGCATTTTTTTGTTTGTTGTACTGGCCCCCCGTGGGAATCAAACCCACAATTCTGGCGTTGCACACACCATGCTGGCATTGCAAACACCATGCTCTACCAACTGAGCCACAGGGAAGTGAGGTATTTAGACCAGTGAGTTATTTAGACCAATGAGTTACTTAGACCAATGATTTACTTAGACCAGTGAGGTATTTAAACCAGTGAGTTATTTAGACCAGTGAGGTATTTAGACCAGTGGGTTATTTAGACCAGTGAGGTATTTAGACCAGTGAGGTATTTAGACCAGTGGGTTATTTAGACCAGTGAGTTATTTAGACCAATGAGGTATTTAGACCAATGAGGTATTTAGACCAGTGGGTTATTTAGACCAGTGAGGTATTTAGACCAGTGAGGTATTTAGACCAGTGAGGTATTTAGACCAGTAGGTTATTTAGATCAGTGAGGTATTTAGACCAGTGAGGTATTTAGACCAGTGGGTTATTTAGACCAGTGAGGTATTTAGACCAGTGAGGTATTTAGACCAGTGGGTTATTTAGACCAGTGAGGTATTTAGACCAGTTAGTTATTTAGACCAGTGAGTTATTTAAACCAGTGTGGTATTTAGACCAGTGAGGTATTTAGACCAGTGAGGTATTTAGACCAGTGAGTTATTTAGACTAATGAGGTATTTAAACCAGTTAGTTATTTAGACCAATGAGGTATTTAAAACAGTGAGTTATTTAGACCAGTGAGTTATTTAAACTAGTGAGGTATTTAGACCAGTGAGGTATTTAGACCAGTGAGGTATTTAGACTAATGAGGTATTTAAACCAGTGAGGTATTTAGACCAGTGAGGTATTTAGACCAGTGAGGTATTTAGACCAGTGAGGTATTTAAACCAGTGAGGTATTTAGACCAGTGAGGTATTTAGACCAGTGGGTTATTTAGACCAGTGAGCTATTTAAACCAGTGAGGTGTTTAGACCAGTGAGCTATTTAGACCAGTGTTTCTCAGCTCAGGACCTCGAAGACCCCCAACCGTACACATTTTTGCTGTAGGCCCGGACAAAAACACCTGATTCAACTCATTAGAGGGCTTGATGATTAGCTGACAAGTTGAATCAGGTGTGCTTGTCCGGGGCAACAATACAAATGTGTAAGGGTGTACTCGAGAACTGGAGTGGAGAAACACTGATTTAGACTACAGGAGAGGAAGCACGTTCTTGAGAGCCGAATGCTAATGCGATGGTGTAATTTATAATTTGAGATGTGTGTGTAACGTATACTTTCTTGTAAAACATAATGTCAAAGATTTCAACATTGGAGTTACGTGCATGTATCCCAACTTAGGCTTCAGCCCTTTCTGAAAAACTCCAAACACTGTCTATCAACAGGAAATTATATTGCACAGATTGGCTATCTATGTTAAGTGTGTTAGTTAGTAGTGATACTCATCTTAGCCCCATTGGACACATACTGGTTGAATCAACATTGTTTCCACATCCATTTCAATGAAATTACGTTGAACCAACGTGGAATACATGTTGAATTGACGTCTGCCCAGTGTGGTAGTTTGCATGAAGAATGATACTTGGAGTGAGTTCATTGACCTTTCCCAGACCATAGTGTGTCATGGTTGACCAATCCGGCTAATGCTGTATAAAGCCAGACCTGTGGGACGAAATCATAAGCTGACACCATAAACAAAGTAGTACCGGTGGTCCATGTGATTAAACCAATGCCCTACCTATGACGACTGACTGTGACAGATAGTTGATAGCCTCAACACAGTGTAAGATGAAGACGTAATTTTAGTTCTGAAGCGATGCCATGCTGTCTGTTCATCATGGCCTATCTGTCTGGAAAACCCACAATAACGCTGTGTGAATATAGAACCGTGGAAAGAGTCAACTGTACTCTACTCTAAGTAGTTGTAGCCTACAACTATATGCTCCTCACAAGGCTAACCAAGCTGCTTTCGAAGCGCTTCTTTTAATTCAGTGTATTCTTGTACTCACTTTCTGCATTACCATCGATTTCCAGAGTTACGATTTATTTGTTTACAGTATGCGCTTGGGGGTATTTATCTTCTCTTTACCTGAGCATATACAGTGAGTGAAGATACAGTACATATATTATATGCTCAAATATAAACTTGCTTATGCCCTGGCATGTATTCCTACATTCCTCCCTCACATGTACAGTTGAAGTCGGAAGTTTTTTTATACACTTAGGTTGGAGTCATTAAAACTTGTTTTTCAACCACTCCACAAATTTCTTGTTAACAAACTATAGTTTTGGCAAGTCGCTTAGGACATCTACTTTGTGTATGACACAAGTCATTTTTCCAACAATTGTTTACAGACAGATTATTTCACTTATAATTCACTGTATCACAATTCCATTGGGTCAGAAGTTTAAATACACTAAGTTGACTGTGCCTTTAAACAGCTTGGAAAATTCCAGAAAACAATGTCATGGCTTTAGAAGCTTCTGATAGGCTAATTGACCTCATTTGAGTCAATTAGAGGTGTACCTGTGGATATGTTTCAAGGCCTACCTTCAATCTCAGTGCATCTCTGCTTGAAATCATGGGAAAATCAAAAGAAACCAGTCAAGACCTCAGAAAACAAATTGTAGACCTCCACAAGTCTGGTTCATCCTTAGGAGAAATGTCCAAACACCTGAAGGTACCACGTTCATCTGTACAAACAATAGTACGCAAGTATAAACACCATGGGACCATGCAGCCGTCATACCGCTCAGGAAGGAGAGGACGCGTTCTGTCTCCTAGAGATGAACGTACTTCGGTGTGAAAAGTGCAAATCAATCCCAGAACAACAGCAAAGGACCTTGTGAAGATGCTGGAGGAAACAGGTACAAAAGTATCTATATCCACAGTAAAACGAGTCCTATATTGACATAACCTGAAAGGTCGCTCAGCAAGGAAGAAGCCACTGCTCCAAAACCACCATAAAAAAGCCAGACTACAGTTTGCAACTGCACATGGGGACAAAGATCGTACTTTTTGGAGAAATTTCCTCTGGTCTGATGAAACAAAAATAGAACTGTTTGGCCATAATGACCATCGTTATGTTTGGAGGAAAAAGGGGGAGGCTTGCAAGCCGAAGAACACCATCCCAACTGTGAAGCACGGGGGTGGCAGCATCATGTTGTGGGGGTGCTTTGCTACAGGAGGGACTGGTGCACTTCACAAAATAGATGGCGTCATGAGGAAGGACAATTATGTCGATATATTGAAGCAACATCTCAAGACATCAGTCAGGAAGTTAAAGCTTGGTCGCAAATGGGTCTTCCAAATGGACAATGACCCCAAGCATACTTCCAAAGTTGTGGCAAAATGGCTTAAGGACAACAAAATCAAGGTATTGGAGTGGCCATCACAAAACCCTGACCTCAATCCTATAGAAAATTTGTGGGCAGAACTGAAGAAGCGTGTGCAAGCAAGGAGGCCTACCAACCTGACTCAATTACACCAGCTCTGTCAGGAGGAATGGGCCAAAATTCACCCAACTTATTGTGGGAAGGTTGTGGAAGGCTACCTGAAACGTTTGACCCAAGTTAAACAATTTAAAGGCATTGCTACCAAATACTAATTGAGTGTATGTAACCTTCTGACCCACTGGGAATGGGACGAAAGAAATAAAAGCTGAAATAAATAATTCTCTCTACTATTATTCTGACATTTCACATTCTTAAAATAAAGTGGTGATCCTAACTGACCTAAGACCAGGAATTTTTACTAGGATTAAACATCAGGAATTGTGAAAAACTGAGTTTAAATGTATTTGGCTAAGGTGTATGTAAACTTCTGACTTCAACTGTATGGCTGTCTGTTTGTGTTGCCTTCTCCATAGCAACAAGCTGGGGTACTTTTCCCCTGTGTCTCAATACAGAGTAGCCTAATTACATAGTACCAGGCTGTATACCTCCCAGTCACACCACTCCAGTGTACATACATAAAGTCCTAGTCAAGCAGAGGGATTCCGTTATGATGAGTGAGGAAAAGGGAAGGGAGTCTGAACAGCCGCTCTCTCTGCGGCAGCCTGCTACTCCATGGGCTGGTGTTTTTTTAGCCTTGCGTGCTGCAATGTCTGTCTAATGGCTTGCAGCTGGCAGCCTCATGACAGGGCGAGACTTTGGGTAGTTTGCAACCTGGCTGGGGGCAAGTTCTGTGATGTCTTGTCTCCTCTTCAGACCTCTTCATATGCATTAAAATATTAAACTACTTGTCTTTTCAAATAAAATATATCTGAATACTTACTTTGAATGTATGTGAAAGTAATTGAGATATTTTAAATTGTATTTGAACCCAGTTCTGCTCTTATTAGCTGGCATGATTACAGTACAGTATATCGACCAGAGGAGAAGAAAGCAGAGGAAGAACCTATTTGGAAAATGTATTTTTGCCTAATGCCTAAATTATATATATTGTCTTTTAATATTTAGAAATGCCTATAGAGGAGGTCAATATAAAGCCTTATAAAACAATGACATATTTTCACACTGTCTGCTTTTTCTGAACATAATTAACTAGAAGAGAGTTAAAGGTGTGTCAATATTAAAGGTGCGTCAATATCTGGTAGCTGGCTGTTGGAGGCCATCTTGATCAGTTTATTCTAGAGTGTCTGCATTGGCTTGTGGTCTTATTTTCAGATCCCCTTCCTGGAATGTCCACTGTGGCACTAGGTTACACTATTGGCATTTAGCAGGAACCCAATCAGAGACGGCCGGTCTTAATAAATTACCTCAGTAAAGGAGGGCCCCCCTGCTGTTTGACACACTGCTCCTATCGCCCAGTCCTGGATTCTGTCGGGGGCATTCTGACTTCTTTTACAATCTGTGTGCGTTCGAGCAACCTAATGTGAAGTGAAAAGTATTACAACACTTTTTGGTTTCTCTATTTACTGATGCCTTGTCACTTCCCCAAATTCATGCTTAAAATGAATTTGAAAATTCCTGTCACATTTAGTTCCTCATCCTCTCCATCACCTGTGCTTTGCCATTCATAACAACTAACTAATACTTACTGTTGAAATGTGACTGTGTTAACATTCACTCCCATATTACTCTATGAACTTTGACCCCTATGTTACTGAATGTACTTTCTGACTTTCAGAATGGTGACTGACTGAATGCCACTGCTGTTACTGTCTGAACTGTCAACTGTGACTCCACTCCACACCACTGTAACTGTCTGAACTGTGACTCCACCACTAGTCAGTCGTATGAACTGTGACTTTCATGTTGCTGTAGTCCTACACGGTTCAGTCCCAGCTCTATTTACTGCCAGCGACTGCATGGTGTCGTGTTAAATGATATTGGAGGAGCTTGGCCAGAGTGTCAGCATGGTGAATCAACACTGGCTCTGAGTCAGGTTTCACCTCTTTCCACTGTCTCTGTGGCAAACGCGCTCAGCTCGTTGGTGTGTGTGTGTGTGTGTGTGGTGTGTGTGTGTGTGTGTGTGTGTGTGTGTGTGTGTGTGTGTGTGTGTGTGTGTGTGTGTGTGTGTGTGTGTGTGTGTGTGTGTGTGTGTGTGTGTGTGTGTGTGTGTGTGTGTGTGTGTGTGTGACCTACTGTAGGTCAAGCAGGAAAGATTCCCATCCTCTATGCATCAATTGCTTGGGTAGGAACATGCCCAGGAAGCACTCAAGGACCCTGAGTCCTGTGAGCACTGCAGACTGCCTTCGAGCCAACAGCGATAGCTTGAGGCTCAGCTCTCCGCAACTAAGCCCAGTTGGGGCGAGGTCATGGTGGATAGCCTTGACTCCCTCCCCTCACTGTCCGACGACGTAGTGTTGGGGGAGGTTGAGTTAGGGGATGATGAGGATGACGATGGGATTAATCTCACGGAGATCCTCGAGATTAAGACCACGCTCTACCGCCCTCTCAGGTTAGCTGACCTGACGGCCCGAGAGCAGTGGAGCTGCCCCTCTTCAAATAGAGTTTGGGCTCCTTCATACAGTATCTGCAAGCGGGCTCAGGGCCCGTTAAGGGAACTATACGACAGAAAGAGACTCCAGTCACATACAGCCCCAATAAAGGAATTGCTCCCTGCGGTACCAGTTTGCCTCAGGAAAGATAAGGGCTTGTGGGAAAAAACCCTCACTAGCAGGATTTTTGCTAAGGGTACCCCAAGCCTGGACATACACAATATAGTTTTGGCAACTCTCCCACGGTGCAGCTGTCACTGGCTCACCACACCAGCACCATGTGCTGTGTTATTAACGATACCAGCGCCTTACTGCCTCCATTTTTCAGAAAACAAACATGGTCTTGGCCCAAGCATTTAGAGCTCTCAACGTGACCTCTTTACTGTTGAGTAATATCCAGCTGAGTTGCTGGTGGAGGTGAGGAAGAAACTGAACTTGAACTTGGAGACCCTAGACCCAGATTGGGAGGAGATCTGTATGATTACAGACCATAGCATCCGGGCTTCCTGTAGTGTCATCCAAGGATGTGGTTGTAGCATGAGCCTAATGGTGGTGGGAGAAATTACACTTTGGCTGAGAATATCCAACTTAACAGGCAAAGAAAAAGTGGACCCCCTGGATGCCCGAGCGACACCAATCCTTTCCCTCCTCATCTTCGAGCCCCCTGATGACCAGTGATTTTCCAGTCGGCAGTTGCAATCCTGCTTATGACTAGTCCTGCCAGCTATTGTCATGCAGAGCTTTTTTTAAATGTTTTTATTTAACCTGTTAAATTGACTGAAAACACATTCTCATTTACAGCAATGACCTGGGGAATAGTTACAGAGGAGATGAATGAGCCAATTGTAAGCTGGGGGTAATTAGATGACCATGATGGTCAGATGGGAATTTAGCCAGGACACCAGGGTTAACACCCCTACTCTTATGATAATTGCCATGGGATCTTTAGTGACCACAGAGAGTCAGGACACCCGTTTAATGTCCCATCCAAAATACAGCACCCTACACAGGGCAATGTCCCCAATCACTGCACTGGGGAATTGTAAACCAGAGGAAATGGTGCCTCCTACTGGCCCCCAAACACCACCTCCAGCAGCATCTGGTCTCCCATCCAGGGACTGACCAGGACCAACCCTGCTTAGCTTCAGAAGCAAGCCAGTAGTTGGATGCAGGGTGGTATGCAGCTGGTTAAGCATGACATAGCAGTTATCCATCCTCACTTGGAGAGAGAGGCATAGCCAGTGAGAGTGAAGAAAAAACAGGCCTGCCAGCTACTTATGCACGCTCTATGTTTTTACAGTTGGTGCATTTTTGTCGTGGAGCAGTTGTGTGACTATATCATTGCGTTTCCCCTGCTCGCAAGAGTGTGAGGAAGACAATTATGCTTGAGAATAACCAGATGGCAGTAGACCGGCTCCTTTTATGGTCTCCCACCACATTTTCCACTCTACCTGTCTGTCCCCAACAGACGATCTGTCCCCAACAGACGATCTGTCCCCAACAGACGATCTGTCCCCAACATTTGATAGGTACTTTCGAGAGAGTACGCGGTCCTAGCGAACCCCACATGTGATACATCTCATGTACATCATCAACGAACTGGGGTTACGCAAATAACCTTACGTTTTCAACTGCTGATAGTGTCAAGTCAAGTGGGGGGTTACAGTACGAGTTAGTTACTGTAAGTCAGAGGATTAGCTGAGTATGTTCGCATAGCTGGATGCACTCGCGATCTACTACGAGTGTGTTTTCCCTTTGTGCATGTTCCGTGTTCCATGTTCCGTTTGTGCGTGTTCCGTGTTCTGTTCGTGCGTGTTCCGTGTTTGCGTGTGAGCTTGTGCTGGCGTCAACCACAGCTGTTCTTCTCTCGTGTGAGTGCTCTCTGAGAATAGCCACATCCTTTCATATTGCTAGCATCAGGGAAACACTCTGACAGTGATGCTTTATAATTAAACCTGGATCGACGGGAGAACACACAATCCCCTTGCAACAGCAGGGTGTGGCCATACTATTGGACCCCGGCACCTAAAGACATATCTCACATTTGTTATAGAAGAGGAAATCATAATAAATCACATAAATGGCCTCTCCCATGTAGTGCATAACCCATGCTATAACCTATTTAGGTTTTTCCCTGGAGAGAAACACATGCCACTCAAACACTCTGTACTTGTGAGAGAGTGTGAGGAAGAGAGTGTGAGGAGGAGAGTGCGAGGGAGGAAGAGTCTCTGAGGGTCCCAGAGTCCCAGCAGCAGCTGACAGTGTTGTGGCAGGCCTAGGGCAAAGCTACATCTCATCGGCCCTCTCTCAACTACAAATGTCCCTTGACCCATCTACTATCATCCTCTCTCCTCCTCCTCCACTCCTCCCATTCCAGGGATGCTTCAGAGGTGTCTGTGGACCAAGGCCTCCCGCCCATCTGGTCATTGCAAAGAGGGTGTGGCACGGGCTGTCAGTCCACTCATTCATCTGTTATTGAAGACTCAGGATCTGTGTGTCTATGATGGACGAGTCTCTTCAGCATCCCTGTATTGCTCTGGCATGGAGTCAGGGGACAGTGACAGTCCTGTCTCTGACTCTATCACAGGGGACATCCGACTTCTCAGTTACAGCTTGTCTCCCCCAGTCTCAGTCCCCAACCCCAGGCAAACCTGGCAGCACTTCAGAACCAATTACCCCAAGCTTGTGACCTCTCTATGGTCTAGTCGGGGACTAACCTGTCCTCCCAGACTCACTGTGATCACTGTGGGGGAACTGGGGAGGGGTGTGATGATGGCGTACAGTAGGGTGGAGAGAGAGAGGAACGAAGAGATAGACAGCAGCCCCAAATTAGTACGCTGATTCATCCCCTTGGATTCTCCCACTTTCCCTCCCTCACTCACTCTCTGTCTCTCACCCCCCTCTGGGTCAACCCCTCCTGTCATCCATACTCCTACACTCCCCCCCTCTCTCCCTTCTTCCCCTCCCCACATCTCCCCCCCCACCCTCCAGTACCTGCAGCTTGTGGAGAGATGTCTGGCAGGCTCTACATTTCACTGTTGCGTGTCAGCTCTTCTGTAGAACACTGGCCGAGAGATTCAATACTAGGGTGCATGAGTGTTTGTGTGTGTGAAAAGTCAGTTCAATGGCCCTCTCCCTCACTGTTCACATTTCTGAATGACACACTGGCATGGTGTTATGTTCTATGTTGAGTGCAAATTTAGAAGTTGTATTAGATCAGTTTCGGTAAGCCGTTCATGTACAGTTTATTTGAAGTGTATCCCTTCATGCCCTTTCACCTTAATTCCACTCACTTTATTGTTCTTTTTGTTCTAAGATGTCTGCCTGAGTATTCAGGGGATCCTAAAAGTTGTATGGACAGATCAGAAGGAAGACCACAGCCATAACATGGCAGGAAAAAGGGGAAGCCCTCGCTTTGACAAGGAGATCCTACATTCTTGTAGGTTTGCATCAAATAAAATGTTCCTCTTCTTTCCTCCGATGTGTGAGTTTCCTTGAACATCCTGAGTCCACTCCAAACCACAGGCTCTTTCTGTTGGCTCTCCCTCCCATCATCACCATCTTTATCATGGCCCAGGATCAGACTGGAACAGCCTGGAGCCAGCTAGCTACATGGACTGTATCTATTGGCACAATGCAGCAGTCTGTGGTCCTCTACTGATTATCTCCCTCTTCTCTCATATCTCTTCTGGCTTTAGGAGGAGTTCAGCCAAGAGCACTGAGCCGTCATTCATTTTGTTTTTCTTTCCTTTTTATACTTGGGAAAGATCAAAAAGCGCTGTGAAAGGTGCACTTGCATAGGTTTCACATCACAGGATCATTCCCCGGCTTGAAAGGATTCTCTCTGCCTTTGATCTAACTTGTGTAAAAGGATTGTGTATTATTTTAACAATGTGGTTCCACTCTTGACAAAATGGGTGTTATGGTTCTTCGTGCTTTGTCCTGTAACTTTATGTTTTAAGATCACAGAATAGTTATTTTCATTTTTTTTTTATTCTCTTGTCACAATATTCATAGAGTTTATGTCCTAAAGAATGCAATGTATGCCTGATTTCAAATCAACCCCTGGCCCCTAACACAAGACACGGATATAGAAACAGATATACAAAGACGTGACTGGATAGGTTCAATCATTTAGTTCCACCTAATAACGCAGAGAGCTTGGTAGAGTTTCAGCCATATTGCTTACACAGTTGTGTCAGATCTAGGAGGGCTTTGCCGTGGTCTGGTCTGGTGGTAGTGCCGCTAAAACCCGACTACATATGCCCCCCAGCGGCGGTTGTTCTATCCACCTCTCCTCTGTCTTTCTTTACACCTCCCTCTACCGTAAGAGTCCCCAGCTAGATTCTGAGCGGATGGTCTGTGGACGGAACATAATTATAATCATTTGTACACTGCAAATTGACAGAATGAATCCCAAACAGATGGGCCGCCTGTTGAAGACCCCTTCTCCACCCTATCACACCCAGTCACCCCCAACAAATACTAAAGGGTAATGAAAAGCCATTCTCATTCTAGTAATTTCTTTACAAAAGATCAATGGGTTCATGAAGGTTGATAGATCTGTCTCATAGCTAGTATCTGGGTTTCATGGCTGTGTGAAGGCTTGATAAGAGATTGGCTGATAGACAGTGCTACTCTTGCGTACAGGCTTTTCTGTCACTGCCAGTGGGATATGTGCAGCAGAAAGAGGACCCCTGCTATTCCTGAGGCTGAAGGCCAGTGGCCCTCAGACACTGCCAACCTGGACACAGTATATTAACCTGAAACCACTGTAGGGTGTGTCTCTTTGTCCATGCCTATTTATATATTAACAGTAGACTTTACAGCTGGAGCACCTGCAGCACTGTTAACAATGTGCATGGTTCACGCTGGGCTCATTTTGATGGCGTTGGGGGGCGAGAGGCGGGGTCCTGTTGAGAAACAGCATCACTTGTTGTGTCGTCTGACTCGCAGACCCACAAGACTGTTGTTTCCTGCTACCCATTAGCTAATTCAGCTCACATCCTGTCAATGAGTGCATGTGTGTGTACTTTTGTGCGTGGGTGTGGGTCAAAGCCTCTTGCACTTGAGGACCGAATTAAGGGGACCAGATGAAGTCACTGTGAGCTGCACTTATTAAGATATACAAACATGAACTACTCATATGACCCAGACGTCTGCACTGGGCTCAACCACCCACTACCCTCTTGGCTTACAGACCTCGCTCCCACAACAGAAGACATGATTTGCCAGGCAAGCTAAAGGTCAGGGCACCTGTACATCCGTCCACTCAACGTTCTTGGTTGGTCAACAGATATTTTGTTCCAATTCCAGTCCACAGAATTGTGGGAGCTGGAGCAACCACTGAAAGCATGTTACTTACTGTACGTTGTAGCCTACCCTCTAGCCGTTACTTCAGAAGGCCACTGCCAAGATAGTAATAACTCAGCCAAATTTTTCAGAAACCGTGTAAAAGAAAATCTGCTCTGGTGCTTTGATAAAAATACTCTTGCAACGATGTGGAATGGAATGGCGGCGGGTCCTGTTTCATAGAGTGAGACTGGATTTAGCCACCGGCAGCAGCACAGAACGATGGTGTCAGTGTATCTGGATGTGTGTGGATGTGTCTCTGTGTTTCTGTATCTCTGTGTGTGCACACCTGTGTCTTTGCGATTGTGTGTGGCTATTCAGATGTCAACATCTAAACACAGTGCATAACATATTTGTATTCAGACAGTGTGTCCTGCAGTTCCAGATGCAGCTGTGTTAGCTGGTGACATGTCCCCAATACCGATGCCTGCGGCTCGGACTGTGTGTTCCTGGCACCGGCCTGTGAGTTATATCCTGTCACTGAGATCTAGGCAGGGCACTGGGTGGGTTATGGCCACTCATAACTCTGATTATTAACCTAGCAGACTGCACACAGAGGGCATTAGACTGATCAAGCTTTTAAAATGGTTTCTTATCAAGGAGCTCTCATGGGTGGATGGAGGGTTTGATACTGGCTTTAGTTGTTATTAGTCTTCCTATATTTCACCCTTATTAAGACTCACCACTGCCTAGAACTACTTAACACCTCTCTCTCTGAGAGGGAAGACATTTAAGTGCGGGTCATAGAACTAGTGCCTCCCACCCAGGTATGTTGATGTCAACTATGAGATATGAACTTCAGCGGTAGAGATTCTGACAACTCTGGCATATCTCCTGATAGGACATTAATCAGTCGTCTCAGGTGGCCTAAACTTCCACCAGAGGTGGATGAGGGGAAGGAGAACACAATGGATTGTGTTGGTCCTAATAAACTCCAGGGATAGTCTGATAGTGTAAACCAAAACAGAGGATGCTGCACACCTGACGAGCAGGCGAAGAGCGAGAGCAAAAGCTCTTCCTCTAATGTCAAACTTTTTCCATAAAAACATCCCCCTCCCTTCCCCAAGGATGTGCCCTTTAGATAAAGCAGAATTAGTTCCACAGTGGATACAGTTAGAACAAAAGGCAGACTGACATGACATGGGATTAATGGCTTGATGTGTGTCTTGTGTTATTAGGCAGGAATGATGGTTCCATGAATCATTACTACAGCCCGATGCGATCTGATACAGACTTTATGTCTAAACCTTCAACCTGGTGTTAATGTTAGAAGTTTGGACCAGATCTTAGTACAGACATTACAGAATCGCTACGTTAGAGAGTTAGACGTGCCAGTCTTACAGAAAAACGTGTGGAAAAGCAAAGGTTCCATGATGGCTGGTGATGCCATGTTGACAGTGGTTGTAGTTGTAGGGATTCCAGTGGTCGTAGTCATAGAGAGAGTTTGAGGGGATTGGCTAAGCCCTGGAAAGGGATATATCCCCGCCAGACTCCTGTGTGGTGAGGTCACACATAGCTCTGAAAGAAACCCCAAGGAACTCCCTTCCGGTGTCAAACAGAATGTACCATTACACCACAATTGTGTCCAAATAGAATACAGGGAACTTTTTCGAGCTGGCTGTCTGGAGTTCGGTTTGGAAAGGGAGAGGTCCTGGTGGCAAAGGTGTAGAGTGTATTTCCACTGCTTCATTTCATGTGAAGCCATCACAGTTAGGCTATGTTACATTGTTTGCCATAGTGGGATGGTGAGATCAGAGATGCCGTGGGTCAATACACAGAATTCCCTTTGTACTCCTCTGCTGCGTCGGGATGGTGGTCATGAGGATTCCCCAGGATGCTCGAGGTAGATGGAACGAGAACCTGATCTCTGTGCCTTGGCTGTGTCTAATTGAACTAAAAGAGTGAGCTGAGATGCGTAGACTATTTCCCAATCCTCTTCTGTAATAGCTTCTTGTAAATAAATATTCTCATTATAGTAGTGTGTTAAATGTGTTGAGCCCCAAAAAACTATGCCTATAGAAAGAGGCTTAAGCAATGGAAATGTACAGTAGCCTGTAGTACATCAGCTGCTAGCACCATGTTTATAACTGCCAGGCCCCTCCACCCCTGCTCCTGTCCCAGAAGGGGCCCAGAAGGGGCCCAGATGGGTCATTGTGAAAGCTGAAGGCACAGCTGCATACTGCAGACTGGGGCTAGACAGGATCAGACAGCTGCCAGGGTGACTCACAAGGCATGCCTCTCATCTGTGCCCCATGAGGAACGATGGAGGGAGGTCACGGGCATCTGATTAAGATGGGAGTAGAGGTCATTTATACAGATGTAGGATCTTAATTTGATCGCTCTTTTGTTACTGAGAATTTTCCTGCGCAGCATGAAATGCAAGCTTGTAGTATATTCAAGGTTTAAAAAGGCTTGTAATTTTCATTTTAAAATGTCAGACTTGATTTTCCCCAACGACAAATGTATCAACCCCTACAAAAAATGTAAATTCATTATAATCCATATAATAATTCATATTTACTGTTGCTGCAGGATTATTTTCCTGCTGAAGCGAACTGTCTCATAATAAGATCCGACATCTGTAGGTAGATGTCCATTGCCTAGTAAAACCCAAGTAGCTCTTCTTTCCTCACTAGGCTTCCTCTTCCTGTTCTTGTGGAATATCTGATGCATGTGGGAGGGTACCAGAGTAAAGGGTTGGCATCAATCCTAATGTCATCCAAACATGTCCTAATCTACATTCCCTAAACATTTGTTGTGAAAACCTTGAGTTCCATCCAAAAGGGCATGGACGGTAATTTACAATACAATTTGGTCTGTGACATTCCTTATCTACAACAATTATCAAATCCACATGACATTTTTGATAGGTCATGAAAGACAGACAGATATTAATATTAGGTTTATTTAATTGACATTATAAAATGCTGATGTCATGGGACTGTGACTGATCTCTAAGGAGAGAGAGAGTCTGAGAGTGTGGTTTTGTGTTGCAGAAAAGGGGCCCTGGGCTGGCTAGGAGAAGAAAGAGATGCCATAGTGCCCTTATAGCCATAACTGCTGTAGTTTTTAGCTGTGGTTTGGACAACTGTTTGCTCTGTCGTCATCAAATCAAATCAAATCTATTTATATAGCCCTTCTTACATCAGCTGATATCTCAAAGTGCTGTACAGAAACCCAGCCTAAAACCCCAAACAGCAAGCAATGCAGGTGTAGAAGCACGGTGGCTAGGAAAAACTCCCTAGAAAGGGCAAAACCTAGGAGGAAACCTAGAGAGGAACCAGGCTATGAGGGGTGGCCAGTCCTCTTCTGGCTCTGCCGGGTGGAGATTATAACAGCACATGGCCTAGATGTTCAAATGTTCATAAATGACCAGCATTGTCAAATAATAATAATCATAGTAGTTGTCGAGGGTGCAAAAAGTCAGTAACACAAGAGTAAGTGTCAGTTGGCTTTTTCATAGCCGATCTTTGAGAGTATCTCTACCACTCCTGCTGTCTCTAGAGAGTTGAAAACAGCAGGTCTGGGACAGGTAGCACGTCCGGTGAATAAGTCAGGGTTCCAGCAGGTCTGGGACAACAGGTCTGGGACAGGTAGCACATCCGGTGAACAGGTCAGGGTTCCATAGCTGCAGGCAGAACAGTTGGAGCTGGAGCAGCAGCACGGCCAGTTGAACTGGGGACAGCAAGGAGTCATCAAGCCAGGTAGTCCTGAGGCATGGTCCTAGGGCTCAGGTCCTCCGAGAGAGAGAAAGAAAGAAAGAGAAAAGAGAATTAGAGAGAGCATATTTAAATTCACACAGGACACCGGAAAAGACAAGAGAAATACTCCAGATGTGACAGACTGACCCTAGCCCCCCGACACATAAACTACTGCAGCATAAATACTGGAGGCTGAGACAGGAGGGGTCAGGAGACACTGTGGCCCCATCCGATGAAACCCCCGGACAGGGCCAACTAGTGTGTGGTTAAGAATGATCCCCAGTGCCTATGAGTCAGAGGCAGAACACTCACCCTCAGAGAAAAATAACCAAACTAGAAAGCCTTTTTAGGTTTTAATAGTAAAACGCTGCATTCAGATGCCAAAACAGGATAGGCCTCATGTATCATCGATGGGACTGCAAGACTTTGAATGTTAAGAGGCCTGTTTACCACTGTACCTTCTACTTTTCTTCTCATACCCCCCCCCCCTCTCTCTCTCTCTCTCTCTCTCTCTGAAATACATACACACACTCTCTTTCTCTCTCTCTCTCTCTCTCTCTCTCACACACACACATACACACTCCTTGTTATTTCATTCTCAGTCAGTAGAATGTATGACTTGTTTACTGTGTTCTCTGGGCCTCAGGCTGGTTTGTGTATTTTCAGAATCTCCTAGGGAGTGTTTCCCTCAGAGAGACGACTCATGAGCAATAGACAGATGTCGACTTGCCTGGACTCAGCACCCTGCATAGGATACACTGTCATAGCCAACACACACTGTACACAAACACACACAGTATTGCATATAGAGATTTACAGACACTCTTATTCCACATACACACAAACATGCGTGTGCCGCACACACGCACGCACACACACACACACACACACACACACACACACACACACACACACACACACACACACACACACACACACACACACAGTGTGTAACCATCTGACAGCTTTCCATGAGCTGTAATTCAGCCCCCCCAGGCCACTCTCCCTTTCGGTGCAAAGAAAGAGACAAACAGAGCTCCCTCTTTCTTTCTGTGAAGACCCACACACACTCAACCAACCACATTCTCCACAGGTACTCCTTCAAGCATAGTAGCGTACACACTCACATGTAGACCAGACTTTTCCATGGCTAGAGTGGGAGGAGAGAGTGGGGTAACACAGGGACACTCATGGAGTTTCCATCTCTGTCCTCACTCTTTCCCTCGGTCCGTTCCCTCTCTCTCTCTCATTAATCACATACAGGGAGAGCTACTGATGGCCACGAAGACGTGCATTTCCTTTCCTACATGACTTTAATCAGGCTGCGTCGGGGCACCACCCCGACACAGGAGATGGCGATGCCCTCAATGATGTAACATCCTATGTTTGTATGGCTTCAGCCTTTCCCAGAATGCCCGGCTGAACAGTTTTTCCATTGGCTGCAGCCTCTTCCTGTTCCAGACTTCACAGCTCCTGATTGTCATTCTGCAGTGAGGCTCTGAGTGAAGGTTCTGAGAGTCATCAGGGTCTGACTCTGGAAGAACCAGGGGCTGGTTGGGGGAAATAACTTTTTAATGAGGCCTGGTCTAGACATAGTGGCTGGCTGGCATCAGAGAACTCTGCCCTCTCAATTTGTTCTCTCAGTTTCTATGTGGCTTTGTATCATCATCTCATTACATCACCCCAATGGAATCACTGGTAGGCCAGGCCGACATGCTGCTTAGGGGTCATGTAATGTACTGTACTGTTTAGCTGTAGCAAGACTGTTGATATTAGTGTGATGATGACAGTTATGTTCTGAATCTAATCTGTCCCATAGAACAGTAGCGTGGTAGTACAGTAGTTCCTCCGATGGTGTCGCTGGAGGGGGGGTTCATCATCCTCCATAGTCATTTATCAGGCTTAGCTTCACACCCCACCAGGGGCGATATTCCATAATGGTTGTTGCCGTGGTGACATGATCCTATGTTTATATGTTGCCCTGTTGAGGACTGGGAGGAGAGGCTAGGAGGGGAGGGTGCAGAATGTTACAGTGGCTAGTGGCCAGGGAATGGTGGATGGAATCCGGAGAGAGGGAAAGGCGAGCCCGAAATAAACACACACACTGCAGGCCGAGTAGGACACAGCACCAGATAAGGAAGCGATGGTCATTTTATGATAGGTTCCACTTGCACCATTGTGAACGTCAGACCAGCCCAATAATGGATAAGGGGAAGGGTGTGGTATTGGTTAATGCTGATGCAAAAATACAGTATATGAAACATACTATCTGCCTGGCAGTGATGAGGTATGATGTTCAGTATGTCAGAATAAACCAAAGTACGGAATTCTAAATCACAAATGATTTGTCCCAGGACATATGTTGCAGGCTTGAACATCACATTATCCTGTTTAACAGTTCACGCTGCTCCAGTCAAGTACTTTTTAAATGTATTTCAGCATTGCAAAAAACACTCACGTCTCCCCTGGTACAAGAGTAATGAAAGCCGTCATAAAAAGCCTTGGCTTTGCATGAGCTGTGATCCTGAGCCGCTTGTTTGAACTATGATGAAACAAATAGAAAGTGTCAGGGGAATGTTGCCTTGACGATAACAAGGGAAGAAAGGAAAGTGGTACTAATTGAGGAGGAGGAGGAGGGCTAGATGCTATGGGAGTACACCTACACAGGAAGGAACAAATGATAAAGAACGATTTAATATGAGGTAACAGCAGGGTGGAGAGGAGGTAGGAGAGGAGAATGAGTACACGTTTAATGAGATGTTAAGAAACATTACAAACCTGCTTCCATGTGTCACAATGTTGCAAAACTCCACCTTTAACCTTATTACTGTGACGGGTTGCCATGGCATTGTTTTTACATCGGCAGTTCCTGACCGAATTAGTTCAAATAAAGCGATACAGATCTGTTCCATCGCAGTGCCTCAAATGATGCCCAACTCTGTCAACAGGTCAAACCCAGCTAACAGACGGATTATCTCCTCCAGCCATCGCCTCAGGAATCAATAAGCAGTGTGATTCCGCAACACATTGCGAAGTAGACAGGGAAAGGGGAAAGACAGTGGAGATGAGCATTTTATTTTTAGGCAGAGGAAGAGAAATGGAGAACACACAAACCAAACTTGGGCCCTCCCGAGTGGCGCAGTGGTATAAGGCACTGCATCGTAGTGCTAGCTGTGTCACTAGAGATTCTGGGTTCTAGTCCAGGCTCTGGCGCAGCTGGCTGCGACTGGGAGACCCATGGGGCGGTGCAAAATTGGCCCAGCGTCGTCTGGGTTTGGGCAGGGTTTGGCCGGTAGGGATGTCCTTGTCCTATTATTGCGCACTAGCGACTCCTGTGGCGGGCCGGGCGCAGTGCACGCTGACGCGGTAGCCAGGTGTACAGTGTTTCCTCTGACACATTGGTGCCGACACATTGGCTGGCTTCCGGGTTAAGTGGGCACTGTGTCAAGAAGCAGTGCGGCTTGGCTGGGTTGTGTTTCGGCTCGCGACCTTCGCCTCTCACGACTCCATACGGGAGTTGCAGCGATGAGACAAGACTGTAACTACCAATTGGATACCATGAAAAAGGGGTAAAACTATTTTTCTAAATAAAAAACAAACCAAACATACCTCACACACACCTCATAAAACCACATCAGAGATGAGCTCACCAACCCTCAGTGTCATAACACAGACTCAGTTGTGATTGTTTCACTCCCTGATTACAAGCCGACCTATTCCCATTCCCCACAATGCTCTCAATGTGAGTTCGCACACACCCACACACACGGCAGTGGAGAGGTAAAAGTGACTCAGCGCAGACACTCAGGACTGGGCCAGTTTCCCAACATTAAATCTGGACAGTGTGTACAGAGACAGAGAGATTGTCGAGAGAGACAGGGTGAAAGAGTTTAGAGAGAGAGAGAGACAGAGAGATTGTTGAGAGAGACAGGGTGAAAGAGTTTAGAGAGAGAGAGACAGAGAGAGAGCGAGAGAGAAGCAAGAGACACTTGACGAGATAAGTGGTACTATATAATTTTTCAGAATGCGTGAAAGTCAAATTTAAATAAAATGTTATAAGTCACAGGTAACACGAGGAACAGGAACACGAGGAATAAAATAAAATACACAAGAATGGAGATATATACATGGAGTACCAGTACCAGATCAATGTGGAGCTATATACAGGGAGTATCAGTACCAGATCACTGTGGAGCTATATACAGGAAATACCAGTACCAGATCATTGTGGAGCTATACTCTATACAGGGGTACCAGTACCAGATCAATGTGGAGCAATATACAAGGAGTACCAGTACCAGATCAATGTGGAGCTATATACAGGGAGTACCAGTACTAGATCAATGTGGAGCTATACTCTATACAGGGAGTACCGGTACCAGATCAATGTGGAGCTATACTCTATACAGGGAGTACCAGTACCAGATCAATGTGGAGCTATATACTGGGAGTACCAGTACCAGATCAATGTGGAGCTATACTCTATACAGGGAGTACCAGTACCAGATCAATGTGGAGCTATATAGAGGGAGTACCAGTACCAGATCAATGTGGAGCTATATACAGGGAGTACCAGTACCAGATCAATGTGGAGCTATACTCTATACAGGGAGTACCAGTACCAGATCAATGTGGAGCTATATACAGGGAGTACCAGTACCAGATCAATGTGGAGCTATATTCAGGGAGTACCAGTACCAGATCAATGTGGACCTATATACAGGGAGTATCAGTACCAGATCAACAAGGTAATTGAGGTAGATACAGTTGAAGTCGGAAGTTTACATACACCTTAGCCAAATGTATTTAAACTCAGTTTTTCACAATTCCTGAGACTTGATCCTGGTAAAAATTCACTGTCTTAGGTCAGTTAGGATCACCACTTTATTTTAAGAATGTGAAATGTCAGAATAATAGTAGAGAGAATTATTTATTTCAGCTTTTATTTCTTTCATCACATTTCCAGTGGGTCAGAAGTTTATATACACTCAATTAGTATTTGGTAGCATTGCCATTAAATTGTTTAACTTGGGTAAAACATTTCAGGTAGCCTTCCACAAGAATTTTGGCCCATTCCTCCTGACAGAGCTGGTGTAAGGTTTGTAGGCCTCCTTGCTCGCACACGCTTCTTCAGTTCTGCCCACACATTTTCTATAGGGTTGAGGTCAGGGCTTTGTGATGGCTACTCCAATACCTTGACTTTGTTGTCCTTAAGCCATTTTGCCACAACTTTGAAAAGCATGCTTGGGGTCATTGTCCATTTGGAAGACCCATTTACGACCAAGATTTAACTTTCTGACTGATGTCTTGAGATGTTGCTTCAATATATCCACATAATTGTCCTTCCTCATGATGCCAACTATTTTGTGAAGTGCACTAGTCCCTCTTGCAGCAAAGCACCACCACAACATGATGCTGCCACCCCAGTGCTTCACGGTTGGGATGGTGTTCTTTGGCTTGCAAGCCTCCCCCTTTTTCCTCCAAACATAACGATGGTCATTATCCCCAAACAGTTCTATTTTTGTTTCATCAGACCAGAGGACATTTCTCCAAAAAGTACAATCTTTGTCCCCATGTGCAGTTGCAAACCGTAGTCTGGCTTTTTTATGGCAGATTTAGAGCAGTGGCTTCTTCCTTGCTGAGCAGCCTTTCAGGTTATGTCGATATAGGACTCGTTTTACATTTACGTCATTTAGCAGACGCTCTTATCCAGAGCGACTTACAGTAGTGAATGCATACATTTTTTCTCTCCGTACTGGTCCCCCGTGGGATTCGAACCCACAACCCTGGCGTTGCAAACACCATGCTCTACCAACTGAGCCACACGGTTTTACTGTAGATATAGATACTTTTGTACCTGTTTCCTCCAGCATCTTCACAAGGTCCTTTGCTGTTGTTCTGGGATTGATTTGCACTTTTCGCACCAAAGTACGTTCATCTCTAGGAGACAGAAAGCGTCTCATTCCTGAGCGGTATGACGGCTGCGTGGTCCCATGGTGTTTATACTTGCGTACTATTGTTTGTACAGACCTTCAGACGTTTGGAGATCGCTCCCAAGGATGAACCAGACTTGTGGAGGTCTACAATTTGTTTTCTGAGGTCTTGGCTGATTTCTTTTGATTTTCCCATGATTTCAAGCAAAGAGGCACTGAGTTTGAAGGTAGGCCTGTTTAAAGACACAGTCAACTTAGTGTATGTAAACTTCTGACCCACTGGAATTGTGATACAGTGAATTACAAGTGAAATAATCTGTCTGTAAACAATTGTTGGAAAAATTACTTGCGTCATGCACAAAGTAGATGTCCTAACCGACTTGCCAAAACTATAGTTTGTTAACAAGACATTTGTGGAGTGGTTGAAAAACAAGTTTTAATGATACCAACCTAAGTGTATGTAAACTTCCGACTTCAACTGTATGTACATGAAGGCAGGGTAAAGTGACTAAGCATCGGGATAAATAATAATAAGACTAAATTAAAGAACAGAGTAGCAGCAGCATATGTTGAGTGTAAAAGTGTGTGTGTGTGTGTGTGTCTGTAGTGTAGTGTAGTGTAGTGTAGTGTAGTGTGTGTGTGAGTGTATATATAGTCTTATGAGTGTGCATAGAGTCAGTGCAAAATGTTATGTGTTATGTGTGATGTGTGATGTGCGCAGTGCTATGATGGGACAGGGCGAGGCAGTGACAACAAAGACATAGCTATCTCTATGGGATGCAGGGTCAGAGGGCTATGCTAGGATTAGCATAGGGCATTAGGAGGTCGCTTTGAGGACAATACAGTGCCACCGACACGGCCCGCTACCAAAACCTGCCGGCTCTCCTTCACCGCAGCCAACCTGAGTAAAACATTTAAACGTGTTAACCCTCGCAAGGCTGCCGGCCCAGACAACATCCCTAGCCGCGTCCTCAGAGCATGCGCAGACCAGCTGCTTGGTGTGTTTACAGACATATTCAATCAATCCCTATCCCAGTCTGCTGTTCCCACATGCTTCAAGAAGGCCACCATTGTTCCTGTTCCCAAGAAAGCTAAGGTAACTGAGCTAAATGACTATCGCCCCGTAGCACTCACTTCCGTCATCATGAAGTGCTTTGAGAGACTAGTCAAGGATCATATCACCTCCACCCTACCTGACACCCTAGACCCACTCCAATTTGCTTACCACCCAATAGGTCCACAGACAATGCAATCGCAATCCCACTGCACACTGCCCTAACCCATCTGGACAAGAGGAATACCTATGTAAGAATGCTGTTCATTGACTTAAGCTTAGCATTTAACACCATAGTACCCTCCAAACTCGTCATTAAGCTCGAGACCCTGGGTCTCGACCCTGCCCTGTGCAACTGGGTCCGGGACTTTCTGACGGGACGCCCCCAAGTGGTGAGGGTAGGAAACAACATCTCCATCGCGCTGATCCTCAATACTGGGGCCCCACAAGGGTGCGTTCTCAGCCCTCTCCTGTACTCCCTGTTCACCCATGACTGCGTGGCCATGCACGCCTCCAATTCAATCATCATGTTTGCAGATGACACAACAGTGGTATGTTTGATTACCAACAACGATGAGACAGCCTACAGGGAGGAGGTGAGGGCCCTCAGAGTGTGGTGTCAAGGAAATAACCTCACACTCAACGTCAACAGAACAAAGGAGATGATCGTGGACTTTAGGAAACAGCAGAGGGAGCACCCCCCTATTCACATCGATGGGACAGTAGTGGAGAAGGTGGAAAGTTTTAAGTTCCTCGGCGTACACATCACGGACAAACTGAAATGGTCCACCCACACAGACAGCGTGGTGAAGAAGGCGCAACAGTGCCTCTTCAACCTCAGGAGGCTGAAGAAATTCGCTGGTCACCAAAAACACTCACAAACTTTTACAGATGCACAATCGAGAGCATCCTGTCGGGCTGTATCACCGCCTGGTACGGCAACTGCTCCGCCCACAACCGTAAGGCTCTCCAGAGGGTAGTGAGGTCTGCACAATGCATCACCGGGGGCAAACTACCTGCCCTCCAGGAAACCTACACCACCCGATGTCACAGGAAGGCCAAAAAGATAATCAAGGACAACAACCACCCGAGCCACTGCCTGTTCACCACGCTAACATCCAGAAGGCGAGGTCAGTACAGGTGCATCAAAGCTGGGACGAGAGACTGAAAAATAGCTTCTATCTCAAGGTCATCAGACTGTTAAACAGCCATCACTAACATTGAGTGGCTGCTGCCAACATACTGACTCAAATATCTTGCCACTTTAATAATAAAAAAATGGATGTCATAAATGTATCACAAGTCACTTTAAGCAATGCCACTTTATATAATGTTTACTTACCCTACATTACTCATCTCATATGTATACTGTACTCTATACCATCTACTGCATCTTGCCTATGCTGTTCGGCCATCGCTCATCCATATATTTATATGTACCTATTCTTATTCATTCCTTTACACACTTGTGTGTAAAAGGTAGTTGTGAAACTGTTACATTACTTGTTAGATATTACTGCATGGTCGGAACTAGAAGCACAAGCATTTCGCTACACTCGCATTAACATCTGCTGTGTGTATGTATGTAACCAATAAAATGTGATTTGATTTGATTTGAGGGATAACATCCTCTGCATATTCCTGGTCTCCCTCAGTGGATATCCAATAATACAACATTTCTCTACCGTTGTGAAAACATCATCACTGGGACATTGAGTGAGTGGCAGCTGTCAGAGAAGCATAGGTGTCAAGGGATGTTTTGGACAGATGGGTTGTGTGTGTGTATTTGTGAATCTCAGTGTGAAGTACTGGTTTTATGAACAGACAATGCCATATCTGATGTAGCGTCCCCTTACAGGCTGCTAGAACTTTCTTGTCCCCTAGATGGAGTGCAAGACTGTATGAACCAGTCCATTGGAAATATTGAGAACATTTGCAGTTATTTTGGTTATACTAGAAACTAGTGTCAGGGTCTTCTCAGCCAAACTACTTGGTAAATGTTCAGTACACAGAATAAGTGTAATCCCAAACAGCTTGTGAAAGACTTAAAGAGGGTGTCCATACAGGTTTGTATGGTGTCTAATAATGAAACTAGCATACTGAGCCAACTAGACCCAAAATCATTTCCTGCTATGGGTAAACTACTTTACTGCACACTCCTACCTCGCTGAATCATTGTGATAACTGTGGTAAATGTTCTCCTGGTGTACCTCATGCATGCATACTCTCTCTCTCTCTCTCTTTCTCTCTAATAGGCTTTGCAGTCTTAGTGAGTGTAAGGATGGATACCTTCAACCTTTCATATGTCAATGTCACTGGTAGTCCTACCTCTTTACAGCTCATCTCAGTAAGCGTATTACATAACCTAACCCTCTGATGTGGTTATCAACAACCGGTAGGGAGACACATAACTAGGCATTTGACTCTACCATTAAACGTATTTTCCCACAACCCACTGCTTACAAAGTGTGACTTTCAATCTGACTAAGGTATCTCACTCTTAAATGTTATATCAGTCACAGTCTGCTGGTTCACATACAAACAGAGGTTTCAGGCAGACTTTATTTAAAGTATCATAGTCATTCATTCTAGGGTACATATGGAAAGTCTGTGCTATTGGCTGGATAGTATTTCATTGTCTGTGCTGATTTTGGAGTCTTGGTCAGTTTGTATTGTTTGACCACTAGATGGGGTTGGCCAACAGTAGCAGGCATGTTTCATATAATTTTTTTAATGCGACTGATAAATGTAAAGTTACGTATCTGAGGCAAGCCATGAAGATGAATAATTTATCATACACATAAATGTCCAATTTCATTTCTATTTCAGAGCCCACATTCATATGAATTGATATTCATTAATTTACTCAGCCTCAGGCTTCTACGTGACACTTCAATATAACCTCTATAATCATGCAGTCAATTTGAAAAGGTGTGTATACATTGGACAAATCCCATTCTGTGAACACATTGTTCCCTATGAATGAACACATTAGAATGGGAACATCTTATCTCACTCAGAGTACTGATATGTAATGAGGTAGATTTAATACTGTCTTTGCAAACTTATGCTTGAAAACTAATAAAATATAAATGATAAAACAGAATTTTAAAAAAAATGTAATACTGCAAAACAGGATCTGCTGCGGTTTTTATGACCCTAACTGGAGCCTTAAACGTAAACGTTCATACTTGATCTTGTATGTTTACTCTTCCGGTTGTCTAACCTCATCCACTCTCTCCTTTGTGTCTTCACAGGATGAGAATAAGGCCGCTAAAGCCTCGCTAAAGTCATCCAAGCTGGCAGAGAATGTAGCTGAGGGTTGCTCTGTGGAAGGGCGGCTGGAGCAGATCACTGAGGAGGGGGGCGAGGCGGCGCTCACTGGCCTCAACTCAGACGAGGAGGTGGAGATCGAGGAGATCATCGAAGAGTCCCGGGCGGAGAAGATAAAACGCTCCAGCAAGGCGCGCGTGGACAACATCAAGAAGGCCTTCTCCAAAGAGCAGAGGGAGAAGAGAGCGCAGAAGACCAAGGACAACCTGGAAAAGACCAAGCAGAAGACCAGGGATAACCTGGAGAAGACCCGGCAGAAGACCCACGACAAGTTGGAGAAGACCAAGCATAGCCTGGAGAAGAAGATGGGCAAGCTGGGCAACAAGATGACCCCTAACATGGAGCGGAAGGAGAAGTTAAAGGGCTCCAAGGAGATGTTGAAGAAGTCTCTGACCCCCGACCACACCGTCTACGCCCGCTCCAAGACGACCGTGTACCGCGTGCCGCCCTTCACCTTCCACGTGAAGAAGTTCCGGGATGGAGAGGTGGAAGTGGTGCACACAGAGGGCACAGAGATGGTGGAGGTGGCCGAGAATGAGGCCCTGCAGGCGGGAGAGGGAGACGTGGAGGAGCTGGTGAGAGTAGTAGACACCCCAGAGATGGCTGCTGTCCTGGAGTTGGATGAAGAGGAAGAGGAGCTGGTGAGAGTAGACACCCCAGAGATGGCAGCTTTCCTGGAGGTGGCTGAGGACCAGGTGGCAGAGCATCTGATCCGGCTGGAGAGTAAGGTCCCTGTGGTGAAGACAAGCATGAAGACAACCAGCAAATAACTCTGTCTACAGGGCCCAGCAGGATTGGAAGAATGATACAATAGAGAGATGAGGAGACAGAGGAGAAGAGAGAGGGGGAGAGTAAAGAAGAGGAGAGAAACATACTACATTTGGATGACAGTGACACAGCATGCATGATAAGGACTGTCGGGACAATGTTCATAATCTACTCATCTTATAATAAAAATAATAATAATATAATATGCCATTTAGCAGACGCTTTTATCCAAAGCAACTTACAGTCATACGTGTCTACATACATCTTGTTTGAGAAAAAAAATATTATGCATCAGGAATTACTTTCAATGTAGTATGTGCTGTTCTAGACAACAACAACAAAAAAAGTTTAACCCCGCATTTTTGTTTCTTCCTTACATATTTTCTTGTCTTTTAGTTTGTGAATGACTCTGGTTGGTCTAGTCTGGGATATTGCTTGGTGATATATTTTTTTGTTGTTGTTTTTGAAATAGAATGACCACAATGCTAAGGGAATAAATAGTAGTGGCTATTGTGATTTGATATACAATAATTGCTAACGTAAGATAAACAGTACATAACAATGTATATGGAAATATCCCCCACTGGGCATAGACGTCAATTCAACATTTATTCCACGTTGGTTCAACGTCATTTCATTGAAATGATGTGGAAACAAAGTTGATTGAACCAGTGTGTGCCCAGTTGTGGTGGTATCTTGAGATTTTCTGATTTGATGGTCGGTGGTCATGTGATGTGCAGGTCAGAGAAATGACGTTTTGACAAATGAGCACACACTGGAAACACCTAAAGATGGTTTCAACGTGCATGGGGAGAGACACAGGGGACCGTATTTTCCCTGACTGAAGAGTTTACAGATCGGTTAAACAAATGCTCACAGCCATTTTGAGCAGCCAGCTTTCTAATGTAAGTGTGGGCATACAAGCTCTGTCAACATGTCAAGGTTCTGAAAGGACGAGATAGATAAGATAATGATAAAGATTAAGATAGTTTTCACTTTTCTTAGAGGAGCACTATGAAGCCTTTATTTCTGATCAACAGTGTGACCCTAATGGTTGATTGTTTTCATTTTGGAGGACTGAGAGGGATGGTCACGGCAAATGCAATATTAAAAAAAGAAGAGGAAGAGACTCACTGATTGGCATAAATGGAACTATTTTTGTGCGTGTGTAATGTTTCAGACGCAATCTTGAGCCAATCAAGGAAAAACAAGTGTACCTTTAAATGATGTCATGGGGTTGATGAATGCCAGACGTGTAAAGTAATCCTTCTCTTTAATTATTTCTAAAGTTTTTCACGTAAAAATCAGGATCGCAACAGATCCTATTTTTTTGTTTTGAAATGGAGAATGAGAAGGCCGAAGGATTAGTGACGACTTGAAAGAGATCTGAATTTAGTTGCATAGTTTTACCTTCCTTTTTTAAAAAGAATGTTTCATTAAGTTTCTAAGTTGTACTATATTGTGATATCTGGAAAATAGTTATCTTTCTCTCAGTTTTTAGTTACCAGTGTAACCACCAAACTACTTGGTTGTTACTAGGGCTGGTCACTGATGACAGGAGAATGACATTTTGAGCCATCTTTTAATCAAAGGTTCCTAGTGCCATCGTTCTGTAGAAGTTAACTTTTTTCACTGTTTTTCTCTCACTGTGCTTACATGATAATGTTCATTAAAAAATTAAAAAATGTAATTGTACTGACACACATTGTACAAATGTATGCATGTATGCTCACAGTGCTACAAGAATCATACATGTACTGTACATATATGCTATAACAAGCACACACATAACTGTGTTAACCTGCCACATTACTGTGACTCCAGAGGCTTCTCTCCTGGAAGAGGAGTCTGTCTGAGATTGACAGAGCCTTGCTTATTGAATCTATCACCATGGCCACAGCTAATGACGGGATATATCCAGCACTTCACCTGGACTGCATTGGGTGATGTAATTATGGGGAGAAAAAGGAGAGAATCTTGTAAGCACCCCTCCAGCATATGTCAATGTGCCAGGTGACAGTTAAATTAAAGTCTATAGTGACATATAGAAATGTAAGTGCTATCCAATTTTGCTTGTGCCGGCAGCAAATTACAAGGCATTGTGAAGGATATGGCAGTGTTACATAGGTGAAAGAAAAAAAGACATGTCCGTTCCTGGACCTCAGTCTCTGTCTATTTGAATTACTTGTCAGCTTGTTTGTGCCTGTGTGGTCTGGCAAGGGTCTGATATAGGGAGACGATGGTGATTAGAATAGATTATTTGAGTTTGACGTGAAGTGAGACCAGTAAATGCAATAGAAGCTAAAAGCTGTTGTCTCGTGTTCTTTCTCTACCTACAAGACATGCCTCTGGAAAACAAAGTAGTGAGACTAAGTACAGAAGGGCTGAAAGCACACAGGGCCTGGCTCGAAGACAGTGCTACAGAAAGCTTTTCTATGTGTCTCCAAAGCTCTCTGTGTCTGACCGACCTTGATGAAGGGGCTGGGGTAGGGGGGGGGTCTCTGTGGAACACCATTAGGATAATCAATGAGGCAGGAATCTGATTAAGGAGAGTGCTTTCTCTGAGGAGAGTGAGACAGAACACAGAGAGAGGACGTGTGTGTGTGTGTGTGTGTGTGTGTGTGTGTGTGTGTGTGTGTGTGTGTGTGTGTGTGTGTGTGTGTGTGTGTGTGAGAGAGAGAGAGATAGAGACAGAGAGTGAGAGAGGGGGGGGGCAGGGTGATCATGTGGAGGGAGAGGTCAGTGCAGAGAGAAGGAGAGATGATGCAGTCAAAAAGCAACCAAAGATATTCCTCCAAAAAATCTGTAGGTCTTTGTGCAGTTCATATTTTGTGTTTACTTAATTTTTTTACAAGGCTGAAATGGATTCTCATTACATAAATGCCAAGGCCAATACCGAACACACAGATACATTAAAGATTGACCAAGTTTTTGTCAAACACGAGCTAAGTTTACCACCATCTCTAAACACCCCTCATCTCCCCCAATTAACCGAGGAGATTAATAACATTTCCTGCCTTCTTCAGGAGAGAGTGGAGATACAAACAGTGACCGGTCATCTTTCAACTGTTTAATTTCTTTGCCATGTAGTGTAGTCTCACAGCATTGTCAGTCAATATGCAGTTCTTTGTAAAATGATCAGTCAAACTACCGCAGGTTACCAGGGTTGGAGCCAATTACATTTAAATTCCAGCAAATTCAGAAAGTAAACCAAATTCCAATTCCAAATGTTCCTAACTGAAAAGCATTTAAGATAATTGGAATTTCAGTGTACTTCTAGAATTGTCTGGAATTGAAATGCAACTGACCTCAACCCTGCAGGATACTGTACATATCCTGAGCACTGCCATTTTCAACTGAACTAAGATGATAATATCTCCTCCCTATTCTTATGACAGATCTAATAATGAAGCTTGCTTTTTCTGTTGAATTAAAAAATTACTATTTTTATCTAACCACTTATATATCAATAAAAGCTATATGATTTACACCAGACTTTACCACTGTGATGATTGAATGTGTCAAAGTTCAACCCAATGCTATGTGAAGTGCAACCAGTACAGCTGTATTATAGACCATTACTACACTCAGATTAGTCACCCGGGATAAACAGAGGCCATTATTTTTCTTGGAACGAATTTGCATCACAAAGAAGAAACCAACATGTTCACTTTTCCTTGAAAACCATTCAAACCTACACATGGTAAATAATGACATTGCTCCACAAGCCGATGTTACTCCATGATAAGCACTGACTAATGATGCAAAACACAGTAAAGTCAAGAGAAGAGTGCTTGTGCTATTGGTCATTAGGGATAGAGATTTGAGTCATGCTGCTTCAATGTGTGAGTGAGTTTATAATGAAAGTAAACATTGTCAACAGTGTTTCTTTGCCTCCGTAGATTACAACAAACAACAGAACATCTGGGAGTGGTAGAGGATCCAGAGTTCTAGCTACAGTGAAAGCAACTCCATTCAGCATGCGTTTTAGTGTAGGTTTAGTCCTAATCTCGGGAAACCGGTCATATTCATTTTGGTTTTCACAGCATGTGACCTGACTTGCTATGATTCTCATAACCTCAGTAATGTTTCTACTCTTGTTAATTCCCTGCTGAAAAGGGAAACTTAAATTAGGCTATTGGTCTCACAATGCACTATAATGACCTAGGCCTATAAGGTTAGCTACCTGAGAGATGACCACGCTCAAATTGATGGGCAATGCCGCACAAGAAAAATGTGAAAGTTCAGGAGCATAGAACCCTGTAATTTGTTGTCCCATGAAACCAAGTAAACATGTTGATCAAATATTTAATTATTACTGAACTGTTTGTGCTATAGCCTACATAGATGATGATGATGATGATGATGATGATGATGAAGAAAACTAGGCCATATCCCCCAATTTTCTCAATGTAATAATGAATATGTCATATTTCAAATACAAGAATAAAAATGTTTTCAAGCCTTGGTTAGAGTATTTGTTGATGGCGAATATATAATGATTTGGGTAAGACAGAAATATCAACGCTGTTCACATTTCTTCTTATTACACTTGTGATGACGTAGAGACTGCCAGTAATTCAGATGACTTCCAGTTCAGCTGTTCTGTTGGTTATTTCTTCTCCCGCTGCAAGGTCATGCTTGTAAATGCAATTTCCCCTAAAACACGGAGGGAGTGTGATACACCTGGAACAGCCTCCGAGTCGCGCGCAGTGAACACTACACCCACAACCTCCCTTTAGCTTTAATCCCCCCTTCTTGCAATATCCTACACAACGATTGGACGAAATTGTGTTCTCGTCTTCTGTTGCATCCTAGTTATGTCAATCAACGCTTTCTTGACGTTTGTCTGCACTCAGGTTGGAATTGGAAAACTAAGGGTCTGTGTGTACAGTACTGCGACATTGAAGTAGGCAAAAGTTACTGTAGTTGCGATTGTTAGAAATACAGTTTGGTTAAAAGTTCTCGATTGTCCTGTACAATAAGACATTTCGTTCTGGTGGTTTAAGGCTGGTGGCTGGCTACGATTTAACGGCATCATTTTTCTGACACTTTTCCTTGGACAGTAGGGTAAGTAGGCGGTCGCAGAACCCTTTGCTTTGTATCATTTATACATCATATTGTGGTTGGGCCATGAGAGTGAAGTTAAAAAAATGTGTTACACAACACATTATAGTCGTGTGTGGTGGGCGAGCAGCATCAATGTATTATCAGATTGAGAATCTCACTCGACACAAAGTAACTGGAGCTACGTCCTCCATGCTATATTACATACATCGCCAAAAGTTGAATCACACTGTTTCGCAAATAGATTAGGCCTACCAGTCGTTGTTGTTTATACGTTTGCTTTCAAAGGATAGCATACACCGACCGTTTATGCCTAATTCTTGTGATGATGTGCTGGCCATTTCTTCAAGGATGATATTGCACATTTTATGAAGTTGCAAGTGCAACCATGTTGGGATGCTGACTTCGGTCAAAGCCACGTCCAGTGGTGCAGGTTGTGATTACCACCACAACTCTCATGTGGGCATGTCACGGCCATTTGATCCATCAAACGGTGCTTGGGAAAGTCATCACGTCAACCATGCATGCCTCCAGGTTTGCAACAACCAGTCAACAGTTTGAGGGATTACAAACACACACAGCCAGTGACGTGTATTAATGGATGCCAAGGGAAGGCCAAAAATGACCGATTAAAAAAAAACACAACACTGATTTCGTCTCTGTTTCATAATTTTCCTATATTCAGCCTCTTGCGAATTGAATCTTAACAGGAAGAAAGCATCAGCGCGATCAAAACAGCGTCTGGCCTCGCGTGACAAAAAAAGTATAAGCAATTAGCCAATCAGCGTTGAGCTCAACTGTGAATGGTCCTGGCGCACCCCCTTTCGTTAGGTCAACATGTTTTTCTACTTACACACACACACACACAGAGAAATTAGAACCATGGACAGCCACATCAAATTTAGCTTACTTTAATTGGACTAAATTGTTTTTGGTATCTTTTAGTTGTCACTGATGATGTTGAAGTTGAAATGTTGCTGGAATTGTGGAGGCAGCTACTGTTTGCTTTGTGACTTGCTGTAAATCCGGTTTTAAATCAATAGTTGTTTAGTAGTCCGAAAATGTCGGAAACATTAACTTGCTTGACCATGCTGTAGGTCATGTTACTGTACATGCAATATGCTTTGTGGACTTCACTGGACAGAGGTCCCGTGTGGCTCAGTTGGTAGAGCATGGTGTTTGCAACACCAGCGTTGTGGGTTCGATTCCCACGGGGGACCAGTAGTGGGACCAGTACGGAGAAAAAAAAATTATGAAATGTATGCATTCGCTACTGTAAGTCGCTCTGGATAAGAGCGTCTGCTAAATGACTAAAATGTAAATGTAGGTAGCTATCCGGTTTTGTGATAAAACAAAGGTGTGGTTGAATTTATTCTGCCACTGTGTCTTCTTATTGTCTCGGCCTTTAGGCCTACAGTACCAGTCAAAGGTTTGGACACACCTACTCATTCCAGGGTTTTCATTTATTGTTACTATTTTCTCCATTCTAGAATAATAGTGAAGACATCAAAACTATGAAATAACACATGGAATCATGTAGTAACCAAAAAAGTGTTAAACAAATCAAAATATATTTGAGATTCTTCAAAGTAGTCACCCTTTGCCTTGATGACAGCGTTGCACACTCTTGGCATTCTCTCAACCAGCTTCATGAGTTGGTCACCTGGAATGCATTTAAATTAACAGGTGTGCCTTGTTAATTTGTGGAATTTCTTTCCTTGATGCGTTTGAGCCAATCAGTTGTGTAGTGACAAGATAGGAGTGGTATACAGAAAATAGCCCTATTTGGTAAAAGACCAAGTCCATATTATGGCAAGAACATCTCATATAAGCAAAGAGAAATGACGGTCCATCATTACTTTAAGACATGAAGGTCAGCCAATCCGGAAAGTTTCTTCAAGTACAATCACAAAAACCATCAAGCACTATGATGAAACTGGCTCTCATGAGGACCGCCACAGGAAAGGATGACCCAGAGTTACCCCTGCTGCAGAGGATAAGTTAATTAGAGTTGCCAGCCTCAGAAATCGGCAATTAACTGCAACTCAGATTGCACCTCAGAGTTGAAGTACTGACGCATTTCAACATCAACTGTTCAGAGGAGACTGTGTGAATCAGGCCTTCATGGTCTAATTGCTGCAAAGAAACCACTACTAAAGGACACCAATAATAACAAGAGACTTGCTTGGGCCAAGAAACACGAGCAATGGACATTAGACCGGTGGAAATCTGTCCTTTGGTCTCATGAGTCCAAATTTGAGACTTTTGGTTCCAACCGCTGTGTCTTTGTGAGACGCAGAGTAGGTGAGTGGATGATCTCCGCATGTGTGGTTCCCACCGTGAAGCATGGAGGAGGTTGTGTGATGGTGTTTGGGTGCTTTGCTGGTGATCCTGTCAGTGATTTATTTACAATTCAAGGCACACTTAACCAGCATGGCTACCACAGCATTCTGCAGCGATACGCCATCTCATCTGGTTTGCACTTAGTCCCACTATCATTTAGTTTTTTAACAGGACAATGACCCAAAACACACCTCCAGGCTGTGTAAGGGATATTTGACCAAGAAGGAGCGTGATGGCGGGCTGCATCAAATTACCTGGCCGTCACAATCACCTGACTTCAACCCAATTGAGATGTATTTGACCTTTTATTTAACTTGGCAAATCAGTTAAGATCATATTCTTATTTACAATGACGGCTTACCCCGCACAAACCCTCCCTTAACCCGGACATGGCTGAGCCAATTGTGCGCCGCCCTATGCGACTCCCGATCACGGCCGGTTGTGATACAGGCCGGGATCAAACCAGGGTCTGTAGGGACGCCTCTGGTACCAAGATGGTTTGGGATGAGTTGGACCGCAGAGTGAAGGAAAATCAGCCAACGAGTGCTCAGCATATGTGGGAACTTCTTCAAGACTGTTGGAAAAGCATTCCTCATGAAGCTGCTTGAGAGAATGCCAAGGGTGTGCAAAGCTGTCATCAAGGCAAAGGGTGGCTACTTTGAAGAATCTAAATGTAAAATATATTTAGATTTGTTTCACACTTTTTTTTGGTTACTACATTATTCCATATGTGTTATTTCATAGTTTTGATGTCTTCACTATAATTATACAATGTAGAAAATAGTCAAAATAAAGAAAAACCCTGGAATGTGTCGGTGTCAACTTTTGACTGGTACTTTACATATCACGGTCGCAAGGCATATGAATTAACAGGTTATAGAGCAAACAACTCAATTATCACAACACAAATTGTGATATGAATATTTTCTTTTTTCCTGGCTTGACTTGCTGAGTGTTTTTACACACACACACACACACACACACACACACACACACACTGTTCTCATGACATCATTGCTCACAGAATGGGGAACTGGGCAGAAGCACATGTAAGATAACCCATGTGCCAAATAGGATGTAGTATGGCTTAGTGGGGAAAAAGTCCCTACATACATACAATCTTCCTATTTGTCATCATTAAGTTATTTACACAGCATTGGCGAGTGAATGTAAAACTGTAAGGTTAACGCTGATATTGTTCCTTATGTTGTCCCATGCTCTAATGACACTGCATCAGGAAACACTTACCGGAATAAAGTAAAGCATTTTCCTGGAATCTCTTCCTCAAATAATGTTTCCATTGTCCAATGTTCTCGTTTAGCTTTTGTGGTGCTTTTATGAGGGTGCTTTTATGATAACTAAAAGGTGTTTTTCTCTTGGTGTTTCCTGAATATTGTGTCTAAATGTCATTGTTTTAAATTGCTGGGGGGGGGGGGTTTAAACTGGGCCCAGGTTTTATCTGAACATTTAATCCAAAACAAAATAATCCTGTGTTGTCAAATTTCCTCATTTCAAATTTGTTCGCTGTTTAAAAAGACACAAAGACAATATTTCAACCAAATGTTATGGTATCATATAATATGATCTGTGTTGTAGCATATGATGTGGTTAGAGATTTGCTTTAATTTTGTCTTAACTACATCGAAAAATGAGGACGGACCGCATTTGAAGGGGGAGCAAAACACAGGATCATTTTGATCTGGAAAAACTGGGCCCCGGTGACTTAAAAGAAAAGCAACTGCTTACTGCATTGAGTAAGACTTTGATACTGTAGTGATGTGTTGAAATCTGTTATACCTTCTATCTGCCTGAGTTAGAGAAATATGGGGTTTAACAGTTCACCGCACCACAATAGTACAATGACAATGCTAGTTGTTAGAAAGTAAGATACAGTAACATTTATGTTACATAGAAAGTACTAGGCCCATGCCTAGTTACGGACAGGGCAAAGGATGTGGTTGCTTTCATGGCCCTCGTGACTGACGCTTTCTAGTAAAATTATCTTTAGCTGAACAATGCAGACTAGATTCCTTGAAAGGCTGATCCCACCTCCCGTACTGTACAGTGTACAGTACACCACTCTTTTAGACAGTGTTTAGACATGCAACAAATGTTTTTATGGTGTAGCCTACCCATAGTGGCCGCAGAGAGATAATGGTTATTAAATGAGTGGTGCCTTGCTGCAGTATGTATGGAATCTTTCCTGTTCTTGAGACCTACAGTTCTCTCAACACAGGCTCAGTGAAAGTCAGTTCATGTTGACTTGCTTCTGTAGGCCAAGGCTGTAGAGATCCCCAGGCCTGTCTGGTGTTGTGCCACTGTTCACACAACTGTGTTGTTAACCCTCGTGGAGCTCGGTGTTTCTGTGGCTCTGTCGTCTGCCTGTGCATTCCACGCCACTCTGTAATGGGAATGATGGGACAAGTGCTGCTCAGACAAAGCCCTGCTCTTTTTCAGTTGTGTATGGAGAACTATAGTGAAGCCAGCAGCCTTTATAGGCACTGGTAATGCCCACTTTGAATATGATCTGAATCAAGTGGTGTTGCCATAGGTTCCTTTTCATTCTCTGGGTGTGACTGAGTATCATTCTGAAATCCAATCTGTAGTTAGTAAAAGATACGGTTTAGCTTTTCAAAAAAAATTAAAAATTATCTTAAAGTATAATTTGATCTCTGAGAAATTAAGCTAATTGATCGCACCCAAATTGGCCTTTTATTTTTATTTTATAAGATTCAGATAATAGTCAAATTTAGTACCCAACATCTGATTTGGACCAAACTTCTTCCTACCAATGAGTAAGACATGAGAAATCCCCCCCCAAAATTGCCAGAAGCCACCCATGGATGCAGGGTCTGATTGAACAAAGGAAGTTTCTGCTTTTTAGTAGTTCATCTATCTTGTCACCTATATTTTATAGGTTTTGACTGGGTTGTCACCTGTTGCCAAAGAGTTGGCTGTTTT